>NC_138245.1:15171409-15771409 GCF_964197995.2 Scardinius erythrophthalmus | reverse complement strand
CAAATCATTCACCCGCCCCAATAATTTTCTCTGATTTAAGTATCCGCACCCGATGGTCAAATTACAGTTATTCTGTGTTACGCGTGATTATAAATGTATGATCGTCACCTTCAACAGCGGATTC
Source organism: Scardinius erythrophthalmus (assembly GCF_964197995.2). NCBI lineage: Eukaryota > Metazoa > Chordata > Actinopteri > Cypriniformes > Leuciscidae > Scardinius > Scardinius erythrophthalmus. The sequence continues at coordinate 15,771,285 of NC_138245.1, read as the reverse complement.
GACGACGGTTGATGCGCGCATCTTTAATGGTAACATAATACACTGATTAATGAGCGCTGCTTTTAAATGAATAATTAAAACAAAATTTAATTGACAGATTTTCCTTTTCTTAATGGCATAAAGAAGCTTTACTCCCTTGAAACTTAAACTGTCGGGAGTGTCACTGTTTCTGTCACTGCGACTTCCCGAACAGGCGAGCACACGCACAGACACGCGCGCACACATCACTTTTGAAGTAAAACTTAAAATTGAGGATGCGGTGCATCGCGATGCATTGTGATATCGAATTGAACTGAATCGATGACATGATAATCGTAATCGAACCGAACCGTGAGACTAGTGTCGGTTCACACCCCTACTAGAGTCGCCGTGGAGTACTTGTATTTAACATTACTGTCGTATATACCACTCACGCAGAGCCGTCTCTGGACTGGACTGGAGACGTTTTCTTCGTGGACTCTGCCATGATTCATGTCTGAAATGCGTGCTAGTGTCTTCCATAGAGGCTGCTTCATATGTTGTTGATGTATGTGACGTTGTGCCGTAAAGCAAGTCGTAATTCTCACGAGATTTGTCGGGACGCCACCTCTCAAACCTGTATTACTATCGGGATGATTCGCCCTACTATGAGTTTGTTTACCATTGAAATGATTTCGAAGCTATTATATTAAGGTGCAAATTTTGCATAGTGTGCCTTTAAAGGGATAGTTCACCCAAAAATTAAAATTCTGTCAGTAATTACTCACCCTCATGTTGTTCCAACCCCGTAAGACCTTCGTTCATCTTCGGAACACAAATTAAGAATTTTTTTATTAAATCTGAGAGCTGATCACTCCTCCATAGGCTTCTAAGGGACTGAAACTTGCTGGCCCAGAAAAGTTATTAAAGAGATCGTTAATATAGTCCAAGTGACCACAGTGGCTTAATCTTAAGTTTATCAAGCGACGAGAATACTTTTTGTGCGCAAAAACAAAACAAAAATAACGACTTTATTCCACTACTCATTTCCAGACGCACACAGACGCGCTACGCTGTTACACTACGTGAAAAGACTCGAGGCCCAGAGAGAAGGAAATGAATAGTGGAATAAAGTTTTTTTAGTGCACAAAAAGTATTCTCGTTGCTTGATAAACTTAAGATTAAGCCACTGTAGTCACTTGGACTATATTAACGATCTCTTTAATAACTTTTCTGGGCCAGCAAGTTTCAGTCCCTTAGAAGCCTATGGAGGAGTGATCCAGCTCTCAGATTTAATCAAAAATATCTTAATTTGTGTTCTGAAGATGAACGAAGGTCTTACGGGGTTGGAACAACATGAGGGTGAGTAATTACTGACAGAATTTTCATTTTTGGGTGAACTATCCCTTTAATGTAGTGCACAAATTATCACATAGAAACTTTTAAAATTAATAAACAAATTCAAACTTTTAACCCTGCATTTAGACATTAAAATGCAGACATTTATCAAGAGAATATAGTTTGGAGAACAGAAAGGAACATCTTAAAGGAAGGTTTAAGAAAAAGAAAAAGGATTGTTTATCGCATACACTTGAAAATGCAAAAAAGATTTAGCATAAACAAGCTGCCAATAACCTGAAAATATGACTTTTGAAGTTATTTGTTTTGTTTCCTCACTGCATTTGTCTCTTGAGTTATGATTTGTGTAGCTGTGCAATTAGCACTTGAAAGTTAAGCAAGAAAGACTTCCACTCAAAACAAAATCCTAATGACAGTTACTGTATAGGCATTCAACACTGGAGTACCTGATAAAACAGCCAGCCAACAACAAACGAAATAATCACTAATGCACTTTTGTAGTGAAAGGAGGAGGATAGTCTTACCTTGGCAATATTCTCATGGAGTTTGAAGGCTGGATCCAAGGTCTCTCTTAATGAAGACTCAGGAGGGAAAAAGGCCTCAGAGAGAAAACATGCTCTCTAGGTTTAAAAAAGAGACAAAAAACATGAAGAATAAAAATTAAACCATACACCCATACAAGGTTGTCAAAATAGGTAGGCTTAACTGTCATAATACACATCTGAAATAGAAGTATAGTAGATCCTTGAAAATGAGTCACGTTTTCTGTCTAACACGGATGATTGTAAAACACACAGCATCCTGGATGTTTGAAGGTCACAGAAACTTTTTAGCACAAACAATAGAAGCTTCCAAATAGCACTGTCCATTTGATGCTGGATGACAATTGGCTGATGACTTTATTCAATGTGAAATGATTGAAAGATTTACGGTAATTTTTGACCATTTAATTTTTTTATATTTTGTTTGTTTTTTTAAATCTGACAAAAAAAAAGAAAAAAAAGAAAGTAATTTGATGAGTCTAAGTGGTCATACAAAAAAAACACACACTTCGGCTGTTCGCCCTTCGCAGTCAAAATTGACTGGCCAAAGGAAACGAATGAGAAAGTCTGTGCTTCATTTGGAGAAACAAGTCAGGAGGAACTAGCTTTGTGTTTTATGTTTATTGTTGTTATTGTTTACCCTCTGCTTAATTAGTGTAAAGTCACATAGGATGCTGTGAGCCGCTGTATCCCTGTAGGTAAAGAAAAATACAAGGATAAAGCAGCCCTGAGTAAGTGAAAAAAATGACACTCAAATATGAATAAAATAAGATATATTCTAATTAAGTTAGGAAAAAACACTTTGAGCTGTGGGGAAAAAAACAGATGCCAGCAGATTAAGTCATAAAATTAAGAAATAGGCCGGCAAAACACTAAATCCCAAGGATATCATTGACTGTTTAAGACTGTTTGAATCCAAGCTCTGCAGCCTGCAGAAATGTCTGTCTTCCTTCAATCAGCTTCCCCTTCCAAATATAAGTAAAGCTGATCAGAAAGCACTGAAATCTGAAATGACTATTCAAGAGATACCCTGTTGCAATCATAGGCTTTCCTACTGGGAAGGCCCTTGGGCCAGATGGCTCTGGTATTGAATTTTATTTTTAAAAAAATATGCCAGAATTTCGCACCTCTTACGCTAAAGATCTGACAGACAGCAAAAGCCTTTATCTACACACTCTGTAAATATTTTCTTACTTTTAAAGACAGACAAAGATTAAACGTATTGCTCTTTGAAAACTTAAAATAGGCATGATCACTAAAACTCGTCAGGAGTTTTTTGCACTCAGATCAAACAGGCTTTGCTCCCAACACAGCCTTTATGTTAATAAACATTTTTAAAAGTATGAATATTCAATTCATTTATTAAAATTGTATTGAACTGAAAAATTAACAGCCATTAGCATCAGTAATGATCCAGGTTTTTTTTATTTTTTTTTATGCAGAAATCTATTGGGCTTCTATGGATAAAAATAACTACTAAATGGAGAAATTCCAATAGGGTCCTCACACTATCGGTGCTCGAGCCCAACTAGCTCCAGCTTTTACTTAGTGACTTGGGTAACAAATTAGCCATTTTGTTTTATACACTGACACTTCCAAAAAAATTGCAACAAAAAACAACAAAACAAAATAAACACACAAACACACAAAATAAGGTTGGTGCACCTAATATTTTGAGGTAATTCCATAGGCGCTATATCACTAACATCACTAATTTAATGGGTTCTATTGTCATCGCGCCACGCGCGTCCAGTGTAGACGTTGTAATGGGGACCAAAAAATGACACCACAAGGACAAGGAATTCAGATATTGCCATTTTTGTGGGGACATATTCTTTGAGGTTCAGGGTTTACCTGAACCACACAAACACACACAGAGTTTACTGGAGGTTTAGGGACCGTTCGGTATTTATGGAAAGGACCACCGGAGGAAAATAGGGGAGGGTCATGTCTTTTTATTCTTTGTTGAGGGGAGGGTCATCCAACTTTTTTTAGTCTAGGGGGAGGGTCACCCAACTTTTATATTCATGAAAACAGCAACATTTCAAAATGGCTTGTTTGGTGCTATTTTTTTTTCCATTTAGCTCCATGTTGATCTCGCGTTATCAGCCCCCCATCGATATCAGATGGGTCTGACCCAACAAAAATCCAGTTTGGCGCTGTTTGACAGTGCGCACGCACTTTTAGTATGCGCTCAGAAAAAGTGCATCATGTCAGAACAGAACGCCAATGAAATGTTTACCCGGCAAAGCTTTGAAGCACGGGCAAATAATGAACTTTTGTGATTGCGAATAAGTGCACAGTGTCCTGTGAGTGTAACTCTACCGCTGCATTAACATGTGATGTGAATGTACGTCAAGTTTTACAGTGTATTGGGACTGAGGCGCCAGTACTGCAGCTGATAGAATGTGCGCTGTAGCGCGATACTACCATATTTTAGTTTCCATTCTTGTTTTGTTTCCACGATGTGTAAGATGTAGGGCTACCACATCTTTAAATTACTATTAGTATTATTTAAGTTAACATAATAAAATACGTAGACCTACACCACAAAAACTAGTTGAGGATAAATTTGTTAAAATTGGGCAATTCCAGCGTTATGGACGTGACATTTGCAGTCAAAACTTGAAATATAAATTCTCAGAAAATGCATTTAATACCAATATTTTTAAACATCTGTTAATATATCCATACTCCCTTAAGAAAGGAGTCAAGACATTAGAAAAATATCAGTCTACACATGCGTTTTATATTTAATATGAGGGAAATACACATGTGATGTGACACAAAAATATTTTTTAGTAATTCTGTGAATTACACTGTGCAAACCAAAAGATATATACCCACCGGATGAAGAAGGGTCGGCCTCCACAGAACATAAAATATTATTTTTATTTTATTTTTCGTGTTCGCATTATACGAATATATAAATAAATAAATAAATAAATAAAAAATTATGGGCGTGACAGTTCTCCATTACGGACATGACTGTTCTGAGAGCGACTTTAAAACTTTCACAGAAAGCACAAAGCCTTTCTTTAAAGTGAATTTCGTTTTTTTTTTTTTTTTATTAATTGTATCTTAATTTTAACCTGTTAAGCTGCAACCCCACTTTTGAAAAATCCCCAGAAATGACATACCCAAACTGAAACAGATACAGTTCATGAACTCTTTGCACTAAAAGCACAAGTATGATCTCATTTGAAAGCTGACACCTGGCAGTTTATTGTAAATGTAGAATTAATTGGAAAAATGGAAAATGGAAAAAAATGTTTATAAATAGCTTTAAAGTTTTGTAAAGTTATTAGAAATGATTTTTTATGAAACATCTTCATGAAAATAAAATTGAAGTTGACACTGTAGCAATCTAGAAATGAACTGCAGCTAAAGCCACATGTCTGACCATATTATATTTAAAATATGAAGATGATAAGTCTAAAACTCTGTATTTAGTTAAATTTTTTTCAAGATAGAAGCACCTAGAGCTAGCTAGCATGTTAGCTTAGCACACCATCAATACATGACAATTTATGAGATTAAAACCATGTTTGTGCTCCAAACTTACTTTAAAACGCAAGTGAAGTGTTTTAAATAATCTTCTGTGATCTAATTTGACATCAGATAAAAAAACAGACAGAAAATATACTATTTGATCATATTCTGCACAATGATGGTCTATATAGATTAGCATTACATTATAAATATAATCTATTATTATGAAAATACCTGGCATGGCTTGAAAAACACAGGTAACTCAAATATCATTGCAATCTTGTTTATTGTCTTCAAAACATCTTTATCTGCATGTTACAGCGCGCATCTCTGTAGCTTTTTTGTGTATCAGTGACGTCCTGGAATGTCACATGATTATGTCTCTTCTTCATGTTCCATATATGGGTTAGTATTGTGCATAATAGCGCCCTCAGGCTATTGGTATGAATTGAAAACCCAGTAAATGAGAGTGCTAAACGCTCATAAAGATTACATCGACGCATTTGGGTATAAATTCAATAAATATTATTCCTGTCAATAGAAATCTGATGTAAACCTATGAGAATATATCAATATTTCTCCAAATCTGCACATTTTTGAGCTAAAGCCCTGAGGGACGTTGTTTTGTGAATCGCTGTCATGACGACAGCACGGAGTTTTTTTATGAATGAAACCGGCTGACAAGCATAATTCATATTAAAGGTATTGACTCATTTTTTCATTTCATAACTCCTGACAGAAATTAAGAAATAACTGTCGCTATAAGTTTCTCAGAATACAATAGTGGTCAAATACTGAAACTTGAGTCTTATATCTTTTTAATGATGTATAGTTTGTCAAGGTATAACATTAAATCTGATAGTAAATTTGAACTAAATAAAAAAAAAAGCGCTTCAGTGCGCGGGCGCACTGGCAACGGTTAACAGGTTAATCAATGTTTCATCAACCAATTGCCTGGATTTAATACATAATAAGTAAATACAGTAGAAAATAGATAATCATGACACAGAGGCGCCGGCGAGTTTGGACTCTTGTCTCATAAATGAACCGAAACTCAGCGTAAGGTAGGCTACTTGCCTCACAGACCTGAGAAATATATAGAAAGCTTGAAATGTCTACTTTTAAACAGAACAATTCAAAACGAAGGAAAACAGACTGCTTTCTGCTTATGAAATGTGCATTTCTCTCTGGCGCGTTCTGAGAAGATCAGCACCTTAAACATGATTTTTTTTCTCAAATCTAAAATCAAACATCGTGATACGAACCGAATCGTAGGTTTGGTCTATCGTTACAGCCCTAGTAAGATGAGAAAACAAGAGTTTATGGTTGTAAAAAAAAAAAAACAATGGCTATCTGAATATCTTTGCCAAGCGCAAACCAGTACAGAAGTAGGCTAATCAATAAATGATCGGGGAGGGTCATGCCTTTTTTCACAATCATTTTGGAGGGTCATAGAAAAATGTATTGCTGGCTAAGGGAGGGTCATGTCTTTTTTGACAACAGATCTCAAAACTCCTCCGGTGGCCCCTTAAATAAAAAACGAACAGTCCCTTACTGAAAAAAAATCGAAGAGCAAAAATGAGAAACGCATGCAAGTCAAAAGTGAGAATGTCATGAGGCATCGTCAACTTGATAGCCACTGTTTGTGTCTTTCTCTTTGTAGTGGATGCACAGAGAGGCACAACAAAGACTGATTTGCATTGAATATTTGAGCCATTACAGAGCCTATCTTCCCACACAGCTTTTCACCTCACTTGAGAGCGGATCCTGCTGTTTTCAAGCACGGTAGCCTCGCTAGGGGTTATTACATCGGCGATTGTGTGGCAACATCTCCAGTAAGTTGGTTTGAGGTGAGCTTGCACAAGATAAATGCAAATGCAGATCATTTTCGTCTGTATCCCACCACTCTTCACCAGCCTAAAGAACAGAAGTCATGCACACAAAGTGGGTCCTCTAAATACGGGTGTTCGGTTACAAGAAGGCAAGCTGGGCTTTTCATGTAGCCATTTGAATAGAACCCAGCAATTTTGCTCAGATATCTGACAGAAGGCCGGCACTCTTCAAATAGATAAACACATGGCTCTCAGGATAATAACCTAACTTCCAGACCATGGCTACATGTGAATGGGGCTGTGCTTGGGTTACTCAGGAATGATATCTCAGGCAGGTGAATTGGTTTCTCTTGACTGAGCGAGCAGGAAACCTCTAGGCTCACTTCGGGAAGAGTCTACAGGTTTAAATGTGATCTGACAGTCAAACCCCAACCAGCTGAAGCTACCATAAGCCAGGGAAACGCTTGCTGTTTATTCTACACACACAAAACGACCTTGTTACGAGTGGAGTGGCCAGTCCACAGGCAATTCTGCAACAGCAATTAAAATTCAACAGCCTCATATTATTGTTTAGAGACCCAATAAAACGTAATTTGCTATACAAAACGCTTTTCTCACAAATAAGATAATAAAAATTCCTGGATATCTTTATTCAGTCATTAAACCCAAACAGCAATAAATATGTAAACAGGGTCTATTTTAATCTCTGGTAAAACACCCAAACTTTACTTTAAATTAGCTTAGTTTGTGCTGGAAGTCTTACAGGTTCTTAAATTAAATCGCTCTGCTTTCAAACAAACAAACAAACAAATAACAGATGAGCAAGAGTTGTGCAGTATTTTTGAGTAAAGAGTAAAGCAGTATTTTTGTCTGGTTTTCCATTGAAAATGCCTAAAAAATAAAAACCTTGAAACTTGATACATTTTGAAACACCAGCATTGATAAGATATGAGCACTTTTGTGTGTGTGTGTGTGTGTGTGTGTGTGTGTGTGTGTGTTTGTAAGACAGAAACATATAGAAAGAGGACTAGTTTGGCAGAAAGCTGGAGCAGAAAGAAATAATCACAGTCTCACTGTCATGGCAAGCGGGACACACGCTGTTTATGTAAGCTGGAAAATGAGGCTTTGAATGCAGTAATCAGCGTGTGGCTGGATATCTGCCTGCTCTGAAAAGCCCGGCCCTGACGTGCGGGACAGTCTCTCCAAATGGGTTCAGAGCTATTTAGTGAGCCATCATCTCCCAGTAACCAGAACTAATGGTTCATTGTTGGCAAGGAGCAATATGAATATTCATTGACAATGAGCGAGCGATAATAAGACACAGTAAAATGCAGTGACAGGCTGAGGAGGATCTCAGCTGCGGATTTGCACATCTATCACTGACTTAACCAGCCATGTACCTCTGAGGAAGCTCAGGTGATGGAAGGATTTCACTGTAGAGGACACACTGGAAACGCCAGTTATTGTACAGCTAATTCCCATATAAAAAAAGAGCGAATGAATCGACCGAACGATGTGTGAATGAAAGGACTGCTGTCAGCGAAAATACAACCGCAACCTAAACCCAAAAAAATCAGTCAAATCATTGCAGGCAAACAAAGTGTTCACTGCTGCCAAATGCATCTGTTTGCGCATTTTTTGCAGCAATGAAGGATAAATAGAGGATCTGGCAACGCTGCGAGGGAAGGATAACTGATGAAACGTACATATTTGATGAGGAAAAGCAATTAAACCAACAAGCTTTTTAAAACCAACAAACAATATGTGAACATTTGCTAGTCAAGAATTACTCAGAATAACTCAGAATTACTTATTAGCTTCATAAACAGACACTTTTAATAGCGGATTCTTAATGCTTTTCAAAAAACGTTTAACTTTGCAATACAGATGTTTGGTCCTTTCATCTAAACGCTGCAGCAATTATATTAGCCTCTCATAAATACTAATTAATCATAATTAATTAAAAGCCTGTTAGCTCAATCACACTCAGGAGTTGTGAACGTGGGTGTGAAGAATTTTGAAATAAAGCAGCTCTCTTTGATTCTGCTCGTCTTCGTGGAAGACGTGCTGCGTTTGTGCTTTTTAACCTAGTGATAAAACAGGAAATTGACAAAGGAATTGAAATCATTAACTGATATGACCGCAGGACGCCATCAAAGAGGACTATTAACTGTTTATTATCTGATCAATAGAAGTGAAAGCGTAGCATTTCAAATGATTTTCTATTGGAACAGATGAAACAGGGTGCCATTATCGAAGAAGCCGGAGTGTGACTTTTGATTCTGATAAAGGGCGATAATGTTTCAAAGTGCTACACACAATACTTTACATGAACAAGCTGCTAAATCACTTTTTTCTCACTATTATTTTAATGTAAATTGTAGTTAAAATATATTTTACAAAACATACAATCTCAAAACAACATGTGCACAAGTAAAATAATCATTTAAATTGTATTTATAGGTTTATTTTATTGCATTAGGATTAATTAAATTGCTTTTTTAAATTACATTTTTAAAAATGTACATTAAGTTCAGTTAATATTATTCTGTTCTGTGTGAATTCTAAAGACTGGTTGGAACTGGTTGGTGACAAAACATGAGTAAAACACACGTCAATATTACACTGCAACATCAATATGTATCATTTATATTTTGAGCTGTGATGATTATTCAACAGATCAGTTAAAGACTGTAAATGTTTGTTTGTTTTAGTAATTTTGCTGTGAAATTAAATATCTTTATATATTTTTTAATAATTAGAATTTTTGATATAGTTTTAATACATCAAGTTAAAGGCCCACTGAAGTGCCTTGGAACACGTAGCTTTGTTGATGTAATTTCCACTGAAACGAGAAGCTAAGGCTATGGCTTCTTAACCAACGTACAGTTGGAAAACGGAATAAAACTCAAGCGTTTGAGCAACCGAACACACATCTCCAACCCATATTGCCAAATCCGTGATCCATTTTAGCGGAAGTGAGAGACTATGTTTTGAATGCTTATACAGTGCTATGCATAAGTTTAGACACCCATGCTAAAGTTGACTAAAAAGAGGAATAAAAAATCATCTTTTGGAAATTGAACTTAATGCCTTAACTTAAAAAATTAGGAAAAATCCAACCTTTAAGGACACCAATTTTCTTTGTGAATGAATAATGTATCGTAAATAAATAAATGTTCTTCCTTAAAATACAGGGTGCATTGGCATGGGGTACTTTCCATAAGATCATCTCTCAATGCAAATCAAACTAGCTATTAGGCTAACTGAAATAAAACCATGCCAATCTCTAGGTATGGTGAATGCTATGTGATGATGTGGGGCTATTTTAATTCCAAAGGCCAAGGGAACTTTATCAGGACGCATAGTATCCTAAAAAATAAAAATAAAAAAATACTTAAAAATAAAAATCTGCCTGCCTCTATGGGAATTTAACATAGGGGTGTCCAAACTTATGCACCCTGTATTTTAAGGAAGAACATTTATTTATTTACGATACATTATTCATTCACAAAGAAAATTGGTGTCCTTAAAGGTCGGATTTTTCCTAATTTTTTAAATTAAGGCATTAAGTTCAGTTTCCAAAAGATGATTTTTTATTCCTCTTTTTAGTCAACTTTAGTATGGGTGTCTAAACTTATGCATAGCACTGTATCTCCTAAATGTGAATTTTGTCATTGTTTTAAAACACACCAGCTTATTCATAACCTTAACGCTAACATATTCTAAAAGCTAAACAAACTTTTGATTACAGGGGGCCTTTAAACATATAACACATACTATTTCAATTAACATTTTTTATGGTTTTACTTTTTGGTCTAGAGTTCATTATTTAATTATTGAATATTATTATCAGTCACCTGTGTTAGAATCTTAGGATCAGTCTTCATAGGATTCGTAAGGTGCTGTTTGTCATGATCTCGGCATCATTTTCTACAAAAGTCGACAACACAATAAATCCTAAAACTTAAAGACTTAAAGTAGTTTTCTCTTTTCTTTTCCCTTTCTTGGTTTGGAAGAATCAAAAGTCTTTTCTAAGAACAATTTACAAACTGCTGAAATTATGAATGAGTGGAATGAGCCTGATCGAGCTGAATTAGTTCTGCCTGTGAATGACAGACACATCCAAACTTGTCCCAGACAAATGATATAGAGGATACAACTTTATCGTTGCAGACAGTATAGTGACTCTGAACATGTGGCTAATTTCATTGCCAGCCAACTCGAGGGACCAGGACATGTGCATGGTCACAAAATGATGTTTGACAGATGCTGGTTAAATGATTTGCAGCTGTGTCTATTCAAATGTACAAAAACGAATGAACAAGTTGATCCTAGCTACATTGGATGTAAGGCAGAGTTGACCTTTAGGGAGATGTACACGCAAATGTACAAATGAGATTTCCACTTGGGACACTGAAATGCCAAAACTATTAGCATCCAGCTAAGAGCAGTTTTCCTCATCAGAAGTCTTGGCTCTAGCTGAAACTAATGCAACATCTGTCTTTCTCAGTTTACAGCACCTGACGAGCACGCCAAAAGGCTAACAAATCTGCATATGTGATCGCAATACATTCTAACTAATAGATTTACATTCAGATTTTGTAGTTTAAGCAACTTAAGCATCAGGTTCAATGTGCAAAGAAGTAGTTCTCACTTTTCAAGTACCATACCAACTGACAAAAGATTTAACATTCAACAAGAACTTTTAACATTCAATGTGACTTGAAATATTCAACATACTCATTTGCCAACACAGTTTTGTATGGACTTTATTTTCTCTCAGCTATAGCAGAATGATTCCTCTCAAACTAGCCTCTCAAACATCAGTGCCCCCCTTTGTATGCGTGCCAGCAGATCACTGTCATCATTTCAACGAAATGGTCACAATTTAGAAAAGGGAGAAAATGAACGAAAAGCACTTTCAAATGAGAAAAATTGTGGTATTACTGAAAGGATTGCACTGACAGACTGAGTACTCATCCATAAAGACATGACCTTAATGGAAAATGAGGACAGGCCGTACAAAAAAAAATAAAAAATAATAATAATTCCCCAGACACCTATGTTGAAAGACACAGTGTATTTCGTCACTATATCCAGATAACTGTATTTACAAATAACGTTTATATACACTACCATTCAAAAGTTTGGGGTTGGTAAGGTTGTTTACATATTTATAAGGCTGCATTTATTTGACCAAAATACACTGAAAACAGTAATATTGTGAAATATTATTTCAATTTAAAATAACTGTTTTCTGTTTAAATATATTTTAAAACATAATTCTTTCCTGTGATGGCAAAGCTGAATTTTCAGCATCATTACTCCAGTCTTCAGTGTCACATGATTCTTCAGAAATCATTCTAATATGCTGATTTCCTGCTAAAGAAACATTTATTATCTATGTTGAAACCAGTTGCACTGCTTAATATTTTTCTGGAAACCATTCCTATTTTTTTTTTAGGATTATTTGATGAATACAAAGTAAAAAAAAAAAAACAGTAATAGCAATATTTTGTAACATTATAAATGTCTTAACTGTTACTTTTGATCAAATATATTACCCTATACCTTTACTGTCATCTTTCTTAATATTTAAAAACACTATTAAGTTACAAATTAAACAATGAATATTAAACATTCAATTAGTTGCCAAAATAAATTAACTGCAACAATTCTGTCATACTTTAACTCATTACAAAAATAAATAAAAAATGCTTTCTTTTTAATCCCCATGTGCAACACTGTAAATGTAATCTTTAGCAAATCTTAAATCTCAATTTTTCATACTGTACATTATAATGTTGTATTGCCTACATTCACTTGAAGTATTTAAAACAATGTTTTATTTTTATTTAATTAAGTGTCTTGGAAAAAGCTCTAGTGTTAATTAATGTCTCCTAACTTGTAATCTCTTCAACCCCCACAAAACAATTTTTAGGCCTTTAAAAGCAAATAATAAATTGTTCATTGCATGTGACTTGATCTTAGAGCCTAGATACTACTGGTACATATAGATGTCATGTTGATGAGACCTTACTATATGCATGTGCATGTGCATGTTACACCAAATATTTTTGTTCCAGACAGTCACCGCCATCGGCAGAAACCAGATGGTAGGCTTGTGTAGGCTAAGGCAAGCCTAGCGTAGCTGTCAGTTGTGAGCAGAGTTAGCTAGCAAAGGGAACTGCCATATGATTTCGAAGCGTAGAGACCCTACGGATCTACCACATCCAGCTGCCGCTGTTTCACAGTGCTAATTAGATTAGTTGTGCAGACACTAATACACCACCTCGGGCCAAAAAACTTGAACACGCTGCCTGTTCACAGCCAACAAACCTCTGACTTTCCAGGACAAGAGCCGGATGGTAACTCTGGGAGGGGAAGGCTCCCAGCAAATAACTGGTGACAGATTTTTGCATGGTCAGGCAGATTTCGGAGTTAGCGATCAGTTTTAACCCTCAGCCGCAGGGCTGGAGACAGAAACAAGACATGAAGACCATCTGGAGAGGGAGTTGCTTTAGCGTGTGTGGAGATAGACTCCCAGATCTGTCACTCTGCATTAGACTACCATCTTTAGTGTCCAAGACCAGAGTAGATTAATCAAAGAGATTTGTGAAAACGTTTGAGTTATGAAGATGGTAACTTCCGCTATAATCTGTATTGGTCTAGTTTAGTTCCCTTACTCTGCTTGGTGTGGATTTATCTGATGTTCAATAATAAAAAAAAAAAAGCCCCGCTATTTCAGGTAAATCACACAAATGATCTACTCAACAATACAGCGTCTATAAAAAGTACTCATGTCCTGATTAAGTTTTCCTGTTTTCAAGGATCTTTATTATAAAAAAATATTATGGAAATTATATTTTATTATATTAATATATTAAAATATATTAACACACATAACATATTCTTATGTACGGTATAAATGAAAACAAAATGGTTGTGACTGATTAAATCAACAGGGGGTGCAAACATTCCAGACAGAGGATAATGTCTTGTCTCCATATTCCTTCATTCGTATCAGGTATGGCTAAAGGACTATATTTCGCCCTTGTCTGATTGTCTAAGGATGAAGATGAGGTGAGGTGAAGTGGATCTATTTATCAGCGTAGTCTTTATTTAACAAAACAAAAGAGAGTAATGCAAATTAGAAGGCAACATAACAGTGTGCTATGCACAGACAACACCAAGCAATTAAGGAACTGAAACCATGTTGTAATTACCGTAGTCTCAAGATGACAACACGTGACATTATATTCGGAGCTGTTCACGTTCTCAGACTAGGAATTATGCGTTTCTATGGCACCACTATCAATGCCTAAATGAATATGCAACGTGGTACAAATAGGAGATCTCAAACAACTCCCATCTTACAAGCTGTAATTATGAGCTCTCCGGGGACGTGAGCACTTTTTACAAGTTGAAATCACGTAATTGCGGTAATTATGACATGGGATAAACACACCTTTAATACACATGAGCTAATGAAATAAATGAGAAACAGGTGTGTGATAATCAATGATAAAATGAATAACCATTGCAACAAGCTTAAACACAAGGGAAATACAGGAAATGTTGAAAACAAACAAAAGTCCATGAAAATGAAACAGATTGTGACATTATGCCATAACGTCTCAATAGAATGAGGGTGATAGTCTAGACCAGCGAAAGAAGAGTTCACCAGGGCAAGCCAGATGGCGCAGGAGACCACCAGTGCGGAGCAGGCGGAGCTTGAGAACCCCAGAGCGGAACAGATGGAGCAGAGACCACCAGGGTGGAGGACATGGAGCTGGAGACCAGGCAACACTTAAGGAAAAGGAGGCCTAGGTGGAGCCGCGTTGATGAGCGCCTGAGGTGGAGTCAGGGTGTAGGAGGAATGAGGCAGAGCTGGTGTGAGTGAGGACTGAGGAGCCCGACAGAGCCGAATGGGTGGAGGAACGAGGTGCAGCCAAGGGCCTGGTAGTCTGTGGTGGAGGTAGAGCAACGACTGGACTGTTCAAGGTGGAGCTGGAGGGACAAGGGAGCCTGGTGGAGCTGGAAGACGACAGTCCCAGGTGGATGCAGAGAAGGGAGGAGCCAAGGTGGAGCCGACTGGTCGACGGGCCAAGGTGGAGTAATGGGCTCGGAGGCCCGAGGTGGAGCCAGGGGATCATCACACCAAGGCAATGCTGGAGACCAGGAGGCTCGAGGGGTTGCACTGGGCAGAATTAACGGTGGAGGAGGAATCAAGGAGCTGAATGGGACGAACAAAGCCGACACTGAGGAACTGGATGGCTTACTTGGCGGAGGAGAGAATGGGAGGCTGGGCGGGACCATCAGCGACAAAGAACACTCGAGGGTAGTCTGAACCATCAATGAAGACGAAGACTTGTAGCTGGGCAGAACCGTGGTGACTAAGAAGACCTGAGGCTTGGTGTAAACATCGGCGACAAAGAAGACATGGAGCTGGGAGTAACCAGCAGTAACGAAGAAGACTTGAAGCTGGATGTAACCAGCAGAGGAGGAAGCTCTTGAGCACTGGAAGTCATCAGAAAAATCTGCGGTGGTCGTGATTGACGAAATCAACAGGGGGTGAAAACATTCCAGACACCAGAGAATAGCTTCCCTCCATGTTCCTTCATTCATATCGGGTAGATCTAAAGGGCTATAATAATTCACTCCAACCCAGTATAATGATTTCAAAGTCTCATCGTTAAAAAATTATAAAGGGCGATAAATTACTTATCCTTTCGGAGGTCTGATGGTCTGTGACGAATTGGCTGAGGACGAAGACGAGGTGAGGTGAGGCGAAACGGATCTATTTTTATAACTTTATTTAACAAACAAAAGAGAGTAATCCAAAGGAGACAACTAAATGAACAATGTGCTATGTATAAACGAGGTACTGAAACTGAGGGCATATATACACAAGAACAGTGGCAGAGCCAGGATATATTCATAGCAGCATGTGGTGGCAAAGAAATGTTCATTATTCAAACATAAAATTGAGTTTGACTGTAGCATACTGGACTGTTTTAGTGCCTACAACAAAACTGAATACAATTAATTGTACATAAATATAATTGAGGTAGTGGTGGAATAGATCAAGAAATACTGAGTGAATTTGACATTTTTTTCTTAATACAAGACTGTAAGATATGTTTTAAATACTTGCACCTGAAAAATTAAACAATGAATGTTAAACATTCAATTAGTTGCCAAACTAAATTAACTGCAATAATTCTATCATGCTTTAAAGGTGGTAGCAGCGATTTCAGGCCCAAACATAAATGATCACATTCATCTAATATTTCGCTAGCTGCACGCCCCATAAGCATGCTGTCAAAAAAACGCGTCTCTCTAGGTAGCCTAGGCTCTGAGATCTGCACACGAAAACAGTTGTTTTCACCCGTTTTAGCCAAACACTCAAAACCCAAACAAATAGTGTTCCAACCAATCATCGACAGGGGCGGGTGTTGTGAGGTTTTCGCGTGCAGCCGTCATAGGCAGCCGTGCACGAGCGCAAAACCTCACAACACCCGCCCCTGTCGATGATTGGTTGGAACACTATTTATTTTGGTTTTGAGTGATGTTGATACCAACTGTTTTTGTGTGCAGATCTCAGAGCCTAGGCTACCTAGAGAGACGCGTTTTTTTGACAGCATGCTTATGGGGCGTGCAGCTAGCGAAATATTAGATGAATGTGATCATTTATGTTTGGGCCTGAAATCGCTGATACCACCTTTAACAAAGGAAAAAATATTCTTTCTTTTAAATCCCCATGTGTAACAATGTGATATGCTAGCATAAAACAAATGCCAGAATATAAAATCTGTAAATTTATACATAATTATATGCGATCCATTTCCAATTTTTTACTGTGCAAACTAACGTAAAATGGTCCCTGTTTTTTAGTACAAATGAACAAGACTCACCACATTTATTTGTCCATTAAATTACATAAAACTTACATTTAATTTGTGCCTTATTTTGTGAGCTCATTTACAGATGTCAGATACATTTGAGGGTGACGTTCGTATTCTGTATATAACAAATACATATTTAAAAAAAAAGGTTTTGACGCTGCTTGTATGTCTGTTTGACTGAGTATTCGCTGAGTTATTGTTCATTGTCGGACGTGTTTCAGAATGGACTACACTGACAGAGAGAAGGCAGAACTCGCTTCGTGTTTATTTTTCTTTATTTGGCAAAAAGCACAACACTTTGTTTTTATTGTGAGTATACACAAAAATAATACACATTAATACAGAATCGATTGATGTATGAAACTCCAATGGAAAATCAAAGTCAACAGATTATTTATGAGTTTCTTTTACACTGATAAAAAAAAAAGCGAGCTGGTATAGCCGGCGATACCGCCGACCTTAGGGGGTTAATCATCTCCACATTTAATCATGTTGTATTTACACAACTGTTCAGCGATTCGTATATCTACTGTTTGCCGGACACTGAGTCTCCCTCTGTTTTTTTTTTTCTTTTTCTTTTCACTCTCTTGTTTGATTTGAACCTGGCACTGTGGTGAACCAGAAAAGTCTCCTATGTGTTGTGGTCGTAAAGAGATAGAGACCGTAAAGAGGTCGTAAAGTTCTAAATAAACTAAATTTAGGTCAAGATAAAAAAACACAGAAACAGCAATTGTGAGCGGGGTGGCCAGGCTTTGGTCAATGGTGGCTCTGGCCCACCCTGGCCAATCCCTAACTCCACCCCTGCACAAAAACGAATTAACTAAATGAGGAACAGGTGTGTGATAATCAATGATACAATGAATAACCATGACGACAAGTGTAAACAGAAAGGAAACACAGGAAACGATGGAAAGAGACTAAAACAGACTTTCAAAACAGAAAACACAATGGATTGTGACAATAATTTCCATAAATACCAAGTATTTACATTTTTCATAATTATTTATTTAATTATATATTTAATTATATATAATTATTGCAATATATATATATATATATATATCACACACTTTAAGGGGTGAATACTTTTGAAATAAATGTTCTTATTGTAATTCAGTTCACCAGTAGAGATGTTTAACTCTGTGTTATTTTAGTAAAATTGAGATTCTATTATAGTTTCTTAAAATATTTTGAATTAGTTTTTATTTTAGTATTTTCCATTTTCATTTTCATTTTAAAGTTTAACAATTTTGTTCTATGTGTTTTGCACTATAATGACCCTGGTTTCACTTACATTTAAGTTAACTGACATTAAAGAGTCTTTTTCTTTTCACGGGCACTGCAAGTATAGTTAGCATATGAAGGCCCACACGTCATTTTGATTTTGCTAGCAGGGAGAGCGACGGCTCCTGGGGCGGAGGCACACGACACAGAGCAGAAGTAGGGATGCTGGGAGCTGGATGTCACAGCACAGACCGTGTTGTTCCAAAACACACCAGCCACCCCCAGTGCTAATGCAGCCTGATGGCTTGAATGCCAAGAAAAGGTTACATTCACAGTTTAAAGCACACCAGCATTGCACTGCAAATGCTTAGCCAGGCATGTGTGCTGGATGAGACAGATGTACAAGTCAGCATGCAGAAAGTGTCAACCACCACAGCGTGAGACAGAGCCTGAAAGATGTACTGTCCAGAGAGAGGAAAACAGTCACTTTGTGTGTGAAATGTTTAACTCTTACATCTCCATTGTGGTGAGGAAGTACAAAAATGCACCATAAAAACATTTAAGATGAAGTACAATGAAAAAATGAGGGGACATATGTATGCAATTTGAGTAGACAAGCTTCCTGAGTGTTTATTTTAAAGGAAGAGAGAGCTTGTTTCTCCTGGGATACACTCGCATGTGACATCTGAAAAGACATAACGGATAAGACATCAGGGCTGTGGCAGATGGAAAGCAACATTGATGCCGCTTGTAAAGGAGTCCTGGGGTTTGACCGTGCTTCTGTGTGACAGAGGAACATGGAACGTAATTTTATGTGACAGGAAACTGCTCCTCACGTATCATAATGAGGCAAAGAGGGTGCAGGGGAACGATGTGACAGCCTGTGCTAAACCAAAGAATCCACACTGAAGTGTAGGAAAGCATTAGGGTCAGGCCTCTTGCAGGTCTCTGGGAATGCTTGCTAACTCCGGATAGATGCCTGAGTGAAACCTGATTAAATTTTAAAGTGATCCAATTGGACTGGATCACTCAAGTCAAAAGCAATAATTGCACCACTGTATACATACATATAAAACAATAGGGTTTCAACACTGATTTTTATGTCTTTTTTTTTTCTTTTCTTGTAGAGTATATATGGCAAAAAGCACACAGTGGTAAAGGCCCATTTGATAAAATTTTACTCTAAACTTTTCACTCTACATATGACACAAAAACGTTTCTAAACATCCACATTTCACTATGCGAGTGGATATTTGGCTGATCGCTGACATGAAGTTGATATGATACTTATGTTACAGGTTTATGTAGCAAATGAGAGTGGTAAATTTACCATACATTAAGACAGGTTTTGTACAGACTAAAGAATCTGTAAAAGTATGGTATTTGGGGTAAAAAGCACTTCTCTACTGTTAGGGCTAAAGGCACAATGTTTGATGTGATAATAAAAAACTAGCTGACTTTTCCAATTGATGACATGGTAAGATCAAGCGGCAACATTCTAATCTGAAAAATGAAGCCTACCCGGAAGTGTGAAAAACTGCCATACATCGAAAATCTGCTAGGGGCAGGTCCCAGAAGGGAGCAAATGTCCATAGACCACCATGTTAAAATGTCCGTTTTCACAGCAGAAATTCATGTTTTTACAGGTTGGTCCCATGGACTTTTATTGTATTTTTCGATAGGTTCTGAGTGCCTGACAACTGTGAGAGGGGTGAATCGGAACTCGTTAGTTTAGATCGTATTTAGATATAAAATGTATGACAAATAAGGGCGTGGTTAACTTTGATTGACAGCTTGATTGACAGCTGATAACGAGCATAGGCTGCGCCAAGGAGAATGACAACATAAGAAGTGCCATTTTTTAATATACAGTTGAAATACGATACTACTGTTTTTGTATCATGAAATGTAGTTTTAAGAGTTTTAACGGGTACTCGGTGCTCAGTACCCCGCCTGGAACAGCCTTTCCTCGGCTAGTCGTTCGGACGTTTGCCGCTGACTCTGGCGTCTCTGTAGTGGTAAACATGAGATATAATTCGTCTTGTGTATATCTAACGGGCGATTTTTGGTCTCGTGAATCTATAATTTGTTCCCTGGCCAATCGTTTTGGCTGAGGGGAAGTTTCATAACTTTATAAGCTATTTAACTTTACCGTTGTATGGTTAGACTAGAGCGCTGACTTTGTATGTTTGACTGAATTGTTTGCTTTATTTGTATAGCTTCTTGTACCTTTTACTTATACTTTTATAATGGCTAATATTGATAAAACTGAAATTTAACAAAAAGAGACTGAGTTGAGTTTTGTCATTTTAAATTTTAATACAACAAAGATGATCTGTAATGTTGTTTACTGCAACATCTGTTGTTTAGTACAAATGCACATATTGCCTGGAACATATTAAAATGTTTAATATTTTTATATTATATTTAAATGAAAAGAGGCAGGGTTGTGTTTTATATTTGGTTTTGTTATAAATAGGCTAACGTTATATGCAGTGAATATAATCAATACACGTTGCCTGAACCACATTTGTGTGGCTATAATGTTTAAGATTTCTTTAAATGAAAACTAAAAGAGTTAGTGTGATGTTTTATAACATATTTCGTTTTATTTTTGCCTAAAATATACATACAGAGATAACCGGAGTAGCAGAGTAAGCTGAGTGACGCGCTGTTCTGTACTTGGAATAACCGGACTCGCATCCTTTACCCATATATGGATTGGCCAGAAGGTGGGCGGGGTTAGGATTTCCCAAGATTTTCCAAGATGGCGCCGCCCATACCCCCATAAACGGCCTCAAAACCGTTCTTCGGAAAGTCTATGGGTGACGTCACAGACGCTTTGTCCATATTTTTTACAGTCTATGGGTTAGATTCAAATACTCAACATAATTTATTACATTGGGTGTCTGAGATAATCGCCATACTATATTTATCATGAAAGCATCATATTTAAATATATGATATAAATCACATTATATGATAAAATATCAAGACATAAAATCTAAAATACATCTCCTCTTTGTGTCTAAAGCTAGTGTTCGGATATGGGAACATTTCGAGCATTTGAAACGCATGGTGTCCAATAGGCTATTATTTGTCAGCCTCTTGAAAACATTTCCCCTATCTGAGGACACTTGTGCAGGGAATGGTTGCTCATTGTTAAAGTCATCTGAACTTACAGTGAATTAAATGAATGATTGGATTATCAATGTGCTTATATTGCACACATTTGCATGTGTATGTGCATGTACCTCTATTTTAGGGAACTCTGAGTATGTGAACTCCACTGTGGGGACAGCAAGCTGGTTAGAGAAAAAGCTGGTATCTCCAGGTGTCTGCAGTGAGCTGACATTCGGACCAGGACAACCACCTCCTCTACTGCAACTCATCGAATGTCTCTGAAAGATAAACACACATGCATGCTAACAATTTGACATTGTGAGGATATACAGCAATCAGAATGCGATCATGTTGCCTACTATATTACTATAGTGACCAGAATGACTCCAGTAGACCTTCTACAATGATTTATACAGAGATGAATACAGCAATGAAGTATGTTATAGAATGATATGTGAGGAAGGCATTTAAGTGAGGAACTTTTATTAAAAAAGTATCACTATAAGAGATATATTGTGATGGGACATAAATGGGATTGAAAAGTATTTTTCACTGGCGTGTGATTTGAATGTGTTAACGTATTTTTAATATATCATGTGAACAAAACATGAGTATTAAGGTATTCTAAATATGTTTTTTATTTAATAGCTCAGCATCCCAACTGTAGGATTGTTCTTGTTTCAACACAACAATAATAATGTGCTTTTAAATCTAATTTGTAGTTGCATATAATTGCGCATCACTAAAGCCCTGCCTAAATCCTAAACTGATATTGATTTCTCATTGAGTGATGGTTTAGGATTAATCTGTTTTGGTTGAAACTGGCCCTTGGCTATTTAATGACCTACAGATTAAACTGTATTGATTGCAAAACTACTGCTAAATGAACAGATTCTGTTCTGTTGTACAGCAACTGACATGAGCTACAGTATATGTATATTACTGTTTGTCAACGTTCACAGAAATACATGCAGCTACGTAAACCTCAAACAAGTGCAAATCATGACTGACAGAGCCAAAATCAATGTAAATCTATACAAACACAGTTTGAAAGCATAATGGAAGGGAAAATACAGGCTGCAGTGATACAAAATCAACTGTGACCAAAAACAGTCATCAGAGTAATTCATATCAGACAGGCCCTGAAAAACAGTGTCTACCGCTGAGGAACAAAAAACGATTTTGTTACATGCTTCAAAACACAACTTATTTAACACATAGACAAACACAAATTGTATCCAGAATAGATTTGTTTGACATAGTTTAACTCTATAATTATATTCAATTATGTGTGTTATACATATTACAAAAAAAACAGACTGTACTTCTTAGACAAAAAAAAAAAAATTTATATATATATATATATATATATATATATATATATATATATATATATATATATATATATATATATATATATATATATATATATATATTTAGGAGCTTTACCCATCAGTTTAGCATGCCACATTAATATTCAACCAACCAAAAACAAACAAACACAAATATACAATAAACAAGAGAACAAACCCAATAATGCCAATAATATTGTTCTCACATATTGCTATTGTTAAAAAAAATAAGAATGAGATGAAGATGTAGATAATATGATGCACCACATGATTGTTATAGTTGTATGTTCTTGTAAATAGTTAGTGTTCCTGTGAAACACAACACTTATTTTTCATTCATACATGATTAGGTCCACAGGAACATAGTGGCCTGAAAAATAGATGGGGAACATACTACAATGCATTATCAGCTTGCTTGACTCATTAATATTAATTATGTGGCAAAATGATTTGTACAATAATTATACCTGCCCTTGCACATTATTCTCCCTTGTGTGTCTACTTTTGCGCTGTGCATGGATTACTGTAACATTCGGTGCTTCATTCTGGAAAAAAGTGGACTCCTTCATCTTCATAGGCAGCAAAAGTCATTAAAGTCAAAATTAGCCACAAATTCCTGAGGTAAAAATGTGACAGCAAACAGCTTGGGAGCGGCGAGAAAGAGGAAGAATAGGTAATTTCTGCACTGCAATTCCTTTTCCCCGTGAGGAGAATCAATATTTAATTTCTCTGTCTGCAATGATAACGAGATGGCAAAATCATTGTTTATATATTTGAGCTTGAATAGACCTGTGGGTAAGTGAGGAGAGAGAGAGATGCACTGGCAGACAGCCACAGCAAATGAAGCTGCTCGTCCACTCAAGCTGATGTGAAACAAACAGCATTGCCTAAAGACCATTAGCAAATGAGCAGACTACCATGCCATTGTGATCACTGTGACCCCATGACTGAGAACGTCCACATCCTATTACATGCCACCCACACATGATCAGAGGTAGCAAAAAGAAAGATTGTACATGTGCACAATAATTTGAGAAAGATCAGAGGCATAGACCGTGTTTCTTCAATAACAGGCTTTTGTCCTAGCATTTCAGGGCAATTTAATGAAGACAATTGTTCTTACCATGCCTTCATTTATTTCAAGCTTATAACTTTGTAAAAATAAAATAAATAATACAACTGAATATTATATGATATTATTATTATTATTATTATTATCATCAGTTGTATTATTATAATTTATTTTATTTTTACACCGTTAAAAAATTACGTCTTCACATAAACTGTCTATATAGAATTCTCCAGATGTACAGTATGTACACTTTGGATAAATTAAAATAACGGGAGTGTTTTATGAGAGTTTATTTTATAATTTCATAATATTGTCCATAGTCCATAACACCTAGAATGGCTAGACACTTTCCTAAATGTTTCCCACTATTCACTGTATACAGTTATTTTAGTTAGAGGCTGTGTGCTAAAGCTGTTCTTTTTTCTGAATCAATAAATGGCAAAATCACTGCATAAGAGGAACCTGAGATAATTGCACAGCTGCAAAATGAATATTTGTATTTGACAAAACATGCCATCAAACTGAATTTTTTCACAGTACGAAGATAAAATGACAGCGGGCAGAGAGAATGCTGTGTGAAGAAAAAGAGAGAGAGAGAGAGAGAGAGAGAGAGAGAGAGAGAGAGAGAGAGAGAGAGAGAGAGAGAGAGAGAGAGAGAGAGAGAGAGAGAGAGAGCGAGAGAGAGGGAGGGGCAAATATGTGAACAAAACTGTTATCTCGTTCTGAAAGACGGAGAATGACCTTGCATTGTGGAGATAATTTATTCTCAGAGAAGGTGACCTTTGGAAATTACATTTGCAGAGAAGTGGAATTGGAACTGCTGATACATTTATAAAAAGAAGAGACAAAATAGATGAATAAGACTGAGATTATTTAAGAAAAAACAAGATGGGTGTCACTGTGGATAATGTGAGAAGTTTGCAGTTGCTGCACAGATGGTGGCGCACTGGAGCTTTTTAACGTGAGAGGAAAGACAAATGGATGAGCAAATTTCTTGCCTAATGCATCCAATTTAAATTGAAACAATAATACTGAGATCGTCTGAAAGTATCTGCAGTGGCAATTACACATAAATAAGAAGTGTATTGGCATTCAGGGGGACAAAACAGGGGGGAAAACAGCTCATGAGAATGCTCATTAAAGATAATCCAAATTTTTTTTAGAAGAACAGATCTGAACATTTTGTAGGTTTCTAGGGATAATTCATAAGAATATGGGAGGTTTCTCATGATGGGCGCTGCTGTACGATCTTAATGGTGACTTCTCTTGATTGGATTCAGGATTGTGGGTAGTGTAGTTCTTTACCTGTGTTTTGTCAACTAAAATATATATATATTTTTTTTAAAAACTGTAGAAATCACATGGCAGATTTTACATGACCATATAAAAACACAATCACACCCACCGTCGATCCTCAAGCCAGAGAATTCCTATTAATTCATACATAAATTTAATTTTCTCAGTGAATAAATCAAGATTTGACTTCCAGTTTGGAACACTGTTGTTGCACACTCGCAGTTAATTGCATAACTTAATCACATGTCTTTTTGGATTAGCTGTCAACATACTAAAGTCACTTAAAGGTACAATATATAAGAATTTTTTAATAAAATATCCAAAAATTACTTGCACAGTGTGATATATTTCCTGTAGTTGTGAACTTAAAATATAGATTATTTATAGATTTGAAATATAAATTTTTAATTTCAGAGAAATTCCAATTTAAAAGAATGGCTCGTCCCTTTTCACTTGTTGCCTGTCAATGACGTAATATTCGCGTTATCCCTTGTTTCCACTCGTACTGCCATAGTAACCATGGCGACAGACGTGGACAACTGCGTTACGTCTAGCGGCACGCTCACACTGTTGTTGGTTCGTTCAAACAATATGGACCATGGCAAGCAGACTTTGGGACAAAAGGAGAACTAAAACGAGGTTCAATATCAGCGTGGCATTTTCGATATGCTGAGAGCTCCGCGTCCGCGACAAACTTCGACTTGACAGAGACGCACAAATGTACATAAAACTACTCAATGTTATATCGCTCAACATGATGAAATGTTAGAATATGATCAGTATGTTATTCTAATGTTGATCTACCTTACTGCTAGTCTCATACAGACAAACTAACACATAGAATAACATTAATAAGAATAACTTTCAACACACTCAAATGTAGTTTAGTGTGATAGTGTAGAGCAAGTGAAAGCGTTACCTCACAAGTTTCATTTGTCTAATAAACTGACCTGTGTGAGTATTAATTCAGCACTTGAATTAACCGATTTTTCTTATGACAGAGGAAAGTTTTGGATTCAGTGTGTAAACGTGATTGACACAACGTGAGGTCGTATTAATTTTTTTACGTGCGAAAACTTTGGACCTTAAAGGGGTCATATAATGGTACATGCACTTTTACAAGTTGATTGTACTGAAATGTGTGTTGGCAGTGCCTGTACACAACCATCATAAAATGCTAAAAATCCATCCAGTGTTTTTTTTTTTAATCTTCTTATGTTTTCCCCTGTCTTAAATCAAGCCGTTCGACTTTGTGACATCACAAAATTGACGCCCCTCCCACGATTGTATGATTAACAGCAGCGTTTCAAATAAGACCCGCCCTCGCTCGTGAGCGAGCTGTCTGTCATCATAGTGCATTGTTGATATGCTGGAGCAGAATGGCGTCTAATCGATTGTGGTGTTCTGTTCTTGGGTGTAATAAGGAACACAGCAGTCATTTTGATGTTCCTAAATCCTAACCACTGAAGACGCAGTGGCTGAGTTTTGTTTTTGAAGGCAATATGCCCGAAGCATTAACGTGGGGATTCCCTCGCGGGGATTCCCCACGATCAACATCCACGCTTTTATGTTTGCGCAAATCATTTCAAACGAGGGTCAGTAAAGCTGGTTTTGCTAAGAAGCTGCTCCTGAAAAAAAGGATCGGTACCAACCTGTTCCTGCTGAACCCCCAGAAGACGTGAGTGTAACGTTTTATTAACCTTTATATTAATATTTATATTAATCTTTGCAAATCGCTTACAAGCTTCAAGATGAATGCGTCTAAGGTTTACACTCAGGGTACATTACGGCATGTTTTCTACAGTATGTACGACATTCTCAATATAATTCATAATCCCACGTTTATAATGAACAACGCATTATGGTTATTGTGTTATTAAAACTGTGTACGGTGTACGCACAGAACAGAGGGGTGGGGTGAGCAAAGCTCATTATCATTTAAAGACACATGCACTTAAACGGCGTGCTGAAAACAGAGCTGTTTTTGACCAGGTAAAATGAGCGTTTTCTTACAATACTAATGAGAATTTTTAATTAAACTATATTACAAACTTTTAATTTAGACCCTAAAGAATCATATTAGATTGTACAAAAATGGCATTATATGACCCCTTTAAAGAACACAAAGAAACTTTAAACACACCTTTTAAAGGTCCCAAAAATTGTCGTGGACATGTTGTGGACTCTTTTAGTATGGTGGATTTTTTTACACATTTTGTTTAGATTTAATGTGGTTACTTGGGAATGTCTTTGTTGTATGGCCAGGGGGAATTGCCACCGTGAAACACCACCACTGAATAAGAACATATAATCCTGATGCTACGGAGCTCAGTTTCTCCTGTTGTACAGCAACTAGTCATTAACTTCAAATGACAGAAATGGACATCACTGCTTTCTAAATGAATACCAGTAATTAACAGCTTTTAGCGTGTACTCTGTTTTTGTGCCTCCCTCTAAGTGACCCTTTTTTAACACACAAACATACATTTGTCTAGTACTGAAAAGGCTTAAATGTTTTTCTCATAAAATATTTGTTTACTTAAACACCTGGATACACGTGGCAAAACTTTGAGCTTTCGCTGGCAGCGGAGCAGGTTAGATTCCCGATGAAAAACAAGTTCACGGGATAAACAAGTGTAGTGCGAGGAGAGAGGCCGCTAATTTGTTGCCTGTTGGCCAGTGAGAGGCTATTGATTGGTAACTAATTGATTGCCAGCTGAAGTGATAAACCATGTGCTTGTGCAGACAGCATCACTAATACAGGAATGGAGCGCCTGAAATCACATTGTGGCCTCCGGTGTGGGAGAAGAGCTCTGCCGTTCCGCACATGCTATGGTGATGAATGCTCTCCAACATCTGTGATCACCTGTGCTTTGCTCTTTATTCAATCGATGAGATCTCTGTGTGGTTAAGCACAAATCTAAGATGGTTAATGCAAGTAAATTACTTAATCTAGTGAAAGGCACTGTGGCGTTTCAAATGCAATGCATTTGGCTGGAAAATGGTCCACAAATTGCTACAAAACTCATTATAGAAGTAAAACATGTCTTTTTTTTCCCCCTTTTTTTTTTTGCCCAGTCATGATTACAGTGAACGTAGGCAATCAAATCTGAGTGAATGCATGACTGATATAACACAATGTGAGCTGCATTTACTACAGAAGTACAGTAATTTCACTTCATTCTGTGAGGAAAAACCCCATGGTTTAATGACTACATTTTAGTGTTTAGCGCTTGCAACACATATAAGAGACAAAGAGGGCAGGAGCTCCTTTTTATTACTGTGAAATGGGCACTGGATTGTGTTTAAGTGAAGTTAGACATTAAAGTGAAACTCTTACATGAAAGAAATGTTATGTTTCTGCCAGTGGCAAAATGGGAGTGTGCAATCACTGCTTTGCTCCCAAACTCTGTTTCTCAAACTACTAAAAAAAAGTGCTAAAACATAAAAGACACGATTGGGAATGCAAGAGAAATGTTCAGACTTCAACTAACTATATTTGTGAGTACTATACCTCATTGGTTATTGGTAGAACTCGACCTTCGATACTGTGAAGTCGAGACAGGCTTCCAGATGTTCAATAATTTGAGATACTTTTTGCAGTGCTCATCATGCTGTCGTAGACTTGAAAAGAATCACAGTATGTATACGTATATATAATATATGTATATCTACAAACACATATGAATAGTTCAGCTATGAAACTCTATCCGCGTTCGGATTGGTTCATTCAAATGTTATGTTCCCAGCCAAACGATTTCACATATTCATTTCTATGTCCCTATATAACCTCAACGCATCCAAACAAATGCACTGTCGCTGCGCGCTAAGAGAGTTCTCTTTCTAGCCCTCCACCTCCCCAGCACCACCTGTCTAGATCTGCTTCAGGGGGGTTTCCCTCTCTCTAGCAGCAGCAACATGTTTCCTTTAATTTATGCTCCGAGCATTTAGCAGAAGCAAGTCATACTTGCTCTGCAGCAGCAACCTTAGCACAAAACCAAACCTATGTACATTTAATTTTCATTAATGTTTTATAAATTATCCCGAGAGTTGTCATGACTGAAATGGTATTATGTGATTAACAACTCAGTCACAGTAGGCCTGTCTTTAATGGCTCATACATTTTTTTGTAAATATTAATAATATGACTCTTTTTTCAAATTTGATTTAGTCTAGTTAGTTTTGTATCAAATATGACGTGATTTGTGGTGATCGAGATCTGTCAGCGACAGCACATTCGTGGACAGTTTTCCTTGGGCATGAAATCACCCATATGCCAGCAAACCAATGAGAATGCTGAACAATGTTGATGATGCATCAAAAGGGGCCAAAGCTGTTGTGGAATCCGAAACCCACCATAACTGGCAGATTTGAAGAAAACTACAATTGTTTGGCAAATAAATAAGTGACGGATAGTTACATACGTATTACTAACATTTTATTTTATAATCTATATGTTACTCCTCAAATGACAAGGAAATTTATAGTAATTTATAGTGTTAATTTTAGCTCTTTTTTTTTTATTGCTTACACAATTTCTGAAACTATGGCTCCTTTTCTCGAAATTCTACACACAAACTCTACATGCAAAACATCGCACATCTCTTGCAAAAACACCCTGATTGAAACTATCTATTCTAAAACTGCTGTTTTTGCATATTTAACTCTACACACAATCCATCAAATGATTACCCATATACACACCAAACTACACACGGATATGACAAATGCAAAACACTACTATTTTCTGTCTATTGCATGTTCAGTGTGCAGTGGAGTGTACAGGAGTCGGACATAGGACTCACACGAACATGCACAAATACACTGTATATACAGTATGTATGGACAATTGATGAACTTTACAGTTATTGAACTGAACTGAATCAACACTTAACAGACATGAGCTGAATAATGACACTATTGGCCCTATCTTACACCTAGCGCAATGCAGCGCCAAGCGCGACGCAAGTGTTTTTTGCTATTTTCAGTCCAACGCAGTTATCATTTTCATGTCCTGCTCCACGTTGTTTAAAAAGCAAATGCGTTTGCGCCCATTTGTGCGCCTATGGGCGTGCTGGTCTGAAAACGAGGTGTGTTCAGGCGCATTGCTATTTTGAGGCAACTGAAATAGACTGCGCCATTGACCAACTGAAACCTGGTCTAAAGTCAATGGCCTAAAGTCTAAAGTCTAAAGTCATTGACCAACTGAAACCTGGTCTAAAGTCAATGGCGCAATATTGTTTTTGTTATTTAAAGAGCGCGTTAGTAATGTGCACCTATAGGCGAGTCCACAACGCGTGTATACTCGAAAATAGAAAAATAGCGAATCCGCCATGGTGCGAGCGCAACTGGCATTTAAAGGGAATGGGAGATACGACTCTGATTTGGTTTATTGCACGTAAAGCCCAAAACACACCCATTACTCATTAAGAGAATAGGGATAACCCTTTTAGACCATGCGCCTGGCTCGCCAACCATTTTTCCTGTCGTTTAACTAGCAAAAGTGTATTCGGACGCGCCCGAACTGCACTTGCGCCCTGCGCTTTAGACCATGCGCTTAGATCGTTAAAGTAGGGCCCTATGGGGCTTGTTAGAGAGCTGATTTACAGCAGAATTTGAATTTGTTACTATTGTGAAGCTGCTTTGAAACTCTGTATTGTATGAAGCACTACAGCAATAAAGGTAACTTGACTTGTATGCATATTCACTATATATTTACAAAATAAACTAATGCAAGGGGATAGAAATAATTTCATTCTCAAAACACAGAGTATTGATTTCTAAGTGAACAAATTAGGTATAAGTGATTTCACAAATGCTCATTGGGTGTAGGTAATCGGTAAATGAGTGTGGCATTTAAATGGCAGTGTTTTCCAAATGAAACACAAGAGCATTCATAGTTTTGAAAGAGTGTATAGCCTAATGTAGAGAACTGTTTAGCATTTTTCAAAAAGTTTTGTTTTTCAATTTCAAACTGAGTATAAAGCAGATGATGTGCTTGTACTTTTGGTGTATTAGGTGTATGAGTGAATGGTTTCACTGAGTGGGCCTCAATTGCCACTTTTAGTGTGTAAGCAAAAAAAAAAAAAAACAATGTCCATTAATCACAAAAGAGTAATCTATCTTCCTTTCATTCAAAAACCAAATACAGGAAGATAAATTGTGGGTAACAGAAAGCCCTATTTGTGTTGAACAGAGTGGGGTAACAATGAACTCACTGTTACAGAAATCTAAGATTGTATGCATAAGACGCCTTCCTCTGAAGCTTGCCAAATGATTTCACTAATGGCTTGCAATTAGCGTGTCATGGCACGCACACAAAACATGCATTATCTTGATGAAATCCCAGCGAAAAGGGTCTAATCTAGAGAATGGTGGATGATGTTATTGTGCTGGGGACCCGACCAGGTTTTTATGAAGTGTTGAGTGACAGAACCGTGGCGCCACAGGATGAAGAGTTACAGCCCAATGGACTGCTGGGGGCAACTGTGCATTCGGTCCTGCCACATGATTGTCACAGAAGAGTCCACCCTCGGTGGCCTTGCCTTCTGTTCCTGTTTATGTGTGTGTGTGTGTGTGTCTGTGTCTGTGTGTGTGATTGGCTATACTGGGAGATAAATTCAAGTGAGATCAGCAGCTCTCGGTCGATGCAGGAGAAGGAATTCAGGAAACAGTATGAATGACAAAAGCATGCTGGGCTGCATTATCAGATGTAGGGGTTATCAGATGCGGGTGAGTCTAAAACACAATCCTTGGTTCTTTCGATTGATTTTTTACAGTATTGATCACGGCACTGCTAAGGTCAGTAATCTATCATTCACAGGGTTTCCAAGAATGTCAGACCCCTGTTTTTCAGCTACTCTTATTTTGTTGTCGTCAATCACAGAGATGTTTTGACCAGCACTTATAGTGAGTCTGAGGCAAAGCCAAGTTTTTCAGACCATTTCAAACAGCGTAAATACTTTGAATGTTTTTCATCTTGGAGAAAGAGCCTTTTAAAGAGTATTTCATAAAAAAGAAAGTTAGTGTGCATTGATTGAAAATGAAATGCCACACATATAGGTGGCTTGAATTCCAGTTCTGCAGAGTTAAAATGCAAATATAATATTGCTGGTATTATATGTGCAGAGGCAGATGATTACCCGAGAACAGCAATTCACATTTGGCTAGACTGTTATTTTTTTATTTTTTTACTACAAAAGTTACAATAAAACAAAATGCACTTTGTAAACCCAGTGAGAAAAAAACAGGCATCTACACTACAGATGAAGGACAGATAAGAGATGTGCAATTACAATGAATGGGAGAAATAGGAAGAAATAAAACCCAATATGGCTGCTCTAGTAAAGCAAGCCCCGCCTTTCAAATAAAAGAGCCAATCATCAATCTGCAAAGTCATTGTTTGATCTTGTTTGATGACACTGCGATTGTAGCTCCAGACAGAAACGGCAGTAATATGGTAGCCGTCGTGAAACTTGTGCTCAGCTTTCGCTCTTTTAAAAATAAGAAAAACAATTATGGATAGCCTCAATTAATTTACATAGGAGCTGCACTTGCATGACTAAAAATAGCTGTCCGAGTGCATTCCTAAGATGGTCGCAGAGTGAACAGACTCACTTTGAAAGAGACTGTGGCTCTGATGCTGCACTTGAAGTGAAATTGAAATCAGTGGAAATTGAGCCTTCAACTTATGGATTGTCAATTCACTGCATTTTTTTACACCATGTCGTTGTGATGCGACATCCATTGTAAACTCTATTGAGTAGAGGTCCTAAATGCAAAAAAGCAAAAAAGATTTCCAAACTCAAAGATAACTCAAAGGTTTTGATAAACACATTTGCTTGTGTAGAAATCTGGATTTCTCTATAATCAAAATGGACTTTTTTCAAAGAGGATTACATGCTATACTGATTTTCTCTAAATATATTTTAGATCTGAATACAATTGTGCTGTCAGATTTTATATAGGTCAGATTTATGTGAACTAATATGAGGTATAGCGTGGGAAGAAGGTGAGCCTAAACAAAATCCCAAGATTATTACTAAGAGCAAAAGATGTGGCGTCCTTTATCTGTCAGAGATAACGGCATGTGTTGATGTATAACGCTCAGGACACATGAATATTAAAAAGAGGGGGGGGGGGGGAACGTGCCTTGATCATCATCTAGCATGTCTCACCTTTACAATCATAGTAAAATCTGATTTAAACTTGAAAAAATTACATTATGAAATTCTCTTTGTGGCAAAGTTGTGTATATGTGACCTACATTTCCAGCTCTACAAACTCCTTTGCTGTCTGAATAAATGATTATATGAAAGAGACTACTGACTTTTACTTGGGTGCAATTGACGTGGATTTTTAGAGAGGATTACTCAAAGCTTAACAGGTTTTAAAATACCTAATCTGCAATGATAATAATAAAAGATGTTTACATAAGAGAGTCTGGTTATGATAGCTGTTATGGCAAGTTTGAGATTAAATGTAATATTGAGATCACTATCAGTGTCTTAAACAGGGCATTTTAATAAATTTGATAATCTCAATTCTTAAAGATAAAAAGCATTTAACAATTAACTTAACAGGGATACATCATATAGCCTGTAGGGAACAACTGGGCTAAAGACAAACCTTAAGAAAAAATTGCTTTTCACTACTCCCAATTACAATCAAATTACACCAATCCACATCAGGGCAAAACTCTTAGGTTTCCTCACACAAAAACTTATACCTTATCATTTGTCTTTTCTCTTGGTGCAATTTCAGTTTAAAATAGACAGTCACGCACATGTTGCTGCAACAATACCCAATTAAACAATGAAAAGTCTCTCAATTTACTTTGTGTTTCACTCTGTAATCCCAAAAGAAGTACTTCCTTTATTATAATTGGTTCCAGAGCACCCATTCAAAACATCACCGCACTGGCATCTCTATTCCAAAGACAGCTGCAAAGCAAGATAAGTGGAAAGTATTACCTCCATAGCTCTAACGTGATTTATAGTGTTGTTAAAATGTCTCAAAATATTGAAAGTGTTGTGGATACCTGATGCCTCCAACACAGCATCTTTAAAAGATAAATTGCACAATTCCAGCAATCCAAGATGACTAAAAAAACTGCATGTACAATTAGAGGCAAGAGGTCATATAACAGAGTGCAGGCGAGAGATTTTATGACACGTAGGGGCAAAAAGTGACGACTCCAATGAAAATCTTTACGTTTGATCATTTGGTTAATAATATAGCACTGTGGGACTGGGATAAAAGCATGCGATATTGATTTTGGCAGAATAAAAGCTGGTTGATATATAATAAATTATTTCATTTGTAACTGTTTAATCAGTCAAAGTTTGACAAATCAACACAAAAGAGGGAAACAATCACTTTGTAAAAAAAAAAAAAAAAAAAACTTTTATCACGCCTTTCAATTGGAAGTAATTCATCCACAAACAGTCTCTATGCATCTTTGACTGGATGGTATTCCATTCAATTAGCATGCTAATGAGGACATCGTGTGTCTCTTTGCGTCGAAGCATGAGCCATTATCAATTTATTGAGAGACAGAAAACGATTGGTGGGGAGGCGTAGGGCCACAAAGGTGGACTTTTAGACAATGTGGGAATGTAATGAAAAGAATCTAGAAAAGTGCTGATGTTAAACAGTTTTCTTCTTTGTTGTGATCACACTGCAGGATAGGGGATAGAATTAGCATATCAGATAAACAGGAGGTTGTGCATTCATATTTAAGGTGCTTTGGATGTAGGATATGATCAATGATTTGATCAATATGTGCATTTTCTTAAATGATCTTGGGAGTCTCACATAACCAATATTTTTTATTATTATTATTATTATTATTTTGGTCATTCAAGCATTGTCTATCAATTTATCGCAAACCTCAAAATGGCTTTATGGACCTTCAATGGCACCTGAGGTGAATAAACACGACCATCAAAAACATCTCAGATTTGACTCAATTAATGTACTTTGAGTGTGGATAGTTGAAACGACAACCCAAGATTATGCAATAATAAATGAACAGAATCAGTTAATGGACCAAATATGTTTGCTTCATAAAAACTTCCTTTCGTTAGTTTATAAGGAGCACTTCAACACTTCATTTTAGAAAGATTTTGAAAACTTTGTTGACTCCAAACCCGTGACTCAGAAAGTATGCCAATGAAATTGAAAAATCAATATTTGCTTTTACTTACTACTTACTTGCGGTGAATACTTGCGTTCTACAATTGAAAAATCAAACCGAGATATGTCCATGCTAAGAAGAAATTCATAGATATTAACTGAACAATAACATTTTTAATATGAGCTTAGTGTTATGCAAAGCATTCCGAAGCCATTTTGCAAAACTCCTCTCTGCCTATTCACTTCGAATCAGTCTCATCACTTTTCCTCCAATGAACTACTTTCCAAACATTATGACCAGACTGCAGATGATAAGGGAAATAATTATTCTAGTGAACTTATGCCATTTCTCTCCAAGAAGTTTTGCAGGAGAGATTTCGATAGTGGCAGCGTGCAGGTCAGAGCTTACTTTATTAGGCTGAAATGTCACAGGAGGACTGGCATTTAGGTTAATGAAGAAAATTATTGTCTGGTTAAAAATAACAGGGCATATGGTCATCGGATCAGGGCCTCTGACCTACAGCATGCTATACAAAGCAAACGATACATTGGCAATATTTAAATATAATAACCTTTTCTGTGGCTCCATTTGCATTTTACCTGATGCTAAAGACGCTGTCAGTTTGAGTTAAAACTAACCGAAAGTTGCCTTAAATTTACACAGAGCTAATAAGCAAGGCGATCCTGATGTGTTACACAGTTTATTCATAATTTCAGACAAACTACAATATAGTCACACAAATCATAAATGAACCTGTCAGAATGAGTAAGGCACTCTATATATCTGGAAACTTGAGCAGAACACAAGAGCTATATTAAGGTTAAATAAGTTAGATGAGTTATGTCTCACATTATTGGAAATGCCATATGAATGCATAACTCAGACTCAGTGTACATTGCGATTGAGATGCAGCAGAGAGGTTTTATGCAGGACGTGGGGTGCACACTCTTCAAATACCAACCCTTTGTTGAGTGAATTAACAGTCTAGGATACAGTAAGTCTCAATTCTGCATTCACAGGTGGGAATATTCAAACTGAAATTCCCTACAACTGCAGTTAAAATATAAACAAAACGGCACCCTTTACCAAGATAATAAAATTTTCCTTCCTGTTAAAATGCTTGGTTTTGCTCTAAAATAGCAGAAAAGAGGAAGAAAATATGTATCGGAATCGGCCGATATATGTTCACTTTTAATGTTATCGTTATCGGCCCAATAAGAAAATCTGATCACACTTTAGATTAGGGTCCAATTCTCACTATTTACTAACTATTAACAATGACTTTTGCCTCAATAAACTCCTAGTAATATGCATGCTAATAAGCAACTAGTTTTTAATTGTTTGTAACCATGAAAATAAACACTTATTTTGGCCATGAGAATGTAAAACAAAACGAGACATAGTCATATTTAACGGAAAATGGAAAGCAAAAATAATTGTCATGTTCTCTTGTGTGAAAATAATTTAAAATGGATTAACCAATATTGCAGTTACATTTTCCTGATGGAGTAGCCTCTTCCATATATAGGTTCGCCTTGATCCTTCAAAGAGACGGGGAAAATTTGTCCACTTCATCAAGAGTTTGGAAAGTATAGGATCTCTCCCCATGTGTCAGCAGGAGCCGTGCTGGAAAGATGATTCTGTGCTTATGAATCCCCTTATCTCGCAGCTTCTTTCGCACGTTGTCATAGTCGTGCCTGCCTTTAATACTTGCTCCTTGTCTTTGAAGTTCTAGAACTTCAATATTTGGTGTCCTCGGGCGTGTCATGCGCGAGTCGTTATTTGTCAGAGTGCTGATTCTGTGAGCCCGCTCAATCACCAAGATCTCACACGATTCCGTTCCTAGAGCCTCTGGGATCCGCTTTTCCAGAAATGTAACCATGTCCTGGCCCTCTGCTTTCGGTACGCCCACCAGTCTCACGTTGTTCCATCGGCTTCCACTTTGTTTGAAAGAGTTTTAACGGTGCTTTCCAATGTGCTCACTTTGGATATTAGCCCATAAACGTTGTCTTCAGCATCAGAAATACGTTGTTCCGCATGTGTTATGCGCCCTGTGCATGCCTGTATCTCCTTTCTTACCTTGGCAATTGTTGTTTGCACACCATAAATTTTCTTATAAAGTCCACTTTTCAAGGACATTATGGCTTTCATGATATCCAGGTTGTTATTTTTGCCCGAAGTTACTACTTCACAATCTCCCTCGTCGCGGCTGTCTTCCACAATTGCCAATAGGTCGCTAATTTCTTCACCCTCGTCTTCGTTTCGTCTTTTTTCCACCTTTACATGACATTTTGATTCCCTGTACTATTTATATACGTGTTGCTTGGCTTTAAATACAATTCTGGTTGGTATTTTAGGGTTAATTACATGCTAGCAGCAGAGCTAAAAAGTTGCAACCTCTTAGCACCTCGCCATAACCGGAACCCCAAGCAACTAGTCAATAGTGATAATTGGACCCTAAATAAAGTGTTACCAAAAATTGGCCAAATATATTTAAGCCGATAAATAATGGATTCTTTTCTTCAGCTGAGACACTTCAGATGCGTACTGTTCACCATGATGGTTTTGAATTGCTTGAAATATGATTGAAATCACTTCAGAAAGGAAAATACAGTCAAGTGCTACAAGTGTAGCGCAAGTCTAATATAGGCTATGACTTTCTTAGACTATAACAATAAAAGCAACCAATTGAACAAACAAACAAATATTTCTTTTTGTGGATGGGTAGATGGATGTTGTGTTTTAAGCGGTTCTATGTCTTTATTGGGGGGCATGTGCTTAGATTTGTAGTAAGGGTAGATTTGAATAATAGTAAGGCCAAACAGCTAGCAAGATACTCTCCAGTAACAGTCATTATGGGTAGTGATGATTGGGTTTTCTGAAGGTTTTCAACAACTGTTCTGTAACATATGATTCTATTCTATTTAAAGGAGACATATCATGCTTTTAAATTGTTCCTTTTTACATATAAATCATACATTTGTAGTATATATAAAGTGGAACTGCAATGCTTGGGTCTGAATTCCTCATTATTATAGCTCCACAGGCCCCTTTTTTACCCCTTTTCTGATGTGCTTCTGAAAGCAACTCGTTTTGGTGCGGTCTCTTTAAATAATATTGAGACACTTCATACCCCGCCCCCTCTCCAGGTTGCAGAGGTTCAACTCCACCCCGTTCGGCCATTTTTGTTGTCTGGTAGCAGAGATAGGATTATCTAGCGGCACAGAAACTTTTATACACACGTTATTAACAAAATGTCAACAACGGAAGACTTGTCCAGCCAGCCTTACATGTTCGAGCCAGAGTCGGAGCCGGAGCGAGATGAAAATGAAGACGACGAACCTGCAGAACAACGTCTTCATATGGATGTATCGCAATGGTATGTTACTGTATTTACACATGAAACTTTGGTCTTCCGACCTTTTACCACCGTGTCGATTTATTTTGATTAATATGTCCGAGGGAGAGAGAGCAAGACAGCGTCTAGTTTGGAGGCGGTGATGTCTTGTTTACATTTTCGCCTGGCTCCGAAGAGAGAGAGTGCGCGCGCGCGACCGGGTCTCTCTCTCTGCTCGTTCTTTCAGTTAAACATGCTCCTGTCACAAGCGCGGCAGTTCATCTTAATTAGACGGTGTAATGAAGCGTGTGGGTTACCACATCCAACAACCGAACATTTTAACTTACCCTCTCATAACTTCTGCACCCTTTAGCTTGGACTACAAAATTGCAGCGAGAAATAATAATGGCGGATTGCTCGAAGTGTTGGGCCGGAAGTCAATGTCCTTATTTGGCAGTTCCGCTGCAAATACTGTGACGTATTAGTTAAAAAAACGTCATAGATAACAGAAAAATCTGAACCGGTTGAAAAATATGACCAAAACAGAATATAAAGATATCAACGAAGCACCTGAAGAGAATACTTCTAAACACTCCAAATATACAACAAAATGCATTTAAGGGCTAAAAAAGTGCATTTAGCATGATATGTCCCCTTTAAGTCATAATTGCATGTATCATGTCCGAGTGGATATACAAGAATATAAAAAATAAAAATAAAAATACCTTTTGGGTTTCACCTGCCAGTTGCAGAAGAGAAGGTGATGCTATGGACTGCAGGGATCCAGAGGCTCTGACGGGACTGTGGAGGCTGACATAAGCCACTGCCCTGCTGTGAAGTACCACTGCGTTCTCCTGTACAGACACACAGAACAAAGCCATCTGCAACCAACTGATGAAATGTCAGATCGTTGATTGACATTTTGACATAAAGGGCCCTATTTTAACGATCTGAAACGCAAGTGTCAAGTGCAAAGCGCAAGTAACTTTGTGGGCGGGTCTTGGGCGCTGTTGCTATTTTCCCGGCGGGATAAATGACTCTTGCGCCCGGCGCAAATCTAAAAGAGGTTGGTCTGAAGTAGCTTCATTATTCATAGGTGTGGTTTGGGCGTAACGTGAAATAAGCCAATCAGAGAGTCATCTCACATTCCCTTTAAGAGCAGACGCGCTTTTCCATAGCGGATTGATATTGTAACGGCGGATTTGCCAGGCGCGCACCAGGAGCGGTTAACAGCCAAGGAGAGCAATGCTCTCGTCACGGCCGTAAAAGAGAGAGAAGTTACATTGAAATGGAGAAACCCACCCAAATTAACTTTGGTTAAACAGGCGTATGATAATTTGGGTAAATGTGTAAGCTAGATGTATGCTTTTATAAGAAATTGTCTATCATCTATCTATCTATCTATCTATCTATCTATCTATCTATCTATCTATCTATCTATCTATCTATCTATCTATCTATCTATCTATCTATCTATCTATCTATCGTAATAATGTATGATTTGCAAAAATGAAAACTGCTGCTTCTGTGTTGATGAGAGAATCAAAGTGCGCGTTGTGCACACGCTACATTGATTATGGCCAAGCATGCGCCCTTCAAATAGCATATGAATAACATGCGCAACGCGCCACTGACTTTAAACTATTTTTTCCTGGTTAGTGGCGCAATTGTTTTCTAAACCTGCAAAATAGCATGAAGGAACGTTTGCGCCAGAACACGCCTCCTCTTTGCGGTGAACCGCCCTGGGGAGCGCAAGTGTATTTCCTAACTTACCGACGTGCTTCTGTGGAGGGAAAAGTCCGCTTTGCGCGGGTGCAAAATAGGAATGATACATGCGTCGGTGTACAAAGTCAATTGCGCTGGGTGCAAGATAGGGCCCAAAGCCTGAGAAACCCCCAGTGAGACACTACAATTTTGTGAAATGAGCACTGTGAATAATAGCGACCATTATTGTCTTCTTCATACTCAAAAACTATCATTTTATTGTGACATTATTTGGGGCATCTTAAGATTAATGATGACATTCGTATTGTACTGATTAGAATAAACTCCTTTGCCGAACAGAATAATTTCATTAACACTCCAAAATCATCCATTTGTCTGATTGAATCTTCATGGCTTGCTGATCATGTTAGCAAGCTTTTGTATGGCTGCTCAAGGCTAATCTGTACTATTTTTGTTTCCCCTCCTTCATTTTAGCTGTCAAACCGAGGAAGAGAAAAACGGAAGTGCTTTTGACCTCCTGCTAAACTCAACTTTTAGCATTGCCAGGGATTTCTATAAGCTATGTTGTTTATGTTGTATCAAAAAATTCAAGCATCATTCTTAAATATATATTCAAAATATGCAGCTTATATACATAAATTGTAGACTACAATATGATCCGGATGTCAAATAGAGGTCATAAAGAGCACATCACTGCAGTTTCCAGCTGAATGAACACTAGTGGTGGTGAAACGGCAAAAACTATTATTCCTTTTACACATATTATGATTACAGTGGCGTATCATCGATTATGAAAGACATATTGGGTCTCATTCATGAAACATTCGTAAATATACGAGTAAATATGTGAGTGATTTGCGCGTAAAGAGACCTTCCCGAAAACTCTTCTCCTGATTCACAAATACTTCGTAAACGTCAGATGTGATAGTGAAATGTGTGTGTGTTAATGAATTCCAATCAGTCGTAAATGGGACTCGCGTGCACGCTCATTCTCAATTACCATAAATCCCACCCATTAAATCCGACTGAAAACTATATATGGGCATCATATTATGACACCAAACGAAGGATTTCAACATGTTTTCTCAAAAGCGAATGAAAAAGAGAAATTTCTCAGATGCTCAGAAGTTTTATTATCAGAAGTTCGTTCAATATGCCACATTTTATTTTCAAGCGTACATATAGTGGCGTATCAGGTCCTAAAAAAAAGGAAGCTTGCCAGCATATTACAGATGCAGTTAATGGAGTTTCATTTGTTAATCGAACAGTCCCAGAAGTGAAAAGAAAATGGTTCGACATGAAGCTTTACTGCAACACTTGTGACTTGCGGACTTGTGTTCCGTTTTTTAGATGCTATTACTGGCTTTCATAATAAAAGTAAAAAGAAAAACCGTAATTACTATATATAATATTTTTTTCAAAATGCTGTGTAAATATGTACCCGATTAAGGTGAATTAAAATGCAGCCTTATTAATGAGCAAAACGTTCGGATGTTAAACGCACTATTTACGCGTGGCTGGGAGCAGGTGTAGATTTCTTTCGTACCAACTAACATTTGGAAAATACGAACATTTTAATGAATCCGAAAATTTACGGCAGAACCACTTTACACACGATTTACACAAAAATTCGTTCTGCTCGTGTTTCATGAATGAGACCCATTGTGCATGCTTTCTTTTACCATAGTATGATATGACTATGCATGATTTTTTTAACTATCATAGCATCACATAACCAACTTCATATGTACGGCTTTTCCGACTAAGTAAACTTGCTTGAAAGCTCATCTGGTACAGCACTGTGATGCACAGCACTCGGCTATGAGTCCTGTAAATCATGGGTAATGGTAAAAGAGTTTTGACAGATTCATTTGATTAAAATGGGAGTTTTCACACTCAATGAGTTTGCGCCGAACTACGGATGTGCCCGAAGCCGAATAGCACTAGCATACCTTATTTGCGAAAGGCACAGATAATGGCTTCAAAAAAAGTAACGAATTCTACCAAATAATAGGGGAAACTTAGCTCATCACAGACTTCAGGAAGCATAAGGTGGATCTGTTTCCCCATAATATCAATGAGGACTGTGTTGAAATGGACTAACATTTTTAAATTTCTGGGCACTTTTATCTCTGCTGACCTCTCCTGGACTGCAAACACTACAGAGGTCATCAAAAAGGCATGGGCAGCAACTACACTTCCTGTGACTTCTCAGGAAAAACAACGTGGGGGAAAAGCTGCTGGTGAACTTCTATCGTTCTTCCATTTAGAGAGTCATAGTGTGGTGTGCTAGTTGCTCTGAGGCAGATAAGAGGGGGCTTTAGAGGATGATTTACACCACAAAGGGGATCATTGGATGTCCCCTTGCATCACTGAAGGACATGTACAGCTCTCGATGCCTCAGTAGGTTAAAAACATTTTAAAGGACTCCTCACACCCCGGGTTTAAATCGCTTGACCTGCTGCCATTAGGCAGGCATTACAGGTCCATCAAAACGAGGACAAAAAGATTCAAGGACAATTTCTTCCCATAACCATCATGAACTCTAATATGCACTGATCCCTCTCTGCTACATTGATACATATACATGTACAGTCTGCAGGATGCTTTTTCATTCTTCACTTTGCAACTAACAGGTTTAGTGCAATATATTTCTTATTACTGCAATATTCCATTTGACTACAATTTTTATTTATTTCTGTACTATATCTGTACTATATGTTTAATATTTGTGTTTTATGTAATATTGCTTGTGTTTGTTGTATAACAAATACAACAACGTCATCAGAGTCTGCAATACCTTGGCTTTTGGTGAATTGACGCCACTGGTGGTACGCTATTTTCAAGAGGTTTCATTTCATCACGTTCATTTGTTCAATGTTGCGAAATGTGCAGGAAGCAATGTGATATCATTTAGCGGAAATGTCGCCATAGGTATGTTTTTGGAAGAGCCTGGGTTGGAATTATTAAATATTACCTTCCCCCACTCATAGGAGCCGATGTTGCCCAATGAGGTCCCCCCCCAGGAACAGAAGACGATGGTGCGGTCGGGCAGCCAGCCCCCACGGGTTTGAGCCGTCATGGAGGCGATGATCTGAGCCATGACTGCAGAGCCGTTACCCCAGTCCGCCAACCCACCCTCGTACCAGCTGCCATGACGACTGCCAACCAGTACATATCGATCTAAAGGGGGAAACAGAGGAGGAACACTTACACACAAACAAGAAACAAACAAACAAACACTCACGCACCAACAAACATGTTCACACTGGTGGAAGGTCAATCAACTGCAGAGTAAAGACTATGTGCAGTTTTATGAAAATTTCTTTTTTTTTTTCTTCTTGTAGATGATTACCTGTCATCTAGATTCTTATGTTCCATAGGAAATATCTTAAAGTCCCTCTGTGGTGAAAATCAAGTTTGGTGGTGTTTTTAATATGCTTTAAGACAAACCATGTGCAAATTCATAAGTCAATACCATTGCTGGGTATTTTCTCCTTAAAACTGCAGTGAAAAAAGTCTCAAAAACGTAGTTTGAAATCTCTGGTGTGTCTCATGTCACAAACTACCTTGTAACCAATCAAACCAAGTCTCTGAGCTGGTGAGAGTGAGTGGAGGCGGCACGGCTTGACGGCACAGCTTGACTTTTGGTTGACCAATCAGCGGAAAGGGGCAATACCAAATGCACAACTGATGT
The DNA here is from genome assembly GCF_964197995.2 of Scardinius erythrophthalmus. Classification (NCBI taxonomy): domain Eukaryota; kingdom Metazoa; phylum Chordata; class Actinopteri; order Cypriniformes; family Leuciscidae; genus Scardinius; species Scardinius erythrophthalmus. The sequence continues at coordinate 15,727,227 of NC_138245.1, read as the reverse complement.
ACACTCAACAGCTAGAGAATACCCATAATGCACTGTGAGGGTCACCGGCGAATGAATTCCTGCGTCTCGCCAAAAGATGGCGCCCGCAGCTGAAAAATTCATCCATTTTCCAAACCGCTGGTCCAATGTGGGTACAGCGTAATATCATACAGGTATAAATTCCTTTTTAATTGATTATTCAATTGGGTCCCACTTTATATTAAGTGGCTTTAAGTACTATGTACTTACATTGGAATTAATAATTTGATACAATGGACTTATTGTGTACATGCATGTTTTTACATTGTACTTATATTTTGAAAATACCTGCATGTAATTACAGCTGTAATTAATTTATGTAATTACATTTGTAATTACACTGTTGACCCTTCCCTGACACCTTAACCCACCCTTAAACCCACCCAATCCACCACACCTGTCCTAACCTTACCCGTATCACACCTCGATAGCAGCACAAGTGTTTTACAATACAACCTGAACACAAATAAGTACATTGTACTTATTTTTCGATGTAAGTACATAATACTTAAAGCCACTTAATATAAAATGGGACCTTCAATTGTTTAAATAAGGTTTGTACATAGTTTCCATGACAGAGTTTAAGACAATGTTTTCATTACTACTGGAGCTTCAAGTTTGCTAAGTTTTTATTCACTCCTTCAAGGGGACTATATTAGTGGACTAATAAAGGGAATAGTGAATGAGGGTTTAGGGGCCATTTTTTTAATACAGCCTTTGACTCTGGTAAACAAATCCATAGCAGACTGGTTGGAGTGGCCTTGAACAGCAACATGGCCAGTACATTGTGGCTATTGAAGTTTTCACCTATTTGGAAAAAGGGAAGACAACAACGTTGTTTTATCAGGTGGCACCAATTTTAGTCGGGCAGACAAGTTTTCTTGAAAGCCCATTTTTGCCAGCAGTGAAGTAACCCTTTAAAATAGAAAATAGTTATTTTAAATTGTAATGATATTTCACAATATTACTGAATTTTTCAATCAAACAAATGCAGCCCTGGTGAGCATAAGAGGCTTGTTTTAAAAACATTAAAAAACCTCACTGACCCCAAATGTTTGAATGGTAGTTTACTTAATTACTCTTTTTATTGTTTTTAATGCAACTATATGTTACATTTTAATCCACATATTGGACTATTTTAAAAAGATATTTTCTCTAGCACACACACAAATGGCATAAGATGAAGTTGTCTGTACCCACTATTTTAAAGTTAACTTCCCTTAGATTAGGATTTAAGGAATGGAAATGGATCCTAGATCAGCAGTTACTGTATGCGCAGCATAGAGTCCGTATGTAATGTATACTGTATACACACATGATCCCCGTGGCCAGAGCAAGGTTACACTTTCTCCTGATTTACACACACTCTGCCTTCACATACACCAAACACAATCCCCCACACACATCCAGACCAGAAAAGAAGCAATTCCTCATGTAATTAGCCGTGGGCTATTAGCGGCACTGGGTCACCTTTGACTGACAGCTAGAGAGACTTATCAAACTGACAAGAGGCAAGAACTAAAGAACATTGCATCCCACCTGTACTCAAGAATACCGCAGCGGTCTTAAGGGAAGTTATTAAAATTACATCAAATGATAAACAAGACAGCCAACTGCCAGATAAATGAAAGGTAAACACATTATAAAAAGACAAAAGTCAAGGAGAAGAACGCCTCCGTATGATTTGTGATACGTAATTAGTGACTGGGCGACCAATTATGACAGGAAAAGAGGGCTGTAAATCTCAAAAGTAAATCACGGAGGGCTTAAATGCATAGACACAGTGACTTTTACAGTCATGGGGGCGGGGGTGAAAGATTAAAACGTTTTCATTACATCAGACGTATGATCAAATCATCCTGAAGGTGAAAATAGTGGTCCGTAATTAAAAGCCTATTTTCGGCAGCCAAGTGACCTGCATTTGGACAGTGGTGGCAGACGTTGTTTTAAGAGATTAGTTTGTCATAGCGCATGGAGGAAAAAGGGCTGTTTCAGCACGTGGGCTCAGATTTGGCTTTATTCGCCCCCCGGACTCTCACTTTTTCAGCTGATGAAGGAGAGAATGCTTAGATTGCACTCCTGTTTCTATAACGAATACAATAAAGCACTGTGACAAAGTATGGTGTCTTTGTTATGTCAGAACAAAGAGCACCGCAGTTTAGGACAATGCTTGGGATACACTGGCAATATTGTGCAGTTAAAATGTGATGTAATTTGTAATTTAAATTAAATAATCCTGCATCATCAATGACAAAAAGCCCTTTGGGTTTGTAAAATGATAATTCGGTTTATATAAGTGCTGTCTTGGTTTTGTGCTGACCTACCTGGATTGGTCTTGCCTTTGAGATATCCCATAACATTGTGCACTGTCTTGAAAGATGCTTGGTTTTCAATGGTGAGATTTATTATTTTTCTTGCTGAGGAACAAACAGAAATTTCAAAAGAATTAGTCAGAGACATGAAACATTGACAAATACAAAAGTTCTAAGCCTAGCTCTTAGAAAATGGCAAAAATATGGAGAGCCTTAGGTTGTATCTTCAATAAATCGAAAAGGAAAAAGGAAACCTTAAGTGTGACATTGTTTTTCAATTTTAAAATATTGAATTTTGAATATTGAATAACTGAATTCATCTATATAAATATATTTTTATTTAATTAAAAAAATAATAAAATTAATTGAGGGAATTACTTAAAATTTAACAACAGCAACAATAATAATAAAATGAATAATTCAAAATTTAAATTAATCTGCAAAAATCAGATGAGATGGGGGGACATTCTATTTTATCATTCTGCAAACATTTTGTAAATGTTACTTTTGAATGTTCTGTGAACAATTTGAAACTAGTAGTAACATGTTAGATGTAGGCCCAAATAAAGCATTAAAAAAAAAGTATAAATAACACTTTGTGCTAATATTTTGAGAGCATTATTAAAGACTAGATAACTTTAAACAAATGTTCCATTAACGTTACTGGAAGAACATTTGTTCATAACTTTGAGGGAACCTTGCCAAAAAGTTAGCCAAAGTTCTGAGAACATTCCCTGTTAACTGGGTTTCGGATTTAAAAACTCAACCACTGAAGCATATTATAATCAATGTATTTTGTTTTTTTAGGTTTCTTCATGACACTCATAAGCACTTTTATAAGCAAATGAACATATAAAACATGAAATAACAAAAGGCCATCAGTTTGGCCTAAAAAACACAGAAGCCCTGAATGTGAGCTTAAAAACACCAAAAACAATTCTTAGACACAGTAACTGGAAGGCCTGTCTAAATCGGTATGTTTTGAGATGAGATTTAAAAACAGAAAAAGCGTTACAATTTCGGATATCCAGTGGAAGCAAGTTCCATAGATTGTCGTATTTTCTTACTCGAGTCTATTACATGCAAGAACTTATAGTTTATTAACTTCTTCAGCCTGCAGCCGCTATCATAACAAATCATTCTCTTCCCAGCCTGGTGTTCCTCCTCCTGTCATGACGCAATCCCCCACAAATTACCATATTATTGCGAATTTCACACATAGATGAGGGGCAGGGAAGCTGAAAGTTTGAGACCCCATGAAAGACATATGAATGTGTGAGAGAACTAAAGTGCATGCAGGATATGTTCTAAGAGTGTGGTTTGGAGTGCATATGGAAAGAAGATCAGACAAATAAGAAGGAGCCAAGTTGTGAAGTGCCTTATAATTAAGGAGCAAAATATTAAATTAAATACATTGCTTAACAGGGAGCCAGTGCAGTTGTTGGAGCACAGGGGAAATGTGTTCAACCAAAGAACTTCTGGAAATGATCTATGCAGCTGAGTTCTGGACTAACTGAAGTTTACGCAAGAACTTAAAAGGAAGGCCATAAAGAAGAACATCACAGTATTAGAGCATTACAATGCGTGATGTGACTAGAACATGGACCATAATGGCAGTATTCCTCATTGAGAGGGCAGGAAGGAGACAGTTAATGCTATGTATAATGCTTAGCTGGTAAGTCCCGCCCATCCGTAAAACCCCAAGTGGACCTCTAGGTTGAAAAATCGTCAATGCAAGTGAATGGGAGAAAATAATTATTTTCTGGTCTCGTTTGAATTGTGCCATGAATGTGAACATATGTTGTCTGTGAATTTTTTATATAATTTTTCATGTTACGAGTTTGACAGTATATGGTATGATTCTTCAGCTAGCAGTTGTGGAAAAGACATAACGAGAAAGACTACATGTCGCCTATGTGACATCACCCCATAAAGTTGACTTACTCGTGGTTTTCGCCAACCTCAACGATTTTGTCCTCTCCCTGAAAGAAGGCGGTGAAGTGCACCAAAGACACAGCCATGTTTAGCGGGATCCGTGAGCTAGTGTCCGTGTGCGAGTGCTGGTGACGTTTCAAACGCGTCGAAAGCAGCGAAGAGTTGTAGTCCACAAAGTGCTCTCACACAAAGTCTACCCGTATCAAACTTCTACCCGCTAAATTATAGCATTCTTTACATGAAAAATTATATAAAAAATTCACAGACAACATATGTTCACATTCATGGCAAAATTCAAACGGGACCAGAAAATAATTATTTTCTCCCATTCACTTGCATTGACGATTTTTCAACCTACACTGTAAAAATAAAAGGTGCCTGGAGGAACCTTTTGGGGTTCTTCACTTTGCCACACCGGCGGAACCGTCTGTAGATCCTCTAGGCACCCTTTAAAAAGGGTCGGTTCTCTGAGGAACCACACAGGTTTCCTGAGGAACTCTTATATTAGGCACTGTGTGGAACCACTTTGGGTGCCTCCAGGAACCAAATTTCATTTTTTTTAAATATTTAATTTCATGTTGTTACTATGGTTACCTTTGACTTCTATTATAATAAACAAATTGAACCAAATACAAAATAAGAGTTGTTTATTACATATTTGATGTTCATTTTTATACATACACTTCCATGCACATGGAAAAAAAAGCTAACTATAGCTTAATATCAATGAATACACAAAAAATAGTATAATACATAAGCAACATGAATAATCAACCATGTATATACAATAGATAAACAAGAAAAGACATCTCAACAAAATGCATGGAAACACATATGTTCCACTAAATAAATCAATGTAAAAAAAATCACATTTTGACTAATTAAAAATGTCTATCATACTTAACTTTAACACATTTGTGTTTCAGTCCGATGGTTAGTCTGACATCACTGTTTCCAAGTCCAAAAGCTCCATAAGATGCCAAAAACAAACAATTGTGCTGTAATATTCCTGAAAATTATGATCCTAACCTTTATCTCTATACCGAAATCTCAGATGGTTAGTTATTCAGCTATTGTGTATCATAAAATGTTGAAGTCTGGGATGCCGTGAGACTGGAGACTGTAATGTACACTATGGCTTTTGAAAAGCTTAAATGTGTGACTTGAATCAACAGTGTTCATAAATGGTTGTTGAGTATTCTCATGAAACAAGATAGAGGAAGTAGAGGCTTCGACCCGGAAACAGTATTAAGGTGCAGTAAAATGATCTGTTGTTCTGTGAATGTTCACTGGTGAATTCCAGTCATTTCAATAAGAATCCACACGATCAGCAATTTCGTTTGTGGTCAAAAATGTCACTATGGGACCAAGTTGGTGTGAGGTACTTAACGAGTTAGAAAAGTGAAAAGGTGCCACAGATTTGGTTTCCGTTTGGTTTCCCTCTTTTCTGGTGGATGGTCCAGGCACTTCGATGATTTTCAGGTCTACAGGAGGATTTTTATTCTTGTTCAAACTTGTATTTCAGCTTACCGATATCCCTGCAAAGTACAAAATTTACTGTTAGTAAGGTTATTAAAGTGATAGTTGTGAAATTTAAATAATTTCCTCAGCCTTGTGACGTTCCAAACCTGTTTGACTCTCTGTCTGTGGAACCCAAAAGCAGATCTCAGGCATAATGCAACCCCTGACACCATTCAATTTCACTGCATGAAACACAAGCAGAAAACAAATGTGTAAATCATTCATGAAACCATTCTTATGTACACTTGTCTAGTTCAATTCAATGCAACAATTTATGTAAAAATGGTTAAGCTCCAAAAATGTCCCAGAAAAGATCCTAAAAATAATCAATGAGTTCACAACTCATGTGTTATGGGTTGTGTTGCAAGTCTTCTGAAGCCTAATAGCTTTTTCCTTCTTTTTTTTTTGTCGAAAAAGACTAAACTTGAAGTTATAATTCAGAGTTAAAATGTCTTATATTCAAATGCAAATGATAAAGATATAAGAAAAAATGCATAGCATTATTTGTGAACCAAACCTGTGATATTATTTTTCTGAGTAACATGAATGAGATTTGAGAGCATGAGGGAAGATTTTCAGAGAATAACTGATTAAAAAACACAAGTACACAGTCAAACAATACAATTTCACACAGAGAAAGTTCATAGTAATAAAGTACTTGCATGTGGTGCAGGTAACTTACTGTAATTCAATGTTGCCACTGAAATGTTCAGATTATTTTAGAAATGTAATGGTTGTTCTGGGGAAACAAAAGAACAAAGCTGATTATTCACAACATAATATTTATTGACCAGTAAATGGCTTTAAAATGGTAACGTATTTGAGAGAATGAGGGCACCTGTAGTAAGTAAAGTTAGGCTGAACAAAAACAGAGCAAACTATAACCTGTTTTTGTTATTCATAACAAACGCCAAGAATCAGATAATTTTCTAAATTAGTTAGGCTATATCAGCAATTTGAAGACACAGTTGTACAGAATATGTTGAATTGAATGACTAAATCAATCTAAGACAATAAGTCAATCATTTCCATTTGTTTATTAGATCAACGTAGTTAGCATCGCGGCTAAAACCTTCATACCAGATACTGTGCAATAAACGAGTGGTAAACACTGTAAAAACGTAGTAATGTATAATAAATTTAGTTTATATATATGTGTGTGTGTTTGAATAGTGAGTAGACTCTGTATTTATATTTATTTGGCGAGTTTACAAACCTTGTAACGGAGAGCCGAACAAACGGCGGAAGCTTTGATGAGAGGAGCCGTTACTTTCCTGATGACGATCAGCTGAGCTTGGTTGCACGCGAGCAGCGCGAGGAGCGCGAGGATCACTGAAGCGACGACAGCAGAGGAATAGCAGCAGTTTCGTGACAGAATAATACTTTTCTCCTCCTTCTTCTTCTTCTTCATATATTATTATTATTATTATTATTATTTAGTGTTGTTGTTTAAGGTTTAAATTACTTAATAAAATAGGCCTATACTAAATATATGTAAGCTACCCAAGTGAAAAAGACTAGGTTACTGTTAAATGTATTAAAAATGCATTAAAGTATATTTGTATTAAGGTCTACTAAAAACACACTCAAGTACATTTTTAATACATTTAATAGTACGTCTTTTTCACCTGGGTATGTATACTGAATCAAACTTAAGTAGCCTATAATAATAATAATAATAATAGGATAATAATAATAATAGAATAATAATCTAATTCTGGCCTCACTGAACCATTGGGTTCCTCCAGATGCTGGCTTTAACATAAGAGATCTTCCAGGAACCACTTAAATGTTAAAAGATCTTCCAATAACCCTTTTATCGCATTTAAGTTCCTCTATTTTCCCCCAAAGCACTTCGAGGTCTCATGGTAATGAAAAGGTGACTCCAGAACCTCTGAAGTAAATAGAAAGTGCTTAAAGGATCCCATAAGTTCCAGCAAGAACCTCAAAGATTGTCAATGCTTCTCCAGTAACCCTACTATAGGAGAAAGAGCTTTGAGGCACCTAAATTACATTTTTAAGCTCCTTGAGTATCCAACAAGATATTTGAGGCTCCTTTAGTTTTTACAGTGTAGAGGTCCAGTGGGGTTAGCGGAAGGGGCGGGACTTACCAGCTCTATATGGAAGTAGGCTGTCTGAGTAACATTGTTAATGTGTGCTTCAAATGACAGAGTATTGCCAAAGATAATACCCAAGCTTTTGACCTGCATAGAGAGGGAGACTGGAGAATCATCGATACACAGAGAAGCCATTAGACTTTGCCAGATAATTTTTTAACCAATGAGAAGAATTTCTGTTTTGCTGCTATTAAGTTTAAGGAAATTACTTAATAAGTTTAAGAAAATTACAGACAATTAGAGAAACAGGTAAAACAGAAGTATGCTTTGAGGACAAGTAGAGCAGGTTGTCTTCAGTATAACAGTGAAAATGAATGCCAAATTGTCTTAAAATGCTTCCAAGTGGAAGTAGATAAATAATAAATAGCAGAGGGCCCAAGACTGATCCCTGAGGGACACCAGAAGGGATTTGGGATGACTTTTCTCGAAACTGCCATAATTGCACAAATTGAGTGCAAGATTTAAACCAGGCAAAGGAAGTACCAACAATTCCTACAGGTTACAACCTATCTAGTAGGATATTGTGCAAGATAGTGTCAAGCGCTGCAGTTAAATCAAGAATAATTAATATAGATGGAAGTCCTGAGTCAGCCTCTACCAGTAAGTCATTAAAAAAAATGGTAACAAGGGCAGTCGTAGTACTGTTCATATAGGTTGTTATCAGAGAGATGGACATGTACCTAAGCCGCAACAATGTTTTCCAGAATTTTAGATAAAAATGGCAAGTTGGAAATTGGACGGAAATCATCAAAGTTACTGTGGTCAGCACCTGGCTTCTTGAGTACAGGAGTTTATTATTGCAGTTTTAAGTGAATATGGAACACTACCAGAAACAATCGAAGAATGCATGATATCAGTGATTAACAAAGAAAGACCAACAACAGTGTTTTAGATACTGACAAGGCTTTGGGCCCTGAGAAAAGCCTCTTTCCAGTTGGAATTTGTAAGTTCTTTGCACAACCTCCCATTATACTGTATGTACAGGAACTGTAGAACGGAGAGGATATACTGTAGCCTTTGCTTTCACCGGTCGTTTGCGTGTTGCAGAAAAAGCATACACCATCAGAGCCTCAAAGCCACAGCTTAAAAAGGTGCCGCCACTGTTCACTCATACTCTTACCAATTACACATAAAGGCTCAGTGTGATGGAGTGAATATCAATGAGGCTGATATCCCAGCAGATAAAAAGAAGAAACACCTGGTCCTGGTACACATCCCAAGCCACTCTGCTCTGGCTCGCTCTTACAGCAACATCGATGAGCCAATGTGGAGGTGTGGAAATCCCGCAGTGGACGTGCTACTTGTTTAAGAAACTCTTTTTCAAGAAACCCCAGGGATCGCAGACAGATGTGCCGGCCTTGGGGTGTGGTGTATGGAATTCTTTTTATTAGTTCATGGACATGTGAATATCAGAAGTAAAGATGAGGTTTTCTACCTCAAATGTACTAAGATGTACAGTAAGTGCCGCTGATGTGTACAGATGTGTTTTTTTATTTTTATTTTTATTCTTTGCGAGTAATCAAATTCACCTAAAAAATTCTGTAGGCTTCACACAGTCCCCCAAACTCCATTTATCACCCCTGACAACAGCACAAATGACTTTGGGTAAAGAGCAGAAGATGTATATGCAGTTCTAAGGGAGTGTTTAAAAGTGCTGCTGTGCACACGGGTCGTGGTGTGACAGATTTGCCCATTAATCATCAATAGGTATGAGAGGTTACCGGCTATTGAGAGAGGTGAGCGCCTCTGCGTGAGCAAAGTGAAAAAGTGATCTTGTAGGAAAAGAATAAAGAAGTCGACAGTGGCTGCAGTGGCTCATGTTTTATAAATGATCCTGAATAAGATGTTCTTTAGAGGTATATTCTGTACAAAAAAGAGCATGTATACCATGAAGAACATGATCTACGGACCAGAGAGGAAGCTGATTCACAACCAGGGGTTTATGTACACCATGTCCTACTTAAACATGTTATATGGGGTATTTAGGAAAAAAATGCAGAGAAAAAACTTTGAAATCTGTTAAACCTATAAATCAGACATTATGATTTAAAAATATAAATTCAAATTACATGTGTGTAGACTTTAATTTAGGCTGTTATTCACATATAAACAGATCAATGTGGCTAGAGCACATCAAATACGGTAAATGAAAGCTCAAACGTGTGCAGATAAAAGTGCTTTGTTCTCATTTCATGTATGTAGATTTGAGTTTCAAATTACCATTTTTGATTTGCTGTATTTTGACTTGTTGATCAATGTTTATGTAAGAGATAATGTAAATCCAGTTGTTATCGCAGAATAAACCCTGACAGGGTGATCCGGACTTGCAGAAGACGGGTCTTGCATTAGCCTGAAGGGGTTTATTCTGGGCCTTTTTTTCTTTTCTTTTTACAAACTTTTCTGTTCATCATTCAGTGTTTTCATTGTTAAATTGTAACACAAAGTATTTGCTATATGCTCATATTTTTCATGAACTGTTAGGATCAGCAACAAGCTGGAAATTATCCAACTATAATGTTACTCTATAAATTTATAAACACCCTTCTAGAAAACAATGTCATGCATTACTAATGTGTGTTGAGACCAAGACCAAGACAGGGACCAGACCAGACCAGCACTCCTCAAATTTATCAAAAAGATCTGTATCTACTGTCTGAGAAATGTCTTATATTTAATCAATACATACAGTTAGAATAATAAGACACTATAGAGCTGCTACCAATCAAATCACTAACAATAAATTAATCTTTGTGTTGCAGAGGAGGCACAGAAGTTGCATCTGAATTGGTACACCTACAGTACATAAATAATGTAATAAACATTTTGAAAATAGAAATGTGATGGGAAATTTGTCTACTTTTAAATATGATACTGATGAGTAAGTCTTAATGAGTAAGTCACGGAATCATTCATACAACCCATTTGTTCCAAGCAGCTGATTCATTTAGTAGTGAAACACGTTGCAGAAAAAGCAAACTTGTGTCTAAATTGTGTCACTTAATATTAACTTCTTGTTAATTGAACGTTTGTTATTGTGCCCATATTCGTGAAAACAGCTCTTTTGCTCTTGTGATATTGCTTAATTATATATGTTATATAAAAACAAGATCCCATACAAGTACGTTTTTAATCATAACTTGAATTTTGTGGGCATTTATATTAATTTTGGGCATTTCTGAGACAATCCTGCATTGATTTTGAACCCGGGACCACAGTAACAAAAGAAATCAAATTAGAAATACGTTTTTTGATTGCATTTTAAGCAGCAAGTTTTAAATCAAATCATATTAATGATGTAAACAAATAAATTAGACAGTGCACTGGCAATTTGGTGATATCCTCGCAGTTGTGGTCTTGAGATAAAATCCTGAGTCCTCTAAGTCTGAGACCGAGACAAGAACAAGACCTTCAAAAAATGGTCTTAAGACTGGTCTCGAGACCAAGACCAGTCTTGAGTATTATAACACTTCTAATTAGTTTGTAGTTATAACACATTCTTACTGAAGCCATAGTATAAATTTTGGCAAAACCTCATCTATTTTAGTCAGCTTCAGCTTGGTGACAGAATTTGCAAAAGTAAAGACTACGTCACAGAAAACCAAAAGTTTGGCTTCAAAATGGATGCAAAAGACGAATGAATGTAAGATAATTCCAGGCTCAGTTACAGCTGAGTTATCTGCCCTAACAAAAGCAGCACACAACGAGTAAATTATTATTATTAAAGTCCAGAACATTACTTCATGCCATATTTCATACCATAACACCATAATTCAGAGTTCAGATCACTGCGTGAGTGCGTTTTATTTCTCATGAGGTGGGAAATGGAGAGACCAAAACCGATATGGGACGGGTTACCTACAATCAATAGCGTCATAATTAAAGGAGCGGGTGTGTTTCGATAAAGCTATTCCACACAGTTTTCTGCCAGCCAGCTGTAATTGCATAGAAATTTATTATACTATGAGTTTTCATCTGGAGCACAGCGAGGAGAGGGAACACAAGCTCACAGACGTTCATAGAAAGAACTAATGTATTTGGACCCCTTTCGCTCTCTCTCTCGATTAGATTTCTTTATGGTGAATAAATGGATGATGAATTTGGCCAACTGATCCACTGGAACAAAACACACACTCACACAAAATAATGAATAAATACCCTTGAGGACTATAGAGAAACATTCAAGATCTTTTCAAAGCCGTTGACAATGAATTACCAGTCTTCTAAACATAGGTGGTACAATGCAAGAGCTGATGTGGGAAAGTTTGTGGCTCATATACGTACTTTTGCGGTTAATGTCTCATTTCCCTGGCAGGGAGACGCTGATGCAATTAGAGCACGTTGGAGTGATACAGTGAGCTTTAATTGAAAGGGAATGGAATGAAAGAGGGGAGACAGATGGAAACAAATGATTTGAAACCTCTGGAGTGGTCAAAGCTCGGCCCAATCAATAGAGCACAGATTACTAGCTTCGAAGCGTTTGATCCGGTTAATGGAAGAGAGGTGCAGGCTTGGGACCAGGCTGGAGCGGGTCACGGCTGGGAGCTTTCAGACCGTGAAGAGAACGCTAGGGGTGGGAGAGTGCCTGGGGGAGGCGGCCCTCCCTCTCTGCGGGATCGATGGCGTTCGTGTTGCCACTGCAGGTTTTCGGCGAACATTGATCGCTGGACATTGGGCTGGTGACAGAAGACAGGTTGTAGCGGTCCATGTTCTAGTCAGTGCCGGAGAGTGACACACACACACTTATACACACATAATGTAGAGCCCATGATGTATTTTCTAATTCTAAGTGAAAAGTTTAACTGAAAATTCCTTATTCGCTTTACTTCATGAAATAATGTAAGGTCCAAAAGTATACTTATAGTTAGCATTTTTTTTCTGTTAATTTAAAAAAAAAATATAAATCTAAGTGAAAATTTTTACTGAAAAAATAGCATGAATTTTAGACAGCATTTATGTCCCCTTATTTTGAGGTAGTGCAGACACTTAAATATTTCAGAAATATTTCTTACTTGTTTAACATCATAATATGCACGCATAATTTAAGATCCAAAAGTATGCTTATAATTAGCAATCTTTCTAATGGGTTACTTTGTGCTATTTTAAATCTAAGTGAAAAGTTCAATTGACAAAGAAAAAAAAATTGCGTGAATTTTAAAAAATATTTATGCCCCGTTACTTTGAAATAGTGTCGAATTTTAAATATTTCAAATATATTTATTATTCATTTTAGATCATAACATGTTTTATTTAAAATTGTTCTAATATAACTTTTTTTTTTACTTTTTATTTTAACTTTAATTTTCCAAATTAAATTGGATCTTCCAGTTATCTCAGACTTTCTTTCCCAGAAAGGAGAGTACTACTTATCAAGTAGGGTTATCCTAACTCTAACACCAACTCACCAAAACAGAGCTTAGCTCATGAAAATAACTGCAATATGATTTAATGCCTATATATTACCTTTCTAAATATCTTCATCGATCACTAGCAAATAGAAAGACATTTTAATCTAGTAAAGCAAAACAGTGCAGCATGAGCCTGTAGTCACCCCAATATTCTCAAAGCTTACCAAAAACATTAATCATGGACACTTGTTCCAAACCTGTATGACTGTCTTCTTCTGGGGAATATGAGAACATTTTTAATATTGCACTAGTTAGTTATAGAGAGAGGAGCTTTCAAGCATAAAAAATGACACACAAACACCATAAGAATTAACTAGAAAAATGGCAATGGTTCATTATTTATTTATTTATTTTTCTGAGTCAGGTTTTTTAAACTGGTGAATCAAGTTCATAAAACCAGTCTAAATGATCCATTCATGAATCGGACAGATCTAGTTCTTGTGTTAAACTCAATGACTCAATGATCCGGATTATTACTGTCTGCTCAACACATAAATGAATCATATGAATTCTGAAGACATGGAATACATCCTACGAGTCATATGTACCACTTTTATGATACTTGTAAAGTGCTTGTGAATCCATTTTGAAGCTTGAATGAACCCATGTATTGTTGCACAGAAGAAAGGCAGTCATACAGGTTTGGAACAACATGGCGGTGAGTACATGACGACATTAGTTCCCTTTATTGTTGAACTATCCCTTTAATGTGTGTTTTGGAACTTGAAGATTTGTCTTTAAGCCCATTTCCTTTTATTTTGTCCCAGGGGCTGTAAATCCTTTACTTATCAAGCCAAGACAATGGCTCAGCCACAGTGACGGGGTCTCCTGGGCGACCATGCGAAGATAAGAAGCGATTTTCACTCAATAGCAGGAATTAGAGACTAACAGCCCCTATTAAAATGTGTAGCAAAAGTGTGGCTTCACACACATGCGCACATGAGGGGAGAGACTGAGAGCCGACTCAGAGCTCGGCGTGTTTTTGCGTGCACATGTGGGGGCGGACTGTGACAATGACTGTGCGCGCATGTGCATGCTCCATATGGACAGAATGGCAGGTTCTGACACCTATCACGATGTGATGAAGCTTACACACACGAGTGTCTGTATATACACACACATCAGGAAACATCACAAGCACTCGCTGGCATAGTGCCACTAATTGTCATACTGGTATCTCATAACTCAGAAATCCAACGGTGAGAAAACTTTTTCGTCAGGCAGAGAGACATCTCCCTCCATTTGGTAGCATGTTGTACAGTGTGCTTCATCATTTCATCACTGAAACAGAACCTGATGTTGTGTCTAATTTAAAATATATTAAATGCTTGTCTTTAAGTCACATAAAGTAGTGGAATGCTTTCAGATATTTAAGCTATACAGTAAACTTTAAATGTAATAAAGAAAGTAGCAAAAATTAATTAAAAAAACATTAACAAGCCTACCATTCAGACATTTTGGGATTGGACTTTTTTTTTTTTTTTAAGGATATGTCTAATGCTCAACAAGACTGCATTTATTTGAAAAGTTTTACCTAATGAAAAGCGTAAAATAAATCTTTATAAATGAATTTACTATAACATTTGGTCAATTTATTGTATCATTACTAAATAAAAAGTAGGTCTATAAAAAATCTTGCTAACAAAAATATACAAATTTGGTTTCAATTAGTTTATTAACAAACTGATTTCAGTGTGATTTTTAGTCAGTTCACAGGTGTAGTTCATCAAATAAACTATGAACATATCCCAATAACCTTTGACTACCAGAAAATGTAACAATAGTTTTTGTCTTCAATTTGGAAAGTATATCAGTTGTTTTAAATTGAAAACCCTTTGCTACATAATTCAAGACATTCGCACACTTTAAAGATTAAGTGTTAAAATGCATATTGGCATAAACAAGCATTTTCAAATATTAAAAACAAATGCAACATGTGCATAGGAGACTGTTGATGCTCACGCATCTCAAGGATGCAGAAAACATAGTTATGTAACTGTTGTATAACAAAATTGCATAAAAACTTTGGCCATCTTCACTTTAAATTTGAACATGTGAAATACTTTTACTCTCAGATAAAGGTCAATGAGCAAAACTACATTATGTACATTCTTCATCCCACTTGAATGACCTTTCCCTGGAGGTCTATTCACTTAAATTCAATTATCTTCTCATACATGTCAACTTCTCCATCTGTCATTTTTATTTAGCCTGCAGCACATCTACCGTGGCTTCAGCGTTACGTCTGACCTCCCTGAAAGCTCTACATGAGAGAGTGCTGTAAGATGGCTGACCAGCCTTACTCTCATGTTTTCAATTAGGTCCCATGGGCACCCGTTGACTGATGTGTGTAATGGCCTTGGATATGGGCGTCCATAGCGAGGGCAACTTTAAGATGATGTGTAAAACCTGTGTAATTTACCACACTCAGGAGTTACACCCGCACCACAGAGCATAAATCAACCAGCCTTGGCTTTCTGAGCACACAACCTTCTAATCTAGAGCCAAAGAGTGTGATACCATCTGCCACCAGCAGGTGGAACACTGACGTCATGTGCTCAGAGCTGCTTTTGATGGTTAAATCCCCAGAAGAACCATGAGACTGAGAAGAATAATGAATATCTCAGGCACAAAAGATTCTGTTTCAGAGCTTAGTGGAGACATAAGGATTAACACACATAAGCAAGAAAAAGAGAATATCACAAAGCATGAGAGACACTAACAGGATGGAAGTATAATCGGTTTCTTGAAATAATGAAAATCTGCAATCATTTGATTGTCATTAAACAGTTGAACAGTAAAAGCATTCTTCAAAATACCACAGAGGAAAGAAAGAAATGACACGAGTGAGTAAACGATGACAGATTTCCCAACTAGTTGATCATATACATTAGAATCATTACATTTCTAAATGTATACTAACTAATTTTCTGTTTTGCATTTTAAGGGAGATGGGGGATATTTGTCATTATAATGGATATTTCATAAGATATTTCAAATTTATTTTTGCATAGGCACATAAAAGCTCACAATGGGATCCTGCCATTAAATAGCCTTATTATAGGTGTTTCGACAGTATAAAGATGAAACATAATACACTTCAAGGAAAAAGTAAAGGTAAGACACACAAATATTAAATAATTAGTTTGCCAACAGAATAGATATATATGGAAGCTTGTTTCCGCCACTGAATAAAACATTTTAAAAGATAATTGCGACTTTTTATCTCACAATTGCGAGTTTACATCTCGCAATTCTGACTTAATTTCTCAGAATTGCGAGATATAAACTCAGAATTGCGTGAAATAAAGTCAGAATTCTGAGATATAAAGTCAGAATTGCGAGATATAAAGTCAGAATTGCGTGAAATAAAGTCAGAATTGCGAGATATAAAGTCGCAATTGCGTCTTATAAAGTCAGAATTCTGACTTTTTTTCTTGCAATTGCGACTTTATATCACGCAATTCTGACATTATATCTCAGAATTCTGACTTTATATCACGCAATTCTGACTTTATAATACATAATTGCGAGTTCATATCTCGCAATTCTGACATCTTTTCTCAGAATTGTGAGTTATAAAGTCCAATTCTAAGAAAAAGAGACTTTTTTTTTTACCTTAGAATAGTTTATATCTCACAATTCTGACTTTATAACACGCATTTGCGACTTTATATCATGCAATTCTGACTTTATATCTCCCAATTGCGTGATATAAAGTCAGAATTCTGAGATATAAAGTCAGAATTGCGTGATATAAAGTCGCAATTGCGAGAAAAAAAGTCAGAATTCTGACTTTATAACACGCAATTGTGACTTTATTTCACGCAATTCTGACTTTATATCTCGCAATTCTGACTTTATATCTCGCAATTCTGACTTTAAAACACGCAATTGCGACTTTATTTCACGCAATTCTGACTTTATATCTCGCAATTCTGAGAAATAAAGTCAGAATTGCGAGATGTAAACTCGCAATTGTGAGAAAAAAAGTCGCAATTATCATTTTTTTTTTTTTTTGTGGCGGAAACAAGCTTCCATAGATATACCATGCAAAATAGAACATAATAAATAATTATTTAACATTAAATAAAAAATAAAGAATTTAAAGAAATAAAATGCTAAATTTATATATCTAATAAAATAATGTTTTTATATAACAATAATAATAATTATTATTATTTTTATTATAATAAGTATTATTAATTAATTTAAAACAAATTAAACACAACTAGTCCTGAAATGACATTTCAGAGAAAAATGGATCAATAATAACTACTCACTGTAACAATTAGCCCTGGTCTATAATGTACTAACATTTGAAAACACTGCTGTAAGTTTATAGTAAATTACTGTATAGTATAGTATAGTATAGTATAGTATAGTATAGTATAGTATAGTATAGTTACAGAAAGCGCAGCAGGTATCGTTTCTGGCCTAGGGCTTACCTGCGGCTGAGGGCATGATCATAGGGACACAGGGTCTTCCCTGCCCCATGGCGGGGGCAGAGAGCAGCATTTTCGCTAAGGAGGCAGATATGGGCTGAACCAGCAACGATGTCAGGTTGTAGCGACTGTCTCTCTCAGCTGTGAACAGAAACAGAAAAAAAAAATGTATTTCTTGTTTTAGCAAGTCTTTAGAACATTTATATCAAAACTAAAACACTACTAACATAATTCCATCCCCAGAAATCCCCCCCCAGCGTGCCATTTTTATTGATCAAGATTTTGTGAGCGTTTAGAGCACGTCATGGGGCTCTTAACGCAACACATGAGCAAACCAATTACCCAATCAAAGAGCTTTCCTATTGTTTAACACCTCCACTGAGTCTTCTCACACATCTTCATCTAGGAGGCCAGATGAACAGCATTAGTCCGTTACGTGCTGCATAAATATAGTTGCAGTGGGGCCGGGAGGAGATGCGTCTAGTGATGTAAACTGAGCGAGAAGGGGCGGGCGAGGAGGTTCGTAATGCGCTGTAAATCAGACAGAGAGAGAAAGAAGAGCGCTGAGAGGTACCTGCACAGCAAGGCAGGGACGTATCAAAGCCCTTCGTCGGCACTGATTGCAGCTCACGGGCAGCAAACTAATAGGCCCGGAGATTTTAAGTTTGAAGAAACGGTTTCTAGCAAGCCAATGGGGATTTATATGGACGAAATGCTCCATTGATTCAGCCTCATTAAAACGGAGAAACGGTGAGCCTAATCCTGCTTTAGGAGCAAATTTATTTAGGAGCTTCAATTTTCTGCACCGGTGGGATGGGGTACAGTCATCCACGAATAACAATCAGTAGACCTTTCTGTTACACAACACTCTATTACCTTCCACAGATAAACGTATTCACAAGCCACAATTATTTTACAGCAGTTATGTGGGAATGAACACAGAGGAAGATCCCGTTGAAATAAGCTTTTTTTTTTTTTTGGTCATAGGGGATACAGGAAGTGATTATTGAGCTTCAAGTGGTGCTTTTGAAGCAAGCGGGAAGGAAGTCGACCGGAAGTTGAAGCTGGCCGCGTGCCACCATCTTGTAGCAGAACTTCACCTGCTGTTAGCATCCCATTGACTCCCATTCATTTTGGCGTCACTTTGACAGCAAATAACTTTACATCTGAGACGTTTGAAGACTCCATTTGTCCATTATTTATTTCTAAAGAAACACGACAATGTATAAAATGCTCCATTACCTTGTAGCTTATGTTATGGCCCCGTAGAAGCAGTTTTTGTAAAAGTAGGCTAACGAGAGATTACCGTATGGACGGGAGGAGAAGCTCGCGAGCAATCAGGGAGACGTGGAGGCAAAATGACAAAATAATTAATCAGAATACTTAGCAAAAGTTTCTCCTGCTCCAAGCTCATGGACACCTCCTACTCACACTCTCCGTCTCTGCAAGATTCGGAAGGGAATGATTCAGATTTCTCATGCCACAGCCACTAGAAGACAGACGGGTTGCTCACGTCACATCTACGTCGTCAAGCTCTGTTTGAGTCGGTTTGAGTCTGCGCGTCAGGAACGGAAGTCCTAAAAAATCGCTAAAAATGGGCTTCACTTGTCTCAATTGAGTTCCAATGAGATGGCTCTGTCCACTTCTTATACTGTCTATGTTTTGAAGTAACACAGTAAATGCAATTATCTGCTTAAAGGTCACAGGGGTCAAGGTTCTGTATAGAGAGAGTAGATTATCTGAACTCATTGTCTTTTACCTTCTAAATGTGATTTAATCCAAATGACTGTGTGTGTGACTCAATATCCATCCATCCATCCATCCATCCATCTATCTCAATTCAAATTCATAAATTAAATTAGAGATTAAAATACATCCTCAATTAAAATCGAAAGGTCAAAATCATGGAGGTGTCCAGTGCAGAACTGAAGTTGTAGAGCTGCATATCCAGACACACCTGAATCTGATAATGGCTGCAGAGTGAACTGAATAAACCGAGAGACATAAAGTGACTTCTCTGTCTAATACTTTCGGGACATGACTAGAGCACTCGCTTTTTTTTTTCTTTCTTTCTTTCTTTCCAGCCTAAAAGTACTTTCATTCGTCTAGATAAATAAAACACAAACAAGGTTGTGGTCAATAGCTCTCATCCTTTCCTGTTAGTTCTATCTGTAGAACAGCTAAAAATGAACAAACCCCCTCAAAACCCATTAGGTTGTGCTCCAGCTGGAGATATTACAGCGCTGGAAATAAAGGAGCGCTGACCTTGATGAACTCCAGGAGAGAGTATGCACTCGCTGTTTCAGCCTGTAGATACTGTACAGAGGAGAGACGACTGATATAGTGGAGTCCATACTACGTGGTGCATGAGAGGAGCATTTAATACCTCACACGTCAACTAAGATGCTAGTCTCAGGGTAAGAATGATTCATGGTGCCTGTGTGTGTGAAATACATACACGCTCTTCCCTCCATCTCCAGAGGACAGATTTTTGCAGCATGCAGAAGTTACGAGGGACCGTGTCTTTTAATCCTCCTGTGCTGGTGTTACCTATTTGTTTATTTATTTATTTTTCTGTGGAATGAACCTAATGCTGATAAAGATGCAATATTAATGGACATTATTAACAGATTGAGCATTACATTTACCTCAAGAAAGCCATTCAATTCCCAACTTTTGTTAAATTTACTGTATGCATTCATTAAATCTTTACCTCATTAATGAATGCATTGTTAAAGCCACACTGTGTAATATTTTAAGTAGATTTTTAGCAAAAAACACGTTATTTCAAAATTATATGTTCTCATTAGTGTGTAATCACTTCAACCAACTAATTAAGTATTCTCGTAAGTGTATAATCTGCCATTTAGAATACATACGAGCGAGTCGCTCGAATGGCGGAAGCCATGTTGCGCATCCATCTTGAAAATACATTAGACAAAGAGGAACATACAAGCTTCACATTTTGCATTTTTACACGCAGTGGCACCGTGACGAATGCGAGAGGGAGATTTGCTCGCGTTTGCTGGCAGATTTGAAAAAATAATAATCGGCCAATATTTTTTTTTTATTGTAGCCACTCTTGAAATGTTCATATATCAACAATGACTTGGAGTAGAAAGGATATACTAAAAAGTTGATATAAAAACCGCCTTTTATGCAATGTAAATGTTTATATACAACTCAGTATATACAACTCAGTTTGTATTTGAATGTTGATTATTAAAATAAATTTGATTCCCTGTTCTTTGTCTCCATTTTAAACGAAAATAGCTCCAAACAAATCCATTGAAAGACCAACACACAGTTGTGATGTTTCTGTTGCTGAGAGAACTGGTTGAAGGAATGAATCACGCAAAACCAGCCACTTGTTTAAGTCATGAATGAATCAGTGTTTTGAACAAATTGGTTGAGTGAATCAATCAATGACTCACTTATTTAATGCCGTAATAATGAAACCCACAGAAAAAGTTAATGAAAAATCCCAGCCATTAATGCACAGACAAACAGTCCATCTGGATGTAATTCTTACATCACCATAACACTTTCGCCAAATATGTAATACTGGATCTGTCTACATTTACAACAGTATATTCAATGTAATACTGTGCTACACCTACACAGTTAAAATCTGTTTACCACCCCCCTAATTACAAAGTGTCTTTATTTATTGTCCTGTATGAAGCTTATTGTTCTGTTTCACCTACAAATCTTACTCATCAAAATGGGTGGTATTGACTTGGTTGTGGTATTAGTAGAAGTATTACATACAATTTGTAAAATGCAGAGCTCTCTCTCTCTCAAAAAAAGAAAAGATCTAGATATATTTCCCCCGATGAAATAAAACTTTAAAATATGCATGCACAGTGACACACAGACACTTTCAAACATCTTGACACCTTGTATTTCACTTGACCTTTTTTTAAGGTTCAAGCAATGTTATTTCATCACTGTAATCAGCACAAACAAAGCTTATTCCACACAGAATTACTCACCTGCTCTCCCTGTGAACTTTGTGCAGTACACAGATTCATATCACAAATCAATTAGATACGGCATGCTCAATGCTATAGATGCCTCCCTGCTGATGCATATGTGTAATTTCAGTATATTTCATTACATTTTGATAAGCAAGATTCATTTAGACATTGATTAACTAACGTCATTATAATTAAAGTAGAAGGCAAGGTAACACTAACAGGATACAGAGTCACACTTGTACAATACAGTGCAAACATCACCACAAAAAAAAAAAAGTGCTGAAAATGAACCAAAATAAGTGTGAGAACATTTTTTTTTAAGCAAACAAGCCTGCCAGGAAGAGTTATTTGCTGAAGTGCGATTACCCACAGGGCTTAGACTCATTCCCGCCACACAGATCTGCTCATGAGATATATATTACACGC
The DNA here is from genome assembly GCF_964197995.2 of Scardinius erythrophthalmus. NCBI lineage: Eukaryota > Metazoa > Chordata > Actinopteri > Cypriniformes > Leuciscidae > Scardinius > Scardinius erythrophthalmus. The sequence continues at coordinate 15,705,068 of NC_138245.1, read as the reverse complement.
CTGCGGTGGGACCATATGTGCAGTGTTCAGATTACAAACACTTCAGTAGCTCGCATGCAAACTTTTTCATTCAGTCTCGATATGTTACAAATCAAATCTCTGAGAATGACTGTAGTCAAGACAAGCTCATGTCAATAAAGAACAGGAAAGAATTCTTCATTTTGAAGAATGAAGTGTAAGAGCTTCATGCACACATTCATTTGTAGTCGAAATTGTTCAACCCCCATTGCAAATCTGGCTTATTGTAAAATGTACAGACTGTCAGATGTTTGCAATGAACAAATCAAACAAAAGTAATTGAAATAGCTCAACACAACAAATGTTTCAAGGAGTTTCTCCAAATTCAACTGAAAATGCAACTTTTAATGACTTCTGCAGTCTCATAATTATTTAACCCCTGAATAGAATCCCTCACAACAACACAAATCTGCAAAACAGGTGTCAAGGGCTTCATTAGTTGCACCAGGTGTGCTTGAGCTAGAACACATGAAATACCTCAAATGGCTAGGTTTGTTGAGTGTACATGTTTGACTGCATGTTAGAAATATGGCTAAGTCAAAAGAATGGTCCAAAAAGTTAAGAGAAGACAGCATCGCCCTTCACAAACAAGGAACAGTATACAGAAAGATAGAGAAGGCACTAAATGTTCCTAGAGACTAGAGCCCGACCGATATATCGGCAGGCCGATATTATCGGCCGATATTAGGCATTTTCAAAACTATCGGTATCGGCATTTATAACGGCCGATAAATGAATATTTCAAAAATAAAATAAAAACGGACGAAACACCCTTCAACCATGTTATGAGTGTTGGCGTTGTATAGTTTGTCCACCAGAGGGCACTCTACACCGTCCCTGTTGGCAACACTCGTGTATAACGCGCCACACATTCTGCAACCTGCTGATCCAGCCCGAGTCGGGCAGAGAGAACCGCGAGTGAGATCATCGGTGAATTGTGTTCATGGTGAGTTGGTCACGACTCACGAGACATACATTGCTTGGATAACAATTAAAAGAACATCCCTATCAGTTCTCTTAACTCTAATAAGGATGACAAAATTCGTGACTATCATGTCCAGTTTTGCTGCGGTTAAATAAGCCGAGAGTGAAGCGGAACAACGCGACGTATAGGCTATATTCACATAAAATGTTAACACTGCAGTTCACAAAAGTTCATAATGTGCATGTGCTTTAATGCTTTGTCGGTTAAACATTTAATTTTAAATGCTGATGCGCTGTTCTAACGTGTGCGTTTCTCAGCGCGTACATGTGAAGCTCACATGCACTAAAAGCCTTTCTACCAGCGCCTGGATACTGGACTAAGTTATCTTTCGAGTATTATTGTGCTAATACTGTTAAATACACACAAGATTTACATAAACAAAGTCGGTTGTTGTCGGTCAAAAATTAAGAGAAAATCTGCTTGTCAAATGCGTGTACATTAGACGTGTCGTGCTCAGCTCTTAAAGAGACAGTAGCAATTGTAAACACATTGCCGCTTGTCCTTAAAGGGATAGTTCACCCAATAATAAAAATGATCTCATTATTTACAGGCACTCTAATGTTGTTCCAACTGTATTAATTTCCTTCTAATATTTTTCTAATATTAATAGTTTGAAGAATGTGGGTAACCAAACAGTAGCTGGTCCCCATTGACTTCCAAAGGAGAAAAATATACTATGGAAGTCACTGGGGTACATCAACTGTTTGGTTACCCACATTCATCCAAATAACTTATTTTCAACAGAAGAAAAAAACAACTTGAGAGAGTAAATTATGACAATTTGAATTTGTTGTCAATTTGAATGTGAAATTGTTGTTTTTGTTCAAAGGACTAAACGTTTAGTCTTAAAAAAAATCTTAAGTTTGTATTTTTATACATTTTATTTATCAGAACTTTAATATATTTTGATGTTCCTCTGTTCTGTTGTGACAATACATGAAACAAGTTTCTTTTTAAAATGCATTATCATATTATTTTAGTTAAAACTCATAAATAACTACAAATAACTAATGTTAGGGAAATTTGTTAATGTTTTGTTGCGCGTTTCTGAAAAAAATAAAATAAAAATTAAAACCAACAAATATTTGTACCGGTATCGGCCTTCAAAATCCTTTATCGGTCGGGCTCTAGTACCCATCAAAAGTTTGTACACACCAATTGTAAAGTGTGTCCAAACTTACTGTACTATAATACACATAAATAATATTGCTACTGTATTATAATATAAACATAAATAATATCGGCCGATATATCGGTATCTGGCTTTTTTTTATCGGTATCGGCATCGGCGCCCAAAAATCCATATCGGTCGGGCTCTACTAGAGACACCATTGGAAGCATAGTTTGCAAGTTCAAAGTTAAAGAAACATTAGTTACACTACCTGGACGGGGCAGAAAAAGGAAGCTATCAACGGCTGCAACTAAATTTCTGAGAAGGCGGGTTCAGAAATACCATTTAATGACTGCAAAAGACCTGCAGCAAGACTTGGTGGCAACAAGCAATGAGGTTTCAGCTTGCACAGTAAGGCACGTACTAAACTCATGCGGTTTCCATGCTAGAACTCCGAGACATACACCACTACTGACCCAAAAGCACAAGAAAAGTGCTCAAAATCATAAAAATAAGCCACAGAAGTTTTGGTATTCTGTTCTATGGAGCGATGAAACAAAACCCTTTGGATCAGCGGTATGTCTGGAGGAAGAACAATGAAGCATTTGCTGAAAATAACCCATTACAGTTAAGCATGGTGGGGCTCGGTGATGCTCTGGGGCTGCTTTGCATCCTCTAGCACTAGAAACCTGCAGCGTGTGGAAGGCATGATGGATTCATTGAAGTATCAGGAAATCCCAGGAGAAAACTTCATTCTGTCAGTGAGGAAGCTGAAGCTTGAGCGTCATTGGACCTTCCAACAGGACAGTGATCCCAAGCATTCCTCCAATTCCACCAAAGCTTGGTTGCAGAAATAGTCCTGGAAGATTCTAAAGTGGCCATCACAGTCACCTGACTTGAACCCCATAGAAAATGTCTGAACTGGAGGCCATTGCTCATGAGGAATGGGCTAAGATTCCTCAGAAACGCTGCCAGAAGCTGGTGTCTGGTTATACATCTCGTTTGCAGCAGGTCATAACAGCAAAAGGGTGTTCTACTAAGTACTAAAGATGCTTGCCATGAAGGGGTTGAACAATTTTGAGACTGCTGAAGTCATTAAAAGTGGCATTTTCAGTTGAATTTGGGGAAACCACTTGAAACATTTGTTGTGTTAAGCTATGCCAATTACTTTTGTTTGATTTGTTCATTGCAAACAGCTGAAAGTCTGTAAATTTTGGCAATAAACCTGATTTGCAATGGGGGTTTAATCATTTCGAATACAACTGTATTATCTGTGTTAAAAATATCATGTTAACATACTACTGGAACTGCACTTGATAAAAAGTTTAGTATGCAGTTCAAGTGTACGTACACACGTAGATTCTAGAATATTGTGTCCTCAAATTCAATTGTGTGCTCAAAATCAATTGTATAAATATGTAGTACTAAAGTAAGCAGTCCTACAGTATTTTATTAACAATACAAATACAGACTTTATGTTTGTTCTGTGAGTCATTTAAAGCAAATGAAATTGATCTCGCCTTAAAAAAATTCTCCACTTTAAAATATGACATGGAGTCGCACATTTACATGCAAATAGATTTTCAAAATATAGCTGCAAGCAGCAATACGGGGCCAAGCCCTGCAAGGCAGAGCAAGCAACAGCCGCTGTAGCGCAATGCGGAGCCAGAAGAGCAAAACATCAGAAATTTAATGTACATCAAGCACAGCAAGTTCTGTACGCACATCAATTACAGCAGCACAGCAAGCATTTAAGCACCAACAGCAGTGCAGAGCCAGAAGAACAAAAAGAGCAGAAATTGAATATACATGTAAATGTACATGAAGCACAGCAGGGCAGCAAGCATTTAAGCACCAACAGCAGTGCAGAGCCGCAAGAACAAAAACAGCAGAAATTAAATATAGCACAGCGAGCATTTAAGCACCAACAGCAGTGCAGAGCCGGAAGGAATTTAAATGACAACTTTATACACAACTTTAAAGTCATCCCACATGGGACTCGAACCCACGACCAGAATGGTTCAGGATTCTAGATACATGGTTTAGCAGATTGCACCACTCAGAGGACGTACAATCATTAACTGCAGAGGAGAGCTTCAGTGTAAGAATGAGCACACAAAAGCAAGTTAACCAGATTAGCATGCTAAGCTATCTTAATGCTAATGTAGCTTATGATCTGGTATATCCAATCCTGGCAAAAAAGATATCCTCGGATTCGACATGACGCAAGGAATCGATAAACACCAATTTTATGATTTTGTGACAATCTGTTCCCAAGTTACAGCCTCTAAACCAATTATGGGTCGACCTCATTAAGTTTGCGACATCATAACTTTTTTTTTCCAGTAGAGCAAAAAAATCGGGGACAGTACTTTTATGCGGCTCAGTCCGAAGATCATTTGAGTACATGTTTGGACAAAATTAGACCAATTTTGAAGGAGGAGTAGTGAAAAAACTGTTTTACATTCGCTCCAATATGGCGGTCAGTCACATTGTTGAAAAATAACATATGAGACATCGTTGAAATCGGCATAAGCCAAGGAATATATTGACATAAAGAAATCAAATTTCAAGCAATGTTAGCAAAAGTTATAAGCGTTTTTTCAAAAAACAATGATATCTCTGGAACACTAGGTGGCGCTGTGATCAAACTTCTCATGTACCTTCGGGCCATGCAAATGACGATCCATACCAAATTAGGTGAAGAAATTTCAAATAGTTTAAAAGATATTGCAAATTATATCAAAATTCAAAATGGCGGACACGTGGTACATCCCATCATGGAAAAATCGATATCCACGGATTCGTCATGACCCAAGGAATTGATAGACACCAAGTTTATAATTTTCTGACAAACCGTTCAGAAGTTATTGGCCAAAATATGCATTTTCCATATCTCATGACCCGTAGGTGGCGCTGTTCCCAACTTTGGCATGGAACCTCAGATCATGCTTCTGATAAAGCGTACCAATTTTCGTTTTGATTGATCAAAGTTTGGCCGAGATACAGCCGCTGAACCAATTTTAGGTCGACCTTGTTAAATTTGCGACGTCATAACTTTTGATCAGAGAAGAATAAAAAAAATCGGGGACAGTACTTTTATGGGGCTCAGTCCAAAGATCAGTTGAGCACATGTTTGGACAAAATTAGACCAATTTTGAAGGAGGAGTAGCAAAAAAACTGCATACTGTACTTTTCAAAATGGCCACTACTGTAATGGGCGGAGTCTTAATGTAAGATATTGGTTCTGATTAGCATGATGAGATGAATCAGGTGTACTAAGTTTCATTTTTCTAGATCAAAGGGTTCAAAAGTTATAACCATTTCAATGTTGAATTTTTGAACTGCTGGTGGCGCTATAGAGTTGGACCTAGAGACTCAAAAATTGCTACAATTACTTTTCATTACCATCACTACAAGTGTGCCAAATTTCATCATTTTCCTATGTATGGTTCATAGGGCTGCCATAGACTTCAAGAGGAGGAATAATAATAATAATAATAATAATAATAAGAAAACTAACAGATACAATAGGTGCCTTGCCCCTTCGGGGCTTGGCCCCTAATAATAAGAAAACTAACAGATACAATAGGTGCCATAGCCCCTTCGGGGCTTGGCCCCTAAATATAGCTGCAAGCAGCAATACGGGGCCAAGCCCTGCAAGGCAGAGCAAGCAACAGCCGCTGTAGCGCAATGCGGAACCAGAAGAGCAAAACATCAGAAATTTAATGTACATCAAGCACAGTAAGCACATCAATTACAGCAGCACAGCTAGCATTTAAGCACCAACAGCAGTGCAGAGCCGGAAGGAATTTAAATTATTATTTTATACACAATTTCAAAGTCGCCCCACACTGGTCTCGAACCCACGACCACAATGGTTCGGGATTCATGACGCATGGTTGAACCACTTGCGCCACCCAGAGGACATGTTTTACAAAGCTGCAGAGGAGAGGCTTCAGTGTGTGAATGAGCACACAAAATCATGTTAACGAGATTAGCATGCTAAGCTAACTTAATGCTAATATAGCTTATGATGTGGTACATCCAATCCTGGCAAAATAGATATCCTCAGATTCGACATGACGCAAGGAATCGATAGACACCAATTTTATGATTTTGTGACAAACTGTTCACAAGTTGCAGCCTCTGAACCAATTATGGGTTGACCTCATTAAGTTTGCGACATCATAACTTTTTTTTTCCAGTATAGCAAAAAAATCGGGGACAGTACTTTTATGCGGCTCAGTCCGAAGATCATTTGAGTACATGTTTGGACAAAATTAGACCAATTTTGAAGGAGGAGTAGCGAAAAAACTGTTTTACATTCACTCCAATATGGCGGCCAGTCACATTGTTGATAAATAACATATGAGATATCGTTGAAATCGGCATAAGCCAAGGAATATATTGACATAAAGAAATCAAATTTCAAGCAATGTTAGCAAAAGTTATAAGCGTTTTTTCAAAAAACAATGATATCTCTGGAACACTAGGTGGCGCTGTGATCAAATTTCTCAGGTACCTTCGGGCCATGCTAATGATGATCCATACCAAATTTGGTGAAGAAATTTCAAATAGTTTAAAAGATATTGCAAATTATGACATCATTCAAAATGGCGGACACGTGGTACATCCCATCATGGCAAAATCGATATCCACGGATTTGTCATGACCCAAGGAATCGATAGACACCAAGTTTATAATTTTCTGACAAACTGTTCATAAGTTATTGGCCAAAATATGCATTTTCCATATCTCATGACCCGTAGGTGGCGCTGTTCCCAAACTTTGGCATGGAACCTCAGATCATGCTTCCGATGAAGTGTAACAATTTTCGTTTCGATTGATCAAAGTTTGGCCGAGCTATAGCTTCTGAACCAATTTTGGGTCGACCTCGTTAAGTTTGCGACATCATAACTTTTTTTTTTTCAATATAGCAAAAAAATCGGGGACAGTACTTTTATGCGGCTCAGTCCGAAGATCATTTGAGTACATGTTTGGACAAAATTAGACCAATTTTGAAGGAGGAGTAGCAAAAAAACTGCATACTGTACTTTTCAAAATGGCCACTACTGTAATGGGCGGAGTCTTAATGTAAGATATTGGTTCTAATCAGCATGATGAGATGAATCAGGTGTACTAAGTTTCATTTTTCTAGATCAAAGGGTTCAAAAGTTATAACCATTTCAATGTTGAATTTTCGAACTGCTGGTGGCGCTATAGAGTTGGACCTAGAGACTCAAAAATTGCTACAATTACTTTTCATTACCATCACTACAAGTGTGCCAAATTTCATAATTTTCCTATGTATGGTTCATAGGGCTGCCATAGACTTCAAGAGGAGGAAGAAGAATAATAATAATAATAATAATAATAAGAAAACTAACAGATACAATAGGTGCCATAGCCCCTTCGGGGCTTGGCCCCTAATAAGAAAACTAACAGATACAATAGGTGCCATAGCCCCTTCGGGGCTTGGCCCCTAAAAAGCAGGTAATTCATTGCCGTAAGAACAATGTCAGCAGTTTTCATGGGGAGAACTTACTCATCTCTCTTGAGTTTAATTGATTATACAGTCTTGCTTACATCCCTTCAAGTTGTTCTCTTTTTTTTTTTTAAACCTGAGGTCACACAACCATAAATTTGCTGTTCACTGTTCTGAACAGCTTTTTGCTGTGACTACAGCAGCTTAACACCTAAAAAAAGTTTAGTATAAGATCATGGGTAAATTACATTGTAAAATACTTTCCTGGAAACGGAATAACAAATTAATTATGCTTTAGTGGAGATGCTTCTTATCAATTAACATCTTTCCTCTCTTTGCATTTTTCTTGAGTATATTTTCTTTTATACAAGATGAAAAGGTATTTGATGATAATGGAGGGGGCTTTAGCTACTTCTTGCATAATATTGATAATGTTTGAATAAATTATCAAAATAAGCTGCCTACAGTAATTGCACAAGGCTTCATGTTAGTCACCCGTGATGTTAATAATGTGGTCAGTTAGAAAAGACTAAAGTAAATGAGATACAGTATTGGTCAAAGGTTTGGGGCCAGATTATTATTTTTTTTTTTTTAAATAAATTAAAAAGTTTTTAGAAATTTTTTCTTCAACAAGGAGTTTGATTTCTGAAGGATCATGTGACACTGAGGACTGGAGTAATGATGCTAAAAATTCAGCTTAGACATCACAAGAACAAATTGATACACTGTAAAAAGTGAACAGTTGGATCAACTTAAAAAAATACTTCAATTGGTAACACCTAAAGAAATTAAGTTTTCTCAACTTAAATTATCACGTTGATCCAACTGTTTACTTTTTCAGTGTAGAAAACAGTTATTTTAAATTGTAATAAATAATGGTAAAATTTATCTAACAAAATGCAGCCTTGGTAAGCACAAGAAACTTTTCTCAAAACCAGATTTTTTGAACAGTAGAGTATATGACAGATGTGTCACATTTTACTCTTTTAATAAAAAACAAAACAAAAACAATTGAAATCCACCTGATAAAAAAAACAAAAAACAACAAAAAAAAAAAAACTTCTGATCTGCAAAGACACAGTGCAACTTAAGCTCTGCCTCAAACTTGCTATGTTCTCCTCAGGGAAGTCAATCCATCTTAGAAAAAAGCTGAGAGGAGGAATAATGCATGTATTACTGTAGTACTTTTGAATTCAAGGTACTAATTTGAGAATGGGTGACTGGTTAAGCAAAAAGAAGAAAGAGCAAAGGACAGAGTCATGAAGTGGCGTCTATAACGGAGATGCACAGATCTGCTCCAATGATCAAAGCTTTCGTTTTCTTTAAAATGCACAAAGACAGAAGCTATTGAAAAGAAGCTCATAATAGTCTTAATGTATACGATTGATGTCTAGTAAATCACTTCACAGGAGGATTTTTATTTATTTTTTAGAGGGTCTCGGAGAGACCCAACCCCAACCCCTTAATCTGTTCTTTCAGAGCAGTTTCACTGTCAACCAGTGAGTTGAAATGTTCAGTAATACAATAAAAAAATATACAAACAATAGAACAAATAAAAAATACAACATAAAAAAATATGAATGAAATGAACAATTTAGCCTACTACTAATAAGAGCCTACTGCACAGATTTTGGATGATTTGCGTGTTTTGTTATTGTATCCAAAACTCGTGTAAAGGATCGGCCGTCTTCTGAACAGGGGCGGGGAGCAGCAGCTCATTTGCTTTTAAAGGGACACACCCAAAAAGGGGCAAATTTGACAAGCTATAATAAATGATCTAGGGGGTATTTGAGCTGAAATTTTACAGACATTCTGGGGACACTATAGATTTATATTACATCTTGTGAAAAGGGGCATAATGTTACCTTTAAGACCAAATGCACAGACCTAATACACTGAAAAGCATTCGATTACTTTCCCAGCTGCTAGACATACTGAAGACATAACTCAATGTGTTTAAGAATAAAAAAGTCCTCAAGACGGACATTTTGACATATCTTTGCATGTTTTTGTCAAAGTGCACACCCGAAGCCCAAAGCAGCATGTACTTTTCTGTATTTCATCTCGGATCGCATGGGCAGAAAGCCGCCTTTTGAACAGCGTCTCTTTCGCAGCACAAAAAAAGTTGAGTCCAATTAGCTCAAAATCATATAAATAAGCCACAGAAGTTTTGGGATTCTATTCTGTGGAGTGATGAAACAAAACTGGAACTGTGGCAGCAGTGGAGTCATTCAGGTTCCTGCGCACCACCATCTCCGGACCTGAAGTGGGACAATCACATTAGCCGCGTTTCCATCGAAATTACCCGGAACAGTTTATCCTAGGAAAATTTTTCCCAGGATCTTTTTTCCCCCAGGCTACAAACTATTTTGTGTGTGCAGTGTATTTTCATGCTTATTGAAGTATTGCACTGACACATACTAACATCCACTCTATTAGACTCGGTTATGAATCAAATCTCTGTGATTTCCCATGGTTGGGAGAGTGTAGTCATAGAAGGTTGTTCCTTATGTAGGTATTAAGCAGCAAAGTAGCTCACTAGACTCAAGGTCCTTGCACACTGAGTCCGAAATTCTCGAGTCCGTAAACTGTATCGGCCCAACGGAAAGATTTATTGACCAATGGCGATATCTAAAAAAATTCAAATATCGGCCTTGGCGATATATCGGTTGACCACTAGTTTTGACAAATCAGAGCCACCGAATGACGAAAAAAAAAAAAAAACACGCATATGAAAATTTCAGACTTAGAAAACAGAGCTATTGAAAAAGACAAGGGGCCCTATCTTGCACCCAGCGCAATTGACTTTGTACACCGACGCATGTATCATTCCTATTTTGCACCCGCGCACAGCGGACTTTTCCCTCCACAGAAGCACGTCGCTAAACTAGGGAATGAACTTGCGCTCCCGGGGGCGGTTCAGCGCAAAAAAGGAGGCGTGTTCCAGCGCAAAAGTTCCGTCATGCTATTTTGCAGGTTTAGAAAACAATTGCACCACTAACCAGGAAAAAATAGTTTAAAGTCAGTGGCGCGTTGTGCATGTTATTCATATGCTATTTTAAGGGCGCATGCTTGGCCATAATCAATGTAGCGTGGGCACAACGCGCATACACTTTGATTCTCTCATCTACACAGAAGCAGCGGTTTTCATTTTTGCAAATCATACTTTATTACTATAGATAGATAGTTAGTCATATTGTAAAAGGGTGTGTTGAGAAATAGGCCACACAGACACACTTACATAAATGAACAGATGAGGGACAAATGCATCGTGCAATGTTTAAAACAAGTTTAAAATAAAAAAAAAAGTTATTTTTTTACTAGATTCACAAAAAAAATGTAAAAAGATAAAAAAAAAAAAAAGATTAAGATCCACAAATAAATCTAAAGAGTTTACAAAAATGAATACATTTCACAAATAAATAAAATGAGATTTGCTAAATATAAATAAAAATAAACATACAAATGTGTTTTATGTCACAAACACAACTCTGTCTGGCATTCATTTGTGAATTTCTTCCTTTGCATTTGTGAATCGCACACATTTGTGGATTCTGAAACACTTCTAGCATCAAGATGTGCGGACAAATACACAAATAAGTGGACTCCACTCATCGTTTACTCAAGCCAATCACATAACGGCCACGTTGCGCTGACCAATCGTACCACATTCTCGTTACTACCAATAACGTTTTGCTTTACACTCGGGGCGGGAACACAGAACTCAAGACAGACAATGACATTCAGTTTAACAGCTGGTAAAGAAATTTGGAACCAGCAAATACCACAATGTTCTCGACCGAAAGAAACCTGTTATGAGGTGACATTGTTCCAATCTCCTTGACCTGCTGGTCAAGTTCCCAAAGGAAATGGCCAATCTGACACAACAGTACATTATGGAATAATGCTGTGTTTCAAAATAACCTCAGAACCTTCTGTGGCTGGCTGAAACCAAGTTTTATTTGTTAGATGAATGTGTGCGAATGCATTTGTTCAGATCATCCTTTAGATCTTTCCACTGTCACAAAATCACACTCTAGATATGACCAAACCAATATATATCGCCTGCTATACATAAGACAGTATTCAGTGAATGTGTAGCTCCATTGCTCTGCGTCAGATGAGAAATTCACAGACAGCATCCATGCAGATTGAAAATTACTCAAGAAATCCACAGTAACCCACCGCAGACGTGTGGGCCAAAAAACAAAAAAATAGTTGTCCTGGTCCTCACTGTGGCATCCGAGTGTTTAAAATGGCATAATTTCATAATTGACCTTTATTATGTTTTTATGATTAGTTGCTGGAGTATCAGCAGACCTGGGGGACGGCAAACTCTAGTTTAATGATGATTGGGTTTTAATGACAGCTTAATAGCTTCTCACTTTGTTTTCTCACCTGCAGGAGCCTTACACAACACACAGATCATTACATGCCCTCAAAATCACACATTTCCACATATTTTCGAGCAACCGAAAAAATAAAAAATTAAAAGAAGTTTGGCAAAATGAACAGCAACTTTTGAAATCACTTTCTCTGTAGGATATGTCAGGGGTGGTTGCTGGCAGACAGATGAGGAAGATGTAATTCAAAAGATTTATTCTCTAAAGATCCAACAGGAAGGCAAACGGATAGCAACGCACACTGAACATAGACAATACCGGACACTGGACTGAAACCGAACTAAACATATACAGGTGTTAATGATAGTGACTGATGAGTGCACAGCTGAATGTGATTAGTGTCCGTGACAACAAATGAGTGACGAAGGCAGGTGATGACAAAACATAACGAGTCCAAACTAACATGAATGTGACAACTACAGAGAAATTAAACATTTCAAATATTACAAACAAATATTAATATCAAAACTGATCCTGAGTACCAGAAAAATCCCTGCATCTGCATGTGGTTTCCCAAAGTTATGACATAAACAAAGCAATACTACTACAGGGTCTGACTGCAAATAGTATGGACTTTTGACATTTTTTTAAATGCAATTAATTTTTTTCTGATGGTAAAGCTGAAATTTCAGCATCATTATTCCAGTCTTCAGTGTCACATGATCCTTCAAAAAATATTGTAATATGTTGCTTTGATGCTCGAAAAACATTTCTCATGATTGCTATATATATATATATATATATATATATATATATATATATATATATATAATACTGTTGTCACATGATGTCTTGCCTGTCAAATGCTTGTACATGTTTATGGATATACATTCTAATCAGAGGACACGTTAACCTAAATTTTTTTTAGCAGTGACAAAAAATCTGAAAGCCTTCTGTCATTTTGACAGATGACACTGTGGGTGATCTATTGTAACTTTTAACTGTAATTCTCAACCCTGTCCACTTGTTGGTAAGTACGCTCTTGCTGACTATCAAGTGCGCTCTTGATCTGACCACCACTTTCATGGTCACCGAATGGCTTTTCTGAGTTCCGTGGCTGTTTTATTAAAGTCTTTCTGTGGATGAAACATTGATTGAGCGATTACATGACAGACATGATACGGATTTCGGTAGGTTTGACTATATCTTTCAACTATTTTCTGATGTCCATTTATGTTTATTTTGTTCTGTAACGTAGTAAAGGGAAAGGGATGATCACGTTCACTTGCGCTTCACTTCGCTTGAACTGAGGTGCTACAATGACCTCTCGCGCCACATTAAAGAGTGCCAAAACGGTATTTGTTTGAATTTTGTGATAAAATGGACAGAATTTGAAAGCTGAGACTTTGTTTCATATCAAAAGTAACAAAGCTCAAAGCTTATAGCGATTTATTGGACAAACATTCATAATGAGACCTGAAAAGTGATGTATTCATAAATAAATAAATGCATAATCTACACTACATGCTTGTCCTAAATAAAATTAAAATTAAAATAACAGGAAATAATAGATTATGACTGCAGAAGTCTAACGCGACCTCTGAATCTAACATCTATAAATGTTGGTGAATACAGCTGCTCTTGAGGGGCAAAAAAGCAGTTGCATTATGAACTGAAAGTGAGTTTTTAGACCACAGGGCATCAGACAAGACGTCTCCAGTCGGCTGCACATCTCACAACAATGTTGTTAAAACACACTCTCTTTCACACAAACACACACATTTCTGCTCAAAGTGAGCACACTGCCTTCTTCATTACTGCCCATTTTGTGAGGTAGAGGCTTCCGGCTAAAGCCATAATCGCCGCACACACTCAGCATGCTAAGAGAGGAATGGATTCAGGATTCAGAGCCAGAGGGCTCGCAGGGAGGCAAAACTGTAAATTCTTGTCTGGTAAAATTATTCCCTATTTGCAGAGGCTAAACTGTGGCCATGTCTCTCAGGATATATGGAAAGGGCCGGGCCCTGCAGGCAAGGTTCATGAGTGAGAGGCGGCTTGACAGCAGCAGTGCTGGACAAAAGTAAATAACATTAGGACTAGGTAATTCTATAAATACTGGGCTGACTTTTGCAGTTCACTAAAAGCAGAGAAACATTGTGATCAAGAGAAATCACATGGTCTTTCTCACAGATTTATAACACTAAAGCTGTTTCCCCCAAACTTTCCAACCAAGCGTATCTTTTTGTACTCCGATCAGCCAGAGGCAATTTTAATTCTAATAACCAAATGCAATTTGCAACCAACCAATCAATCAATCAATCAAAAAACAAACAAACAAACAATTGAATCAATTATTTGATCAATTATTGATTAATTACTGATTAATAAATTATTATTTGGACTTTAGCCTGAATTCTTACCAAAATCCGAGGAGTAATAGTGGTCAGTATGTTTTGCTATTACATTTGACCTATTACTGTTAAATCGTTCAGCTATTTAATGTGTTTGCAACTGAGAAGAACAAAAGATAAAAATAGTTGTTGGTGCTTGAATGGCTGCAGAAATTCTCATTACAAAGTCACAAACACTGAAATGTTGCCCAAGTAGAGCATGTCAAAAAGGTAAATGAATATTAACAAAGATATTAACCCTCATGTTTGTTGAAATTAGCTTTATGTTCTTTATGTTAAAGATCCAAGAAATCCTAATGCTGCATGTTTGAAAATAATAGTAATTTAGTCATTCAATAGTAAAATAGTATTTTTTTTTGTCTCTCTCATCTCTTTTACAAAAACTTAAAGGGTTAGTTCACCCAAAAATGAAAATTCTGTCAGTAATTACTCACCCTCATGTTGTTCCAACCCCGTAATAATTTCGTTCATCTTCGGAACACAAATTAAGATATTTTTGATGAAATCTGAGAGCTGGATCACTCCTCCACAGGCTTATGGACACCTCAACTTGCTGGCCCAGAAAATGTATTAAAGACATTGTTAATATAGTCCAAGTGACTCCAGTGGCTCAATCTTAAGTTTAAAAAGCGACGAGAATACTTTTTGTGCGCAAAAACAAACAAAAAATAACAACTTTATTCCACTTTTCATTTCCTTCTCTCTGGACCTCGAGTCTTTTTACATAGTGTTTAAGCGCAGCGCGTCTGTGTTGCACGTCACCACGTAGGCTCACTATTGGGCGACTCTGGTCATGTGTGATACGTGGTGACGTGAAACACAGACGCGCTACGCTATTACACTACGTAAAAAAAACTTGAGGTCCAGAGAGAAGGAAATGAGTAGTGGAATAAAGTCGTTATTTTTGTTTGTTTTTGCGCACAAAAAGTATTCTCGTCGCTTCATAAACTTAAGATTGAGCCACTGGAGTCACTTGGACTATATTAACAATGTCTTTAATACATTTTCTGGGCCATCAAGTTGAGGTGTCCATAAGCCTGTGGAGGAGTGATCCAGCTCTCAGATTTCATCAAAAATATCTTAATTTGTGTTCCGAAGATGAACAAAAGTCTTACGGGGTTGGAACAACATGAGGGTGAGTAATTACTGACAGAATTTTCATTTTTGGGTGAACTAACCCTTTAAATCTAAACTCATAGGCACTTACAATAAAAAAGTATGGCAACTTTGATAAACAAACAAACAATCAGTTTTCAAAAGATGAGGAAAAATCATGAATAAACAATATGAGACTTCAATGAAACTTAAAGTGTGTTTATGAGCTAGTAAACGGAGTCCAAACAGACTATGAGAGTTATTTTTCCGTCAATACTAATATTTTTTTGTGTACCCCTACAGCAAATCAGCAGCACAAGAGGAGCCGGATTCATTTAAAGCCTTGGTTATGTGAACTGTGTCCATGTTTTCTGTGCCAAATACAGCTATTTATATTTCATTACGTTCCTTTCTCAGTGCAATAAGGGCAAACCTACAGCCATCTGACTGGGCCACGTTTCTGGCACGGTGTTCAACAGCAGGGGTCTGAGCAACAGGACAAACTAAGCATCCCTCCCACCCTCTGCAGATGAGATAAGACAGTCCTAGCCGGCCCAGGCAGGGGGCAGCCCCGACCTTCTGAAAAGAGATGGCAGAAAGCTTAAGGCCTGCAGTGCTGCTGCCCACCCATCCTCCATGAAAAACACATCTAAACCTTCAAAATGTCATTCACAAATTCTCAAATGCTGTGAGTGACAGTCCTTTATTTCAGTAGAGACCTTAAAAACATCCCCATGATACGTTGAATTACCCCATGTTCACCGCTTTCAGACCTCGAGGAAGAGAAATATATAATAAAAAAGACTACTCAAAAATGCATTACATTGGCGATGACGGTTCAACATGAGACTGACATATTAATCACGCCAAATGGACAGAAGTGCCGCTATTGAGAAAATGTAGTCGGCAGAGTAATTTCCTCAACTTAAGGCCCTTGTGCACTTTGGAAACAGCGCTATCATGCTCACACAAAGAGCTGAAGAAGTAGAAGCAACATTTCCATAATGTTATTGACCAAGTGCCACATTTCTGTCTGGAGTGCGATGTACCCTCTGTTTTATTTGCATGTCTATTAGCTGGAATACCAATCAAATGATAGTGATGGTAGAAAAGGCAATTTTCAGCCTGAGTGCATTCCAAATGCTCATTGGTTTTAGGGGTAGAAAGGAAAGAGAACACATGAGGATCAGCTCCAAGATGCAGGAAAGGGCGTCACTGCAGTAAAGCATTCCTTTAATGAACGGTGCCTTAAAAAGCGCCTCGAGCCGAAGTAATCAAGCTACTCATCAAGTAAACGAACCACTGCTTCAAGTATAATTACTATACAAAGAAGTTCTTCAAATGTAATCATACGTTGCAGCGCTTTATTCTTATTCTGTTGTGCTTTGCGTCTTTCTGCACGGATGCAAAAAAAAAAGTACCTAATAGGACCGTACAAATGGATGCAAATTATCAAAAGCGGAATCAGAATGAGTTAAGTTAAAGACCAGGCAACTGTAACATGAAGTCGCAAGCTGGAACTTTAGTGAATAAAAATGTAAATATGGCAAAAAAAAATCTGCTGTATTTTCGTGGCACAAACTCCACGATCCGATATCGATAACCGATATTTCTTTATATTTGAAAGCCGATAACCAATATTTTGGCCGATAAATCTAAATCCAAATTTTTATATCATTTCTGAGAGCCTGATTACAAAAACAAAAGTCTCACCATTAAAATCCATGTCCCAAGCACATAATTATAATGTTCTCTCATTATAATTTTATGTAGCTTATATGACAGACTTGCGTTGCACATGTTGCACTTAACTGTATTTTCCATTTTTAAAGTGATTACAATCATATTTCAAGCAATTTAAAACCATCATGGCGAACAGTGAGGATCTGAAGCGTCTCAGATGAAGGAAATAATCCATTATTTATCGGCTTTAATATATCGGCCAAATGTTCTTATAGGGCCGATAACGATAACATGTAAAATGAACATATATCGGGCGATACCGATATGGTGACCGATATATCGTGCATCTCAAATTTTTTTATTCAATTAATGTCTCTTATGCTTACCACGACTGCATTTATTTGATCAAAAATATTGTAAAACATTTTGGTGAAATATTAAATTTTACAATATTTCTATTGTAATGTATTTTAAAATTGTATTTATGCCTATGATGGCAAAGCAGCCATTACTCCAGTATTCAGTGACACACGATCCTTCAGTAATCATTCTAATATGCTGATTTAATTAAAACAAATGAATAATAAAAATAAAAAAAACGTAGTCCCCAAACTTTTGAACGATAATGAAATTAACTATAAAATGCATAGTTCTGACTCTAAATTGTAATACACAGCCCGCTTCACTCAGACTGTCAGTCTGTGCATTAGTGGTGGGGATTTTTAAATGAATATTTTCTGCAGGTTACCAGTCTGTCTTTATGAGTGAGTCATTGAATCATCCACTCAAAGCAATTGATTCAAAAGCACTGATTCATTCAGGAACAAAACGCCACAATTGTGTGTTCCCCTGAAGGGCTGCTGGTGCTTCGTTTGGAACAAATTGAATTGCTGGAGCACAACATTACTGGTAATATGAATGAACAGACAATACATTACTAAACAAGCTAAAGACTAAGTGAAAAAAAAAAAAAAAAAAACATTGAAATCTATAGCATCTGCATTTCGGTGAGTTCTGCTGTCTCTCAAAGTAACCTTGTCAGCTTCTCTTCAGACAAATCATCTGCTATCCTTGTAGGACAGTGTTCATTGTTTACATCTATTTTTTTTTTTTTTACACTGTAGGTTCAACTCCTGCATGAATAGAAGCAGAGGGCAGAAGGAAATGACAACATGTAAAAATAAATAAAGAGAAAGAAAGAGGGCGTAAAACAGAGATACCCACAGGAGAAGCTAGACCGAGGGGAGAGTTGGGACACATTGTGATGGTTTTGAGTGACATTGCACAGAGGACGTTTCTCTTCCTGACAGCAGTGGCAAGCATTTGTTCATTAAAGACTCCTACATGGGTCCCAAAGCAGTGGCGTATTTAAATAAATATGCAAATGACTACATTTCCATTCAAAGGCTTCTTTTCACTTCAACAAGGTTTCTAAAA
Organism: Scardinius erythrophthalmus; assembly: GCF_964197995.2. Lineage (NCBI taxonomy): Eukaryota > Metazoa > Chordata > Actinopteri > Cypriniformes > Leuciscidae > Scardinius > Scardinius erythrophthalmus. Next base: position 15,686,497 of record NC_138245.1, on the reverse strand, counting down.
AAACACAGGGGACACAATTTGTTCCATGTGAATAAAAGCACCTGTCAGCAACTTGAAATTAACATGTAAAATTATTTTTTGAAGTCACTCACATATTTCATATCTCTTCCTCAGATATGTGCCTGGCTTTAAAGGTTAACCAAATTATGTAATAAAAAAAATTAAAAAATGCAGCGAGCCAGCAGAGCAGAGACTAATAAAGAAAGCAATGCTTTATACGTCAGCACTCCCTTTATGTCCTTCAGCACCTTTTAGACTCATTTCCCAACCAGGAGGACGGGAGAATTTATCCAAAATAAACAAAATAAATAAGAAAGAGTCATGGCTCAATAAAACTGCACAGCATTTGTTCTCCAGAGGCCACAATTTAGGTACACAAAGCATTTCTGATTCAATCAATGCGGATGGCCTCCTCTTTTTCTATTTTTGCTATTAGAGACAAATACTTCCTTAAAGGCATCATGTTATTTGTTTAGTTTTATTCACAAATCATAAGCAAACAAGATCCTGGAATGAATCTTGACATCTAAAGACAGGTGCACACAGTTTTGTTTATGTTGTCACCAAGGCTGTCACTTCGATTTATTGAGCCAGGTGTAGTAAGTAGGCTATAGCATGTAGGATCACATGGGAGAGTTCTTGAAATCAGTAAAAACCTGGAGCTTGTCTCAGAATGTAAAATAATGGTGTATAGCTCATTTGACCGCAGTTTTGGCATAAAATACATTTTTGCTTTGTCCTTTGTTTTCTTAAAATAATATGCTTAGTAATTGTGCTATGTGCTTTTGTTATTTGTTAGTTTGTTTTATTATATTGAGCTTCAGTTGTAGTAATTTTAGTACTTCAGCTTCAACAGTCAGTTGCAGAGGCAACATTTTGTTACAATTATGGTCTCGTTTAATGACTCTTATGTTGAAGTGTTGTCTCTGTTCCAATTGTTCTGTTGTTTCACTACCTGTGTTCAGTTCAGTTTTCCTTTGTTTTCTTAGCTGGCTTGTTTGTTGACAGTTACCCTTGTTGTTCCCATAGCGATTAATTACCTTCACCTGTCCCTTGTTAGCCTGATGTTATCTTGTGTATTTTTATACCAGTGTTTTCTGTGTTCATTGTCAGGTCTTGTCCTAATATGGATGTGTTGGTGTGCTCAGTTCTGCTTTTCTGTTACCGTCCTGAACTCTTAAATCTGTCCCCGACCAGAATCACTTCTTGCCAGACGTGCATAATTATACATATATTTTTTAAAAACCCGATCCGAAAAGAAATTAGACCTGAGTCCAACCCAACAGCATTTATTTTCGAACATGACTGGACCCGGATGTAAACGGCATTAACGTGTCAGGAAAAATCCCTGTGTCTTGCTGACTGATTTGGCCGCTGCTCCATTGCTTTCATTTATTAATTATTGCCTGCAAGAGGGATAGGATACAATACATTTCTGAGTTTGGCTTTCACCAGTGACCAGTGGATTGAAAAAATAAACGTGATAGCTCGATAAAAATGTAATTGATAACCAAATAATCATGGATTCGCTAATGTTGTCTGCAATGCTATTTACCTCATCTCAAGCAAAGGGCTTCTTCACACACAAAAAAAGATAAGCCCTGCATAGAATCATGAAAAGAGTGGCTTTTCCTGATGGATCTCAAAGCTGTGTGTGATTTCTGTGACACTCGTCGAAGTTTTGGACCCAAATGCTAATAACCATGGAAATGCGTCATTACAGTCTGTAAATATCTCTTAACAACACAAGAATGCAATCACTAGTACCCCTAAGACTTCCTGTTAATAATGTATCAGGTAAGAATCTATTCCATATTAACAATGCATTAAATCACATTACACATTAATAAACCACAATAAATAAATAAAATAAAAACAAATTAAGTGATGTCTCATGTCTCAAGTCAAGTGAATTACGGGTCATTGGGCAGGCGTCCAATCACATCTGACTTCCGGAAAAAGGGAAGTAACCAATGACATTTGAGGTTATTAAAACAGTAAGTCCCGCCCCTCGACTAAAAATAAATAAATAAATAAATAAACAAAAGTGTTCGAGCGAGCTAAAGCAGCAGGTGAGAGAAGATCAAGCGCGAGAGCGTGGGGAATGATCATGTGAGACATGTCCTTGCACGCGAGGGCTTGTATTGCGTGCAGAGGGGATGTCATGTGCGCGTGTAGGGCTTGAAATGAGCTCGCGAGTTCCCATTTCCTCGCGTGTAGATCTGTTATCCTCTTGAGGAAGTAATTTACCGTGCGCGCCAGCATCAGTTGTGCGCTCGTTCTTTTAGGCATTAATTTGACGCCATAGAGGAATCAATTCGGTGTTCAAGCGCTGTAGAACTGTCCCCAAAAATGTTTGCACTCAAAAGCGCTTCCCTCCACATTTTCGTTTGTTTCGTTTATTTTTCCATGCATGCGCACCTGTGCACCAGTTATGTGCACCACTGTTTATAATATAATACACATATAATTTTGTGCGAAATCTGTCACACCCACTGGAGCAACATCAATAGGGCACGCACGGAAGCACACATCTTGCATTTATTTATAAATTTTTATAAACACGACTCTACTTGGATCAGAAGAATTCAGAAAGCGATTTTCCGAATCCAAAATGTTGAGTTGGGATATAGAGTGAGAGAAAAGGACCACCCGTCTCAAGCTCCGCTTAACTCTTTAACTTAAACTGCAATCCACATGACCACAAACCACCACCACTGCCTCAGCAAACACGGGATATCGAACCACAGGACACAGATGTCTGAACCTCATCCCTCGAGATGAGAGCCAGGCGGGAGAGGAGCTTATTAATGATACGCTCACATTAACACAGCCAGCCCCCTCAAGAACTGACTGAGCCTGCTCTGCTCTCAAATAAACAACAGAGAGACGCTGTGAATCATCCTCAATAAAGCAGTGTCATATCATCACACGCTCTCTATATTCTGATTATACAGATTAACTCCTGTCAATAATGTCATTCACACATAAGTTTACAATTTTGTTGTTTTTCACAGACAAGCACTCAACAAACATACGAAGCTGACGACATGCAGTTCGTCTATTTGCGGTCTCTGTAATGCGCTACACTATGTCACGACATCCATATGTTCGGCCAATCATAGATTGGTGTGTATTAGGGCTGTGTATTGGCAACTAAGTCACGATATGTATCCTGATACAGAGGCCACCAGACCATATCACGATATGGGTCTGCAATAAATTTCACCTCAGTAGAATTTAGTAAAACAGCTGTTTATTAAAGGAGAACTTGGTAACTTTTTTAACTTAATAAAACTGTCAAGAAATCATTTGGATGGTTAAACAACCTGTTCTGGTGATATTGGTGACTTTCCCCGCTCCCCCCAGCGTTCCCAGGCGGAAAACCAACCTTGCAACTTGGGCACTACCGTCCCGGCAAGACAGAAATTGGAAGTCTCGTGAGAAGCGAGAACGAGAACGAGCGCGAAACACGAATTGCTTTACGGCAATTCGACATAAACACACACGCATGTATGATGTATTACCAGATTTTACCCACCTCAGTAGACATAGCTCCACACGATACAGTTGGCTTGCTCCGATCATAACAAACGCACATGAGCAGCGGTAGAGAGGGGGAGGAGGCTGAGTTTTTTACGACCGTGTTGTGAAATATACGCACCACCACAGCTGTAGGGGGAGCTCGTGGGGAAAACATGCGACAACAAAAGGGAAAATCAGTGAAGAAGTGACTAGAGTTCGCTAGAGTTGCCGAGTTCTCCTTTAAACACTGCATACTATAGTGCCATTGATAATACTGCCGCACAAAGGCAAAAGACCGTAACTTTGGTCGAAAATTAGTTATTTATATTTTTGCCACATTCAAGACCTCCTTTATCATGTGGATGAGTATCTTGAATCAATTCCGTTGTTTTTTCGAGAAAATAATGAGTTGTCTTAACAGTAACTTCCAAAAGCCCATGAGAAACCAAGGCAGAACACCGTAACATCAGTTACCGCTCTTTAGCTTTGTTTTGGAACGCTCAAATTGAGTTACGGTACGGATATGAAGTTACTGTGCCGGTGTTCTATCAAATAATGCTACCTACCAGATTGTACGGTTATCTGCCTTTGTTCTACTGTCCATTAACATTTAAATTACGGTGTAGCCTGTGTACTTCATACAGCTGCCATCTGTCCCTCTAACTTCTGATGTCCTCAGAGCTTTTGTCCTGCACAAATGCGGTCAGAACATTTAGTATGGTCTGAAACCGCTCCATCGACAAACGTGCGATATTGATCGCGAAGGATTATGCAGAGTTGACAGAAAAACGTTACACATTGCCGTATCAGATGAATACAACAAAGAACTAAAGCCCCGCCTCATCCAGTTGGGGTACTGGACCTGGTTGAAACACTGCATCTAGCTGGCAGAGTGGCAAAACTTCGCCCTAAACACGATCGAGCCAACATTGGACTAATATACCTATGGAGGTATTCATGTCAAATGTATTAATAATGCCATCAGAATGCAACCAAAGCACAGGATAGCAATAAGTAGATGGCTATAAATAATTGTAAATCATACAAAATAAATGCCATGATCAGTAGATTTTATACAGGTGTTAATGATTTTGTTAATGGTGATCAGCAACCAAATATTGATAATGTGGAAGTTACTGCCTTTTGCCTTGGCATGACTTCTCACTTTTTGCTGACAATACAAAGGCAGAGTAAAGTAACTTTAAAATAGTGGTCAAAAGTCAAGTTTGAGCTCAAGATTTTTTTATGTATATAATTTTCATCTATTTGCCAGATTTCCAGTGTCCTACCAATAATTAATTTGGCGGGACAACTAAAAATCTTTAAAGTCATTTTTCTCAGTTCCACACTCTAGCGACTTAAGGTCTTTTGCCTTTGTAAGGCAGTATAGGCAGTCGCACTTTGTATTAAGAAGGGCCTCTGTAACACTGTATAACAATATAGGTCATCTCTCTCAGGCCCATAAATAAACACAAACTTGATGTACTTCACTTTTCTGTGAATAGAATATGGAACAAGAGGTCACTAAACTGCAAGCTTACTAGTGTTTTCAGAAAGCCAGCACTTTTATCCATAGTGGAGACAGAGCGCATGGACATGGTTGCCAGGTTGAGAAAAGTAAGTAAAACACTTTCCGTATTGCGCAAATGTGAAGCTCTGATTGAGGGATTACGAGTCTAGATATCAGGCAACCCCAGTTATGTTCCTCTGCGGGTCAGATTTAAACTTAAAATTCTATTCATTAATTTCCAGCCCGTTCTCATCCCAAGGCGTCATATACTGACGCTTTTGACATTTCGTCTACATCGAACGCACATGGCACCCTTTAGCGTCAATATGAGACGCAGATAGATATGGGCCAGAAGGCGCCTCCTAGCGGTCTAACACTAACCCTACCCCAGACCTAAACCTACCCATAACCGAACAAAGCTCTGTGCGTGTCATATTGACGCTAAAGGGTGCCATGTGCGTTCGATGTAGACGAAATGTCAAAAGCGTCAGTATATGACGCCCTAGGATGAGAATGCGTTGTAATTTCAGCACATTTTCACTCCGTTTTAAATGCTGTTCTTGTATTCAAATCGAGCGGAATCAGTACAGAAGCAGCTGTCTCGATTCTCGTTTTGACAAGTAGTGTGTGATGATACATCGTCGTATCGATGTATCGAACACAGCCCTAGTGTGTATAGACACATGCTTCAGACACCGGCTCATGTGAAGTGTTCCCATAGTGTCAAACCATGACGCAGCGTTGAGTTCCACTTGAAAGGGAACTGCACAGAAAAGGTTAATTAATTTTTTCACAATAATGCTAACATGTTAACAGTATTGTTCATCATCTTGTGGCTATACATTTCAAAGAGTGAGTAATTTAACGTTTATGGATTGGCCCCATTCACTTTTATTGCATGCATCTCACTGTAATCCAGATTTTTGCCTTTTTTTAAAGGAGGGTCAAGTCAAAATACATTTTTGTGGTAATCAACATTAAAAATGCTGTGTATTGCACTTAAGTTGAACTGAACTTAGAATATTACTTCAACAAATTACAGAGTATTAGGACGGGAGAGAGAAAAAAAAGAATCGTGACAAATAAACAGGCAAAACTATCAATTAAGTTGCTATCACTTAAAGTGTCTGGTTTAAGGCTTTGCTGATTTTTGCAGATGTAGCTGATTCTTTCCACAGTAAATATTCATCTCAATGGAGTTACAATAATGTTATCTAGCAGGGGACTAAGTAAGAATATGTTATCAAAGGCCTTTGCTTTAATTTAACTACTTCTGTCTCAGTAGGTAGTGTTTCAGTGCAACAAAGAGATTTCAAATTAAAATGCAAACAACACAGCTATCACTGTACAGCAGATAATTAGGCCTAAACAAAGCAAAGATGAGCTCTTACAAACCAAATTTTTACCACACTTTTCATCAGCTAGGTATGTGCTAGATATATGTTTACCAGCAGGGGGTTTGAATAACCATTATTCATAATTAATTCATATTGGAAAAACCAAGAAAGCAATTTCAGAAATTATTTATCAACATCTATCGAACCTCTCTATGATGAAATCTTTGTTTTTGATCGAATGCAACAAAGTCATGGATTCGCATCGACAGCCACTGATCATGGTCTGCAGCATCTATAATATGCACACAAACAGACATACAAAAGTCCAAAAGTACTAAGCAACAAGTAAACTTACATTATGGATCATAAAGACAGCATAAATATAACATGAGTCTGACCCCTGCTGTTCTGTGTATTGGTTCACCAGAGCACATTGCATATATTCTCTCATTGCCAAACAAAACAATTGCAAGGACAATAGTCCAGCTGAATAATTTACATCACAGTGTTCAGCAACTTCACCAGGTTCTCGTTTCCTGCAGAGTGCTCTGACAAAGGGCTTTGCTGAAGAGAGAACAGGCGCGAAACATCTGCTAAGACATCTGTTTGCAGGTCCCATTGTGCCCTGACTCCGTGGCCTGCTGTAAGCCCACGCTATCACTCCAGTAATGACACGTCCCAGTGATCCTGCGCTGCAGAGAGCCAGGGTCAGCCAGGGCTGCACTGAGGTCATCTGTCATGAGCAGCACTCTTAAATACAGTAGTTTCATTTTCAGCACCACGGACAGCCGCATATTCACATTTTACTTTCAGCACCATGGACCGCCCACACTATAAGTTTAAAACTTGATTGATGCTAGTCATCTGTGAATGCTTAAATACAGAAAAAAACATTAAACTTATTTTAACTGTAGGACGTTTGATTCCAGCACCACAGAACATAGTTGACTTTCAGCACCATGGACAGCACACTGTGTTGCTTGCACAAAGGTACATTGTCATCAGTGGGTCATTTTTGTTTTTAGATGAATAGACTCAGTTATTCTAAATTTCATAAACTAGTTATGTAATTTTTTTCATCATAAAAAAAAAGTCTGAAATGAAACATTTTTAATTAGCGTCGAGGTAGCAGCAATTATCTATCACTCACTCACTGTTTCCTGATGTGATTTCTTTCTTGTTGAGAAAAAAAGATTTCTTTTATAATTATTAATATTGAAGAAAGACTCTACCGTGAAAAGGAAAAGGGAAACTATTTTATTGATTCATGAGTTTCTCCATAACCACTCTGGAAATGAGTTAATGACTGCACTGTCAAGCAGAGTGATACAATATAAAAATCTTTTTCTTTCCACTTGTCTAACTTAGCTGCCCTATGTCATGCATTCATTGCACTTCCTGATTACTTTCTGGATGATCTAAATAAAGGTTTGATGAGAGTATAAAGTGTTAATACCATCTTAATAAGGTTACAGTTTCACAAGAGACACTGTTGCAGACACTTACCAACTCTGGAGTTTTCTTGAGAAAACGGGTTCCCACCTGGGTTCAGGGTCACCCCAAAGGTCTTATTCCCAAACGAGGCATCACAGGGATCCACATAGAGGAGAGAGCCACCAAACCCCACCTCTGCCAGTAGAGAGAGCTGTGGAGAGATGAGAAAACTCTAAATACAAGGCAATATTGAACTTGCTGTTCAAAGGTTTGGGGGCGTTTTAAGTATTTTATGTTCAACCAAGGCATTTATTTAAACAAAAACACAGTAAAATAGATTTTTTTTTTCCCCCAATTATTTCGATTCCATATGATCCATAGTGTTCTATTTTATATAGAATTTTGAATTTTAATATATTCTTAAATGTATGTTTTTCCTGTGATGGCAAAGCTGAATTTTCAGCGGGAAAAAAAATGTTTCTATTTTACAGAAGCATTTTCACTAGTGGTTGTAGACATTTGGACCCCACAGGATATGAATATAACATTTGGTACTGTGCTTCGACTAAGAAATAGCGTGCAATCCAAATAGTTAGTGGGAGTCAGTGAGTCAAGGTCTCTTGAGTTTACTAGTTCTCTCTGGCCCCTGGTGTGGGTGGACAATATCATAATAGCAAGAGTAATTAATGATCTATCTGTGCCATCTCAGTCTGTGTGAGTATCTGAGTGTGTTTGGCGTAACAGCTGGGAGCGCTGGGCACCTCTTCTCACTATAGCTTCCAACAGCTCTGCTAAATCAGCCAAACCACAGTATCTAGTCAGGAATGGAGGAATTCAAATGTATCTTTATGAAAACCACAATATAACAATGTATATTTATATATAGATTTACAGATTTGTACCGATTTCCTCTGTTCCCCCCCCAAAAAGTATATATATATATATATATATATATATATATATATATATATATATATATATATATACACACACACACAAGGAGACAACAGTGTCAGTGATGGCCATGATGAAATATGAGGCATGTGATGTGGGAAAGCAAACTAAGTATTACTTATCTGATATATTATCTGAAAATAATATTTTATTGTAGTCATTTAATTCAATATATTTTGGTATATTATACAAAAGGGATGGAAATATGATTCTATATTCTGTATGTAATTCGAAAATGCTAAAATACTACTTAATTTAATAGATGAAGAAGGTTTTAAAACTGTCACTTCTACAGGATGCCAATATACTGTAGATGAAACATAATTTAAGATGTGGATATGTTCATGTTTCAGAAAGATTACAGAGGTTTCCTGCTATGCCTGCATATCCACTGTTAGTAGTCAAGTGAAATAAACAAGGGAGAGTGAAAAGTGTGTTTAAGATAGTTTATTTTCTAAGAGTCCACAGGGCCAAAAGTGCCCATAGTTGAAGAAACACCCACATAAAAATCAATGACCTCAATGTAGAGCAAATAATTCTCAACTTGACTAAATTTGAACTGCATACTCCTTTCTTCAGGGGTAAAGAATGAGGATGTTGCTGTCTTACATGGCAGACATTTATATCATCTGAGTCACTGTTCAAAGGTCCCTGTTTGCCTTGAACATCTAGTCGACAATCTCACTAATGACGGCGTATATACCACATGCGCAGCGGCACATCATTTATGCTGATCGTGCCAGCCGTGTCAGCGGTTAGACTGTGTCAAACAGACGGGCACATTTGGTGCGAAGGCAGATGCACCACTGGGTGTTGTGCAAATGAAACTCCCTAGCACCTGACATCCATATAAAAAGCCAGCCAGAACCCAGTCCCCATGCACGATAAAGATAATTAGGCTTGTAACAGGCTTGGAAATCTTTTTCTTTTCAATACGGGTGTTGTTAAATAGCAATCAACACCTTGTATGTATTTCGGTTGCTTGGGAGTGTCAGCTTATGATGCTGCCATGGATCATGCTTCTTGCTAAATGCCAACAAGAGCCAACAACTTGTCCTTCACGGTAATACAGAGGACCACAACTAAACACACAGCACTTGACATTTACTTACAGTCTCTAATACACACAGCGTCTCAAAGAGGATCAAGAGGAAATTAGCCAATAATCTTCCTGCCCCTCATTTTTTTAATTACTTTTTTGTAGGGTTGCCATTATTAAATTCACTGAAATTAAATCCGTTCATGTTAATTTGTTCCATTATTGCTTTTCCCAAACCTGTAATTACAACTGATCACTAATTATTACTTCAACCCAAACAAATTATTAAAGATACTAAAATTATATACAGCAAACGAGTATGTTTATAAATGTCAAGGAACTACATTTAAAGGCCTCAAAAAACATTTGCTGTTAATTTACTCACCCTCAGGCCATCCCAGATGTAGGAGACTTTTTCTTTGGTTGAACAATAAGAAGATTTTTTGTTGAAACCATGATTTCACCAATCCTTGGTGATTCGTATTTAATGCAAGTCAATGTCTACCGTCACTTTGAGGGTCAAAAATAAATATTTACAGGCAATATGTACATATTTACATATGTATGAGGTCTTATTAACCGAAACAATCATACTGTTGAAGAAATTGAACATTATTATCTGTAATCAACACCCTCGGCAAACGGTCCTGAGCGCATTCATAATGATGTGCAGGAGCTCAAACGTTGAGAATCTTTGAAAAGTCAATCTTATCGATTGAGATCACGCATATGTAGGTTGATGCATCAATTATAAGCACAAGTAAGTATGATTTTGATGAACAACACAACACATGCGTCCTCCCTCTCTGTTGTAAACAAACACCGCATCAGCTCACGAGTGAGTTTGCTTCCGCACATGTCATTATGTGACAGGAAGCTCGCGCTTCAGACCGTACGTCGTGAATGCGCTCAGGATCGTTTGCAGCGGCTGTGAATTTCAGGTAATAATGATGTAGGCTAAATAATGTTTCTTGCACAGACCGATCGTTTCGCTTCATAAGGCCTCAATGTATCGCCAGGAGCCACAGGTATTTATTTTGTTTTGCGTGAATGTAAGTCTTTACCACAATCGTAATGAATTTCATATTTTTTTTACTTAAAATATGAATTTTAAGAATATTAATAAAAATACCAATAGTATACATATAGATATACATTTTAATTAAGGCAATCTACCAAAGAATTATATAATACATTGTGCAAATATACATTTTACACAATTATTTTCAATGTCAATTTTACACTATGTGTGTGTGTGTGTGTGTGTGTGTGTGTGTGTGTGTCCCGTGCTAGCAAAATAAGTCGGAATGCCCACAGGCTAATTGAGCTACATGCAGAATAAGTGAAAAATGTCAATTTTGGTAGAATTTGAGGTTTTCAAATGAGCTCATTAAGCCCTCGCCTAACCATCCCAATGCTCCAAATAGCAATTAAACATCAAAAAGTATCTTTATCTGTACATTTTCTGAGAGGAGTACCTTTCGCTTGATCTGTTATGTCTTAAATGAACGTTTGATGGATTTATTCACATGAACATTCTCAGCACTAACATACAGTAGATCTCATTAAATGGCAAATTAAACCCAATGTACTATTGAAATTGATTTCTGGACATCGTAATGTAATTTTTTACGAAAATTGTTATTGTACACATATTGTACTGGTTGGAGATGTATGTTCGATTGCTCGAGTTTTATTGTATTTTTTTATTCCCAACTGTACATTGGTTAGGAATTAAATGACTAGAATTTATTCACACCTCTACTATTGAATCCAACGGATCACCAGCACTTCCATGGTGCTGTCAAGTACGACTTGCAGTCTGTGAGGTAAACTAAACGCTATTGGCTATATGAAAGGGGGGAGGAGCCATTCAATATGTCCCGCCTTAGGTTCCTGTTTCAGTGGAAATGGTCAACGCATCATATACATATACATATACATATACATATACATATACGTGTATACAAAGCTGCGTTTCAAGGCACTTCAGTGGGCCTTTAAGATATGGTTGCTAGGTGATTTTGTTTTGGAACCTTCATAAAAATGTATCCCAATTTTTCTCAAAATTAACTTTGCTGACTCTATCGACTTAAAACAGGTGTAGATCAGTCATTTTGTTTTGTCTTATCCCAAAAAAGCATACATCATTTTGAAGTTTTTTTTTTATTTTTATTTTTTATACAGAATGAAATGAAGGATGAAAATAACAATAACTCACCTTTGAAAATTTGCCCGATTTGCCAGCAGGGGTCACATATCAAATCAGTAAGTGGAATATATATATTCCATAATGCAATTTGGATATATATATATATATATATATATATATATATATATATATATATATATACTTACTGATTCATTTACATTTACATTTACATTTAGTCATTTAGCAGACGCTTTTATCCAAAGCGACTTACAAATTAGGACTAAATTAAGCGAGTCATTCGATCTAATTTATTTCAAAGTTTTTACTTAAATGTTGCTACTTTTACTCAATTACATAAATTATTTTAGTTTTTAGTGCCATTTAGTGCAAATTGTTTCAAGTTTAATGCTGTTGCCCTGATTGAGGCTTAATTCACTCAAAAAAAAAAAAAAAAAAAACACTTTTCTTGTTCCAGTAAAGAGTTTGTCCTATATATCTACATGTAGGCCTACTTTCTATAGCCTTGTTTCAAAATCTAGTTTTGAGGGTGACATTAGCGTTATATCAGAAAAAAAAAATCTGTTCATATCTGTTGATTTACTCAGGGGATACATTTACGTGAAAATACATGAAATGTGTATACTCCTAAAATATTTCCATTTCAGCACCTTCAGGGAAGGACAGGAACATCCGCGCACCCTGGGGAAATCTGCTGAAGAGTAGGGAAAACAGAGAAGCAGATAGAACGACACCAACAGAACCAAGACAGCAACGCTGGAAAAGGCTGTTCTCTGCTAAGTGCACTCTTGTTGATCATATTATGTTAATGACAGCATCTCACTACTCAATGGACACATTCACTACAGAACTTCTTGCATTAAACAGCCTGTTTTGCAGCTATATGTGATCTAGCTGTTTGAGACTATATTCTAAGGATTCCAAGTACAATTCTAAGATCAGGATTGAGAATTGAAAGGGTTTTTGGAGCTACTTGAGATATTGGTTTGCTGTTTGTTATGAATGTCGCATGCTGCAAAGCATAAACATCATGAGCCATAATTCTTGTTTTACGGTGAAAAAAGTACCCTATAAACCTTTCAAAATCTTATAAAAGTGTTTCTGCCAAATGCTGTGAGTCAAATTTGCATTATTATCTACATTTGGACTGTGTGAGAGTGAGCTGTGTCAGCACAGGAGCGTGCATTGCGACAGAGATTGTAGATTAAGGTCTCGGATCAAAAGTGCCATCATTCTCTAGGCTAATTATCTGAAGAGGAGCAGTCAAAAAGCTTGATCCTCGCAGACTGAGAGTAAGCACTCGCTTTAAAGAAAATCAATAACTCTTCCCAAACAAATGACAGCTAAGAGTGCCTGGTACAGGGCTAGAATTCAAATCAAGAGTCTATTGGTCCTAAAAGTCACTGTTACCTTCATCACACAGTCATAACAATTGAATCTGCAGTATGCTGATGAACGTAAGGCACTTTCTGTCAACATGCAGTGAATATTAATGAACACTAAAACTAAAATATAAAACCATTAGTTCTCCATGTTATAATATTGCATGTTTTGCAAAGGAAATGTATCAGAACATCTTTTCATGAATTGTTTCATTATTTGAGATGGGATATTATATAAATAATTTCACTGATGACCTATTTAAATGCAAAAAAGTCATGGACACTTACTGTATTGCATTGCTACACTCATGTAGAGACATAAAAACAGGAAATTATAGATGTAACGTCTAAAGATTCTTGTCTGTTTTCAGATTCTAAATGCTTTTATTCATGCGTCCTTGACGATGGAAAGCACATTTGTGAGAGAAGTTGAGTACATTGAGTTCAAATCTTATATCATTTACATTTAGTCATTAAAAGTGAATTCCATAACAAAAACAAAAATTATATTGATAAACTTTCTGTGTTTTCTTTCTATAAAAACTGTTTTGTTGAATAATCAAATCAGGAGAATATTGAATAGTTACACTCTTCACTGAAAATAATATCCTAAAACAAATTAATACATAAAATGTGATACTGCTTTGCTGCGTTCCAGTCCACTTTTAGACACGCACTTGCGAACTTCCCTAAGCACTTCCCCTCGGGGGAATCCCTGCCGCCATTTTGAAGTGCGTTCCACTTCGTGAAGTGGACGAGGGAAGTTTATATGGACAGACCCTCGTTCCCTCGATTTTGACCGAGGGAGCGAGTCTGCTTCAAATGTACACTTCAGGCACCTATATGTCCCACAATGCAACACGATTGTGACGTCACCGCATATCTCGTCTAATCACCACCACACAAACAACTCTATGATATATTAATTATAATTTTTTTTTAATTTAAAACAACCCAAACACACCTATAAACATTTGGATGCTGCATTAAACAAATTCTTAAAGGGAAAAAAATGTAAATAATAAATCAACTCCACAGCTGATTCCAAGTGATCAAGGGCTTAGGACGTTCCAGTTCAGCCCATTGCAGTTTCCGCCAGTAGTGGGCACTCGCAATGACGTACATCCGAGTGAACGAGACGAAGGGAAGTTAGCAAGTGAAGGGCATGACAATTTTGGACTGGAACGCAGCCCTTGTCACATTGGTTTGGGTTTTCTTCTTCTTCTTCTTTTTGATTTTTAACGGCGGCTTGCAACCAACTTAAATAGGTGCATTACCGCCACCTTCTGCTCAGTGGTTTGGGTTTTGTTTGTGGTCACTGCTTTTATTTTGAAATTCTCAAAGTCATGTTTCCTGTTTTTTTTTTTTTTTTGTCATGTGACTCCCTGGCCCTCTTGTGCTTCCCTTGTCTTATGTGTCATGTTCTGATTGGTTGATTGTCTTGATTGTTCACAGGTGTTTTTTGTTAGTCTTGTTGTATAAATAGCCCTAATGTTCCCACTGTATCTTGTCTAGCTTTGTCTGTGTAACTGCTGTTGGTGAGTTTATTGTTCATGTTTAAGTTAATGTTTTGTACCATGCCAAGTCTTTGTTTATTTTTGTATCTGCTCATGTTTGGATTTAATAAAGATGAAATTTGGTTCATCTACACTTGCCTTCAGTGGACTTTATTACACTGCTTTGCAGGAGGAATATGAAAATAAGTGTTTGCACAAATGGAAAATCTTGTCATTTACTCAACCTCATACCATGAACCCATATGACTTTATAAACCATATGACTTTATAAACCATGAAACACAAAGATGAGAGGATGTCGATTGTAACTGCTGAAGCATGTAACTGCTGAAGTCATGTGACTACTTTGTGTGAAAAACAGGCTGCAATTCAAACACGTATTCACACAAAATCTTGCGTTCAAAAAATGCACATTCAATTCTATATTAGGACAAGAAGGCGGAGAAGAAACACGCTACTTGCATCATCAACAAATGAAGGAGGTTTGAGAACAAGGGATGTCACATTTACAGATAATACAGACTTTGAGAACCCCTGCTAAACTCCTGAAAACTACTGAGGGGAGAACATGAAATACAAAGACAACAAAACCAACAGGTTTCTTTCTTTGAATAAGCGAATTATAGGACATTACCTGTGCTTTACCCACTAATAAATATCAGTGATCCCCATTACTCTAAAGTAATTGTCTTGGTGAAGGTTTACAGAGACATCATTAAGCAATTGTAAAATATATGATTTGAGCTGTACCATAATTATGTATGCATTAATCACATATAATGATTTCACAAACAGCTGCACAGTGATTTAATTATAAGATATAACTTTCTTAAATCTCTGTTATGATTAAATGCCTTTTAATAATCATGTTATTTGTTGGTCTAATGAGACTAAGTCAATCTAATTTATTCATTAATGGAATCTCTTTGAAGGGATTAAATGCATCCACTTAATTATCAAGAATGAATGTCAGAAAATTGTTAATTCCTTTGTTCTTAAAAGTTGTGTGATTTGTCATATATACATTGACATTGGTATTTGAAGTTTTGATTTAATGGGGTCAATAAGCAGCAAATAATTCCACATACACACTACTATTCAAAAGTTTGAGGCCAGTAAGATTTTTTTTATAGTTGTGGAGAAAAAGTCTGGATTTTACTTACAGTAAAAACAGTATTATTAATATATTTTATTCCTATGATGAATTTTCAGCATCATTACTCCAGTCTTCAGTGTCACACGATCCTTCAGAAATCATTATAATATTCTAATTTGGTGCTCAGAAACATTTATTATTATTATCATCAATGATGAAAACTCTTGTGCTGCTTATTATTTTTTGGGAATCCGTGATGCATTTTTTTTTCAGGATTCCTTGAATAGGAATAGATGAATAGAATGTTCAAAAGAACAGCAATTTGTAACAATGTAAAAGATTTTACGGTAACTTTTGATCAATTTAATCCATCCTTGCTGAATAAAAGTACTTTTGAATGGTAGTGTACCTTGATTTACATAAAACATATACATATTCATTTAACAACATACCTTGTAAAGCAAAGGTGCTTGTCCAAGTTTTAGCAGTGCTATTTTATTGGTCACATTTGTACTAGCCTGGACTCGTCTCAACTCCCCAGGGCTCCCATACTGAACGTCCACCACCTCTGCCTGGAAAAAAAAAATGAAACATTTTTTAAACATTTACATTTTTAAAATGGTTGAGGGTAGAGTCTCCCCCAGCGCTCTGACCCCACTCGCTGTCTGTGTGTGTGGAATAACAAGCCTCTGATTTGTAATGTAGTGACTCACGTAACTCACCCCATAAAGCTATTTGTCAGATTCATTACAGATAGCAAAGCATGAGTAAAAACAAAGCGAACATCTCAGGTGGTGTATAATGGGGGACAAGTACATATATTAGCCACTGTACTATAAATCACGCACCAACACAGCAAAGATGTCACAGCTTTGAAGGAATTCAAGGCAGATTCATGGCAGCTGCAGGCCGTGGCGTCCTTTTTGTCATTTCGTTTGCACTATTAAACCAGAACCCGGTATGTGAGATTAAGAAAAGTGAGTACGTTCAAGTGACAAGGGCTGATGAGGTGGGGTCAAACTAAATGCTATTTAAGGCCCGGAGACACAAAGTGGAAATGCATTACCTGTGCTCAATTCATTTTTCATTAGGCTTGGAGGAAAATGAAACATCTCGCCAGTATCACAAAACCACAAGGCCAGTGAGAGATGGGATTTATCACTAATGTCTGCATTTGCATTATAAAAGTGTTCCGTCTAACCCCAAAGAAGCAGCAGAAAATTGGGAATGGATGAGATTTGCACCGAGAGGCTGTCATTAAGGTAATGAAATTAACGAAGGCACGCATAGTGGAGAACAAATCGCTCCTGTATACGAGCGACGGCTCGTTTCACGAGTCATCTCACCCCCGCGACTCGAAGCAGCTAGAGGAGAATAACAATTGTTTTCACATCTACGTGATTGAGGAGCGCCTCGTAATTAAACGTTATTTTGAGGAGAATGTTAAATAACACCCCAATCACACAGTGCCATTAGAGGGGATAGCAGCGACATGTCCACTGTGTATGAAATCTCAACACTCCTTCAATGCTCAATTTAATTTTTGCATTCCACATTAAAGAGGCAGCAGAGCGATATTACAGTGAGAATCTCTTGACATTTAAAAGGAATTTAAAATGCCCTCATTGTGTCTATTTGATTGAACTTTTTGTAAATATCCATGTTCGGACTCTGTTAACACACAAGCTTTGTTGAGGTGTTGCAGAAACGTTTCATCATTTCACCGCTTTAGTTTTTATATAACACGATCAATGTTAAATGAATACAAATGACCACTCCCAACAGTATAACTCACGTATCAAAGGAAACAATCAAGGCGTTCCATGCAACACAACACACATAGAATAGGCATTTTTTCCCCCTCTCTCCAGCAGATATGGGATCAAATCCAATGCATGGCTCATATGTTCTAAAACTGTGAAGTCTAAACAAAATGCAATTCTTTATTTATCAAAAAGCCTTAGTGAAGAGAAGTTCATGACAGCGCTGCGGGGTGTTTCTGATTATTGTTTGATCCTAAAGTTTTTGTTGAAATAATTCAACAAAAATAAAATAGCTTCAACCTAAGCTAAAGTCAATGTCCCTTGCTCATTAAAAATGTATTAGACCTAAGAAAGTTATGGAAATTAATCAAATCTAAGCTAATCTATGCTGAAATATTTTATTTGGTAGTTTTACAAAATGTATAAGACAGCCTGTAGAAAACTCCTGTCTTTGAGTAGACAAGAGACAAACATTCTGAAACTAAAGGAAAAGAAATGGAACTTTTATTCTCACTACCTGACCTCACTTTCTTTAAGAAATTAAGGTCGGTAATTGCCCAGCGCGTGCACCTGATCATCACTAATATGCTGTGGAGAGAAATAGCCAGGGAGCATGGAGGATTTAACTCATCAAAACTAATTAGCCTCGGGAGCCTCCTCACACTTATTACTGACCAGAGGTAAAGCCTCCACTGAATTTACCACAAACCATCAAATTACCTGCAGTTTTTTTTTTTTTGGTGTTTGTTTCTTGTTAGACTTTAAAATGATTTGGCCATCTGAACTGAGCAAAATGATTGGGACAGAGTGACATTTATATATTCTCTGAAGAAATGAAACTGCACCATGGGATTTCTTTGTTGATTGAGCTTTATATAAAAAGGGCATTCTTTGTTGGTACAAGTGATCATTTTCAGCATCATTTGATTGACAGTTATAGGTTTCCACATGGTTGACTCAGTGGAGGTGTCAATATCTGTGCTAATGCATAAATAATTAGTTTTGGTAGAAAACCTAAAAGATATACATTGGTAGAAACAGTCCCCGTTTATATACAAATTCCTGGTATTACCAACCATATTCATATAATAATAATAATATATTTAATATTTTATATATTATATTATATTAATTTATCTCACATTATATAATAATACAATTGAATTTAATCCTAAATATATTTCATCATATAGGCTACAGTGAAAGAGTAGTAAGCTGCGTTATAGCTTCAGCTGCGAGGTTTCTCTGAATTACTAACCCGATCTCACACCAATTTGCACGTATTTTACGAGGTGGCTAATCTGTACAAATTTATATGACCCCACTCGTACGATTTTTCAAAAAGCATCACCAGGAAGGACCACCACTAACCCCGCCCCTAAACCAACCCATAGTAGGTCGTACAAAATTCATATGAATTAGCCACCTCGTAAAATACGTATGAATTGCTGAGAGATTGCGTTGGAATAACGCAGATTCACACGTATGTACCCCTGGCTATTAATGATAGGCCTGTAATCTGGGTCTGTATAAAAATGTGTTTATTGTGTGAACTGGTTTTTAGAATTGAAAGCCCTTATATGGAGATGTTTGGGCGTGTTTTATGCAAATCACTAACCTCATGCACGTGGTCGCTCATTTAGAATACTCCAAATTCACTAACAACAGAATGATTTTAAGAAAAATTGAATGTGCGTATGCATGTGTTGTGAATTAGGTGGAGATTCTGGGTTGTACGTCAGAACATAGGCTCACTATTGGCCAGAATCACACACATGACCAGCGTCGGCCAATAGTGAGCCTACGTTCTGACGTACAACCCAGAAGCGCTGCGCTGTTACATAGGCCCACACAGAAGAAAATTAAATGTTTTTCTTGCGCACAAAAACCACTGTTGTCACTTGGACTATTTTAACGATGTCTTAACTAACTTTTGATGGCAGATATCGATAATATAGAAGCCTATGAAGGAGTGATCCAGTTCTCAGATTTCATCAAAAATATCTTAATTTGTGTTCTGAAGATGGACGAAAGTCTTACGGGGTTGGAACAACATAAGGGTGAGTAATTACTGACAGAATTTTCATTTTTGGGTGAACTAACCCTTTAAATGAAAACTATCATGACACATTCTTAAAAATGATATCGCTGTGCATCTGTATGTTTTCAGTGGAAAGAAGGTGAATATTTTAGCCCAGCTGTGGAGCTGGGAGTTGGTAAAAGTACATAATGTAAAATGCCCAGTGACCCATGAGTGGCTCAGGATAGCTGGATGAATCTCTAACGCCTTAGCACGAGATCCCTGAGCATTTCATCCATCAAGCCAGTCGTATTTGTTTTTCCCTGCTGATTTTTAGACATTGCAAATGCAGTTTAATTTACATCGGAGCCTTGAGTATGTGCAGTGTTATGATGGATGACTTTGACCCCCCTTGTGGAGGACGACATGAAAGACCGACTGTGACTAAATCTGAGAACTTTTTACTGAAGCTTATCCCTGTTAGATACAGTGTGTCTGTCTTGAAACGGATAATGGCAATGCATCTTCCTTCGACATTTCCTGTTCCCTTCAGAGACAGAAAGCATAACCTCTAAAAATAACTGGAGAATATATCACACACGTGTGTGAAATGGGTTCAGTCTTGCATAATGGATTTGTTTTAACCTTCCGACAGGATGAAGCATTCAGGGCTGTGAAAGTAAGAGTGTGTTTGCATAAAAATATCTGATGCAGCTGCCAATGCAATACATTTATAGTGCAGTGAAGTTGACAATATAAAAAGTCAATAAGCAAATTTATGTTCAATGATTGCTGATAATGTATTTTAAATGATTATATTTATAAATGAATAAGTTATTACATTCAGTTCAAGTCCTTGTGAATTTGAATGGCTGAGAGGCATTCAAAAAGTACTGAGAGTTATTGTATTTATTTCTGTGATGTTTCAGACCAGAGTAGGCCTATGTGAGTGTCACCATCGGTTGCAGAAGGAATGAGCAATAAATGGAATAACGGAAAATGAGGGCTATGAATACACAGGGAAACACTGGGGCTAAACGAGAATATTAACTTCTAGACACAGGTGTAACACATGAGGGCAAATCAAAAACTATGGCAACAGATGAAACTGAACTGGGAAGAGGGCAAAACCAAACAGTCCAACTCAAGCAAAACACAGACCAAACGTGACAGTGAGTGGTGTAAAGCGTGTGTGCCTAGAGTGAGGAGCAAAAATGCGAAAGTTTCACTTGTAGTGTGGAGTGGTTGGGTGATCACTTGGATCAGGGTTTCACTCACCAGTGGGTGGGAAATGGAAAACCAGGAATGGAACAGCAGTGAGTTCTTTGAGCGTTAAAATTGCTCTTGTTCCACACACATATTCTGTTCCAGTCCATGTGTTGCAAACTTGCAAAGCATGATGCTTTGGCCTATTTTGCAGTCATTTTCAATGGTGGGTAAAAAAATAATAATAATAATAATTAAATAAAAAACAAATAAACAGGAACAGACTTAAGTCACTAAGACATCTGCTAGTTTTATTGTCATCCATGCTGCACTTATATGATCAAAAGTACATTAGAAAAAAAATATTACCAATTAAAATAATAGGTTTTTAATTATTGTTTTCACTTCATTATTCGGTGTATCATGATTCTTCAGAAATCATCAATGTTCAAAACAGCTGTTCTTTTGTAGAAACCATGATACTTTTTTTTCCACAGGATTCTTTGACGGATTAAAAGGTCAGAAGAACATATATATATATATATATATATATATATGTGTGTGTGTGTGTATATTGTAACATTATAAATGCCTTTACTGACACTTACAATCAATTCATTGCATCCTTCATGAATAAAAGTACTAATTAAAATAAATCTTACTGAGCCCAAATTTTTGAACAGTAGAGTAACTTTTAGTTCTTTTTTCTTTCTTTTTTTTATAACAGTACCTAAAAATTTACTTAAAGGTGCATTAAGCAACTTTTCATGTTAAAACATCATGCGCGTTCACGCTCACCTGGCTATGTCTGGCAGGTTTGTGTATTCGCCGCCATTATCCGCATCAGCGAAGACAACTCAAGCGACTTTGGCAAAAGTAGAAGATGGATTCAAAGAGACCGGCTTCTAGTTCATCCCAAACCCCAACGCAAACTCCACGTAACCGCGTGCACAACTCTGGTTGCAGTTTCGCGTGTCGCCAGAAGGGGGCATAGTTATGCAAAAACTCAGAGACTTGCGCAATGCACCTTTAAAACTTTATTCAAGGTAAAAATGTCAACTAATTTGACAAAATCAATCTGACAAATTAGGTTACACAGACAAAATGATATACTTTATATATATATGATAACTGTTTTTTTCACGTTTTAGGTTGTGTTGGCATATCCAAATGCATTTAGGTTGATTACCATGTAAAGCACATTCCACATTTTTAGGTTGCCCAACATTATCACATTATAATGTTTGAAGTTATAGACTCATATCTGATATTTCTAGTACAATTGTGAGTGTGGTATTGATCTCTTGATGGTACAATGCAACTCACCACTAGACTTCCCACAGCAGAGTAGGCTGCAAAGGCAAAGGGTTCAGTCGTGGATGTGGATGGCTGTCCACACCTCGCTCCGCTGGGCAGGTAACAGTGGTTTCCAATCTTATCCACGATCGTGCTGAGGGCGGGACCGGGATAGCTCAGAAGAGCCGTGTGATTAGTAACCCGGATGTCTTTTAATCCGAGCTCCTCCCACCGCTGAGCGATGTACTTGACCTTGGAATCTTCTGTGAGATCGGACAAGCGGTCAAAGTCCCTGTGTCGAAGCAGACACAACAGGAAAGAAACATCAATAAATGCATGTAGTATTTTGCAAAGGCACCCCTTTACAACCCAACGACAAGACGACACTTAAAGCATTGATGAATATGTGCAAGACTCATTATCATTAGCGTAATTAGCACATTGTTGACTTTAGGTTAACATTTGTTTTCCTCAAAGGTATTTACATGGTCTATTGACATGAAGCTGCAGCTAGAAATGTGGGACAGAAATGGAGAGAGGGCCTCCATAATTCATATTCCGGACAAGCTTCAGTTAATGTAACTGATGAATATGGCGGTGCAGGGAATCAATTGTCTCCTGAACAAACGGATGCACTATTAAAAAAGGATTGCCTGGAGAGAAAGTAAATTAGCAACAGACGGTTAAACATGAGAGTGAGAAATGAAGCGCTGCTAAGGTGCTCTGGCAGCTCGGCTTCGCTTATTTCCTACCCGTCACGGCACGTGGAAGGCACAAAGAGAAATACATTGTTATCTTGTAACTTGAAAACTTTGAGAGCTCTCAAGCCCATCAGCATGCCAAAGCTCACTCTGTGATTTTATGGGAGAAACACAGCAGGCCTGCCCATTCTCGCAATCTTCAAAACAAAATTAATTGAAGTGTAAAAGTAAGCCAAGAGCCTCCAGAGACTATAAATCATTTAACTGCATTTTTCCCCTTTATCCTCTATGATGAATTTGCACACGTTGATCATTGCCACATGACGCTAACAATATCCGTAACCCAAACCAAAAAACTGGGACAGATTATTACTCTTCTCTGCTAAAAAAAAAACAAATCTCTCATTATACTACTTTTTCAGGTGAAAGAGGTTAAATCTTTTAAAACAGTTCTGATTTTGACAGCACAAAAAGAAAAGCAAGAACATCCTGGCATGTTTGTACTGTCTAATATGAAGAGTACACACTAAATCAACAGTGTCTGGTACGCTTCATGCTGAGAGATGTTTTATATGCACAACAAATATTCTGTATTCAATTCTAATCTGTTTTATATTTGCATTGTTTACTTGCAAATTACACTGTGTAAAAAAAAAAAAAAAGAGGTATTCATTGAACCTACAAAAAAATAAAATATATGAGCTGGGAAAAAACAAAAAAAACAAAGTCAATGCTTTTGTGTTCTCTCACAAATGTTATGTGTTCCCCCGAGAAACTTTGTGTTTGCTCACAAAATCAGAAAGTTTCAAGGCGGAACATAAACATTTGGCAAAGGAATGCAAAGTTTCTCAAAAGAACGCAAAAGCATTGACAAATTATTTTTCCTCCACTTATTATTCTTTTTTTTTTTCTTCACCATGTCCCTTTAAGGGCTCTGTACAAATGAAAGCAACAGTATGCACGTGTTTTAAGCTAACTTAATTTACAAAAGTTTTTTTTTTTTTTCAGAACTTTGACCAATTTATTATTTAGACTGAGTGACAATAACAGTATTTCAGTTGTATTAATAAAAAACCCCAATGTAAATTAGTTTATTGTTTGATGTATCTAGTGTTTCTATGATAAATATGTATTAAATATATTGTAGGGTCACACACAGGCACCAATGATAAACAAAACCAAATGAAACTAGACTAAACGAGACTAAACAAAATGAGACTAAACGAGACTAGACTAAACTAAACTAAACTAAACACAAAACAACAAAACAAAACAGCATGCAGAAGTCACCTTGTTCATGAAAGTTAAAAAAACAATAGTTAGGTGTTACTGTTCAATATTATTTAAGAATATATATTTTTTAACATTCAAGAAAACAAATGTATAACTTCAGATGGTAAATGTCTTATATACATATGGAAAACAAAGACGTGATTTTGACTAATTCTACCAGACATTTAACAAAGCCATATAAAGAGTTATTTGTCTGGACATTTTTTCCTAGATAAACTCAAGACAATGTTCTTTCATATGGACGGAGTGGACAGAAAAGTTTTAAATTCCCTATTCCTGTTCAAAAATGGGCCACCGTTACAGAAGAAAGTAGTTTTTTGAGATTCCTTCTAGCTTCTCAAGCACATCCAGTGATTCAAGAGAGCGGACAAGCAGTCCAGCCCAGCATTGAGGCAAAATGACCTGACAGAGTGTGTCCAATCCCTCACGGCTGTGCATGGGTGCCTGGGTAATCTAATTAAAAGCGTGCTCTGCATGAGTGGAGAGGATGATTCCTAACCTCTCTCAGGTAATGCTTCTCCAACCTCCACCCCCACTACAGCTGGCACAAGACTTAAATAGTAACCCAAGACATTACTTATGGAGGAACTGTTTCTTCAAATGATTGTGTGACCAATTTTAGAGTGACCAGTTCGAAACGAATTACAAAGAAATGTCACTTCGTGGTGAATTAGTCTAGGATTTGGTGCTAAATAAAATGGGATCAGTATGGAATAACTTCTATCATTACATTTTTTGCAATACCTTTCAAATAATACAATTATCTGCAAATTAATGCAAAAATGAAAACAGATCATAAATTCAAATAGGAATACATACAGCATTAAAATATATCAATTTCTATTTGCAATTAAAGGCATGTTAAGCATTAAATGTAATATTTGATATTTGAATAAAAATAAAAATTATATATATATATACAAAAATATACACTACTGTTCAAATGGCAGGTCAGAAAGATTTTGTTTAGGCCCGGTTTCACAGACATGGCTTAGATTAAGCCAGGATTAGGCTTTAGTTCAATTGGGGCATTTAAGTGGCTTTTATAAATGTGCCTTAGAAAAACCTTGCTTGTGTGCTTGAGACAAAACAAAGACACTGACATATTTTAAGTTCAAGTTGCTTTCAGTTAAAACAGCTCAAACAGGAATTTTAATCTGGGGCAAGGCTCAAGCCTTGTTTGTGAAACTGGGGGATAATATTTATATTTTATATTATTTTAGCTTTATTTTAATTTACAGAAGTGAGAACAGATCTCTCATATGAAGAAGAAAAAATTTAATACAGTCTGTATGGTAAGTGATTCAGACTAATTAATTGCAGAAGTTTAATACTTAGAGAAAAAGGTTTAAAACAAATATCAATACAGCAACCACCAAGTCTTGCAACCACTATAATTGATGTAGAAAATCAACAGCCACACTTTAATGTTAACATGAAACCAACCAAGTTCGACATGAATCTATATTGCCATAGTTACATGGATACCATGTATTCCATCAACCAAATCAAAGAACATTTTTTAGGATGGCTTTGTGGTAAATGTCTAAAAGAAAAAGTATTTCCTGTTTAGTTTAAACTATTCAGAGTGAGCCTATTAAAAGTGAATTATGGATTCACTCACCTGATTTGTTTCAACTGTACATGAATCCAGACAAGTATACCTTGTCTGGATTCATGTACAGTTGAAACAAATCAGGTGAGTGAATCCATAACACATGGTGGCATACGTTACCTCATTACTAACTCAATATTTTCAATAAAAGGTCAAACCAGTTAACCCCGGGTCTGTAATGAAGACGTATATCCTCAACCTCTACTGTCTCTCCACTGACCAATCCCAGAAGAGATCAGATCAGAAGATGGTGAAGATAATCACTGATCCCTCCGGTCACAGATTGACCAAATCCAACCTCTTGTCAAGCAATGTTTGTTCATGCTCTCCACAGCACAACCCAATGACTGATGCTGCTTCTTCCATCCGGAGAAAAGATCAGTCACTGCGTCACACAATCCAGGCTCACAGCTGACACTATTGGCTATGAACAAGAGAAGTCTGCAAACCCTTGCGACGGCAGATCCTTAACTCAGCACCATCTGTTACAGAGACTAATACAGACATCAGGAGAGAAGCCCTGCTCTCCTGTCAAGCAACAGAAATCAGCCATTTCCACACAGGAAGCCTGTCAACAAAGCCGCCAGATGAGGCATTATTTCTCCAAGCTTCAAAGCAATTCTGCTATCAGAATGAATATATTGATGTCAAACTACTATAATTCCCTTTGTTAGAAATATACCTCTAAATTGTGCTTTTGTGCAAGCGATTATGTTGAGCAAATACAAGTAGAGGACTGAATCCCCTTTTTAATTAAATACGGTTGAGTGGAGATGACTGACAGCTGATGTATCTTGTCTAAGACTGCAGGTTGTCACCTGGGTTTTGCTTGGGGTGAAGCTAGCGTGTCGCCTGGATGACTATTGAACTGTGGCGGTGCTTTTATGGATGATAATAGCGGCGGTACTGAGTCCCACCATATAAAGGCGCTTGGCTTTTTTTGTCCCCCAGGGTCCTTGAAGGGGTCGTAGCGTGGTAGGTGAACAAAGAGAAAGATAGGAGATATTTGTGGAAGCTTTCACTCCATTGAAAATGTCTGACCCTTCTGTCCTTCAAAGGAACATTTCAAAAGGTGTGACGCGGTGGGGGTTGGGTTGGATCAATAAAAAAATCGATAAAAAAAAAATCTATTTGATTTGCTCTTTCAGTCCCTGAGAAACTGAAATCAAATTTGCATGTATATCAATTACAAAGACAATGATCAGCCACAACATTAAAACACTGATGATGTTTCTTGAGCACCAAATCAGCATATTGTGTGTATATGCTGAATGAGAATGAGTTCTGAAGGATCATGTGACACTGAAGACTGGAGTAATGATGCCAAAAATTCAGCTTCGCCATCACAGAAATATATGAAATGTTCAAAATATACTAAAATACAACAGTTATTTTAACTCTTTCCCTGCAATTCACAGAAATGTCCGTCATTTGTGAGACACCGCTTCCCCGCCATTCAATTTGCGGAACGACAATTTCCAGCTTTCTGTGTTTTCACTGTTACACGGTAGTGGGGCACTATTAAAGGTCCCGTATTATGCCCCTTTTCACAAGATGTAAAATAAGTCTCTGATGTCCCCAGAGTGTGTATGTGAAGTTTCAGCTCAAAATACCCAACAGATCATATTTTACAGCATGTTTAAATTGTCATTTTTTGGGGTTTCGAAAAACGCGCTGTTTTAGTGTGTGCCCTTTAAATGCAAATAAGCTGCTGCAGCACGACACAGGGGGCGGAGCTTCATGAGCTCGCGCTCAGTCTCTCAGGACAATTTCATCTCACGGAATGATGATAATATCAGAAACTCTCAGTAACGTGTCATTTCGAGTCGGACAATAATGCCTACAGAGTCAGAGTGCTGTATAGAGATGAAACAGGTATAGTTTAGTAGTTTAATTACGGTTATTATAACGTATTTGTCATCTGCTTGTATGTATCCATTATTTATTAATAGCCTACAAGTCTGCTGTCTGAATGATGATCAAACATATACTGATGAGTTTAATAAAGTTTATTGTATTGTATCACACAAAAGATGAAGCGTCAGTTTTACTTCAGAAAATCACCGTAAGAGCTGAGTAAACACAGTAAGTTATTAGAAGTGCGCAAGTACATAAACGAATTTCGGTAGAGCATTCCTGTGGGCGGAGGTTAGTCAAAAAACGGTTCTAGTGACGTCATTAAAGGAAGTAGAGGGATGTAGTCCAAACGGGCCGTTCGATGTAGTCAACTTCTGTTAAATAAAATATCTCGCTTGGCATTGAACTTTGAGCTTTATAATTTTACAGATATTATTTATACTCTAACAACAACATTACACACTAACTAAAGTTTGAAACATGGGATCACGAAGAACGGGACCTTTAAGCATTTTCTGAAAGAGTACTGAATATCCTGATCAAAACACATCTGAAAAAGAAGCAGAAACAAGCGGTATCATATCATCTGCATATGTAAAATAACATGATCAAAAATGCTGGTGGTGGCTAGCAACGTAATTCAAAAACGCTGGCGGGGAAAGAGTTAACGTAGTAATATTTCAAAATATTACTCATTTAGCATTTTTGATCAAATAAATGCGGCCACGGTGAGCATAAAACACTTCTTTCAAAAACATTTAAAAAATTGTACTGACCCCAAACTTTTTAATGGTAAAATTTCTATTTTAAAAAGGGGTTATTTTGGATGTTGTGTGATGCAAAAATGTTTTTGTCATGGCTGGGAATATTCGGTACCTGTAGCATGGCAGGAATAAAAGAAAAAAGGATACACAGTTTCATTTTTTTATAAAGCAAATTGAATATGAATATGCAGAAACGGCATACTCTCTTCAAACTCTTCGACATCCATGCTCTCATGCTCTCTAAACACATGCTCTCTAAACAACTCCTAAAACACACTGTTGTTGACTTTTCCACAGTCAGGAGGAAAACAAAAGATGCTGAACTTTCCTTGAACTTAGAAAGGAGATAAAAAGAGACGTTTGCCTGGCAAGCTGGAGGCCCTGAACGGATTTCTAACACAGAGAAGACATCTGCATCAGTAATGCAAAACGATGCTCAAGTACATCTGCGATCACTCTCTTTCTCCAAGTGGATCCATCCTAAAGAAAGCAGTGAAATAAAACTGGGTTTATGACGACAAAGCTAGCAGCCTCGGGAGTCTGGGAGATGTGTTTAACAAATTACAACCAAGGGCTCCAAAGAGCTGTAGGATGAAAGGAGAGTGAGAGGGAAGTATTTAATTTTAATTTTATCAATCAATAAATTCCATTAGAAACAAACCTTGTTGTATTATTTAAATTTAATACTGTGAAGCTGCTTTGATACAATCTGTATTGTGAAAAGCACTATACAAATACACTTGACTTGACTTGACTTGAAGTGAATAAACATTGGAGTGTGTAGTATTCAACAATTGAGAATATGCATTTTAAGTCATTATTTTTAAAATACCTACTCAATTCTGTGCACAGTCTGCAGTCAACAAATGCATGGAGAAAGGCACGTATGGTTTGTGCTTACTACAAAAAGTACACATATGTACGAGTAATCTGAAATGGCTCAAAGTGGTTTTAGTGATTTGTATAAAACAGGGTTTCTTAAACTGGTATTGGAAAACCCCTGAAGACTTGCTAATTGCTAATAATTAATTAAATAACAAAAATGCTAAATTAAAATAAATTATTTAAATATAAACGCAATCAAAACAAAACACTTAAAATAAGATTAAATAGTATTATTTGTTTACCTGCATGTCATTTGACTTGAACATTGGCCAAAGGGCTTTTTTTTTTTATTGAAATATTAACTTAAAATCTCATGGGAGCCATTTAAGTACCTATACATTTTTGGTCAACATAGTTTTGCAATTCCTGCTATTTAAAAAAAAAAAAAAATATATATATATATATATATATATATTTTTTTTTTTTTTTTTTTAGATGTTACAAGCACACCATCAACATGACTATTTAAGAAACCTTTCCAAGAAAGTAGCTAAAAGAACAAGAAGATATATATATTTTTGTTGTTGTTTTGTTACAAAAATAGAGAAGGCATAAACAAATACAATTATAATACATAACTAAATAATTACAATTCATTTATTAAATAATAATAATAATTCATAATAAAAAAAAACTTAATAAAAAAATAAAAAAATACTTCACCCTTTCACAACTAAGCAAACATGTGTTCAGAAGTGATCTTGTGTGTGTTTTGCCACAGTACTTCATTTGAATTATAAAACAGTGAATCAGAAGCTAAAAACAGCAAGTGCAAATAAATGAGCTCCCAGTTGACGTAATTCATTCTTAGTGAATCCTCCTTATACCAACTTAAGTAACCTACGGTCTTCATTCATCTGGAGTGTCTGAGTAAGCAGAGGGGAATAAACTCTCAAAAACAGCTTAACGCAAGCACAAACAAGAATACAAAGGAGTCAAACAATAAAAAAGGACAGAGAAAAGGAGATTAGATGTTGAGTAAAGGACGGTGTGAAGTAAGAAGATAAAGTCTGGATGTGATCAGTATAATGTATGAGACTCAGAGCTCTCTTGGCAGTTGACAGTTAATAGTTTTATGTTGACCTTCCTCTACCCAATCCCACCATTACACAGCAGCTGAACGGCAAGTGTCTTTAAATTACATCTAATGTTCTGAAGATGAGAGCAAGGCCTTGCTAAAACACAACAAAGCCACTGTGAGAGTGTTTCAGACCGTGGCCTCTTCACCTGACCACACAAACTCCTTTTGGCACAGCTATCAGTTTTCAGTGAGACGCTGCCCTTTCACACAGATCTCACTGATGCTCAAAGAACAGCCTTTACTGGCAACCAGACAAGCCAGTGTGTGAAAGGAAGAGATGTTACAGACCCTGATCCATGGATTACTGGAGCTTCTGCCCTCTGGCCAAGCTTTGGCTCACAGCTTTACTCTGTCTGTCACGTTCTCTCGCTTTCTCCCACATAATGTTTTTATAGACAAGTAATCAATAATGTCAATGATCGACAACAAATGTTTTAGTCGTAACAAAAATGGGTTTACTTTTTATGTTAAAACATTTTAAATCAGTTTTACAATGTATAGCATACATGTTATTCATACATAGTACCATTTAAAAGCTTGGGGACGGTAATATTTTTTGCTAATTACAATTTAAATTTATTGTAAAATGCAATTTATTCTTCTGACGGCAAAGCTGAATTTTCAGCAGCCATTAGTCCAGCCCTCAGTGTCAAATGATCCTTCCGAAATCATTCTAATATGCTGATTTGGTGCTCGAGACACATTTCTTACTGTTATCAATGTTGAAACCTGCTTAATATTTTTGTGGAAACCATGCCACATTTTTGTCAGGAATTTGAGGAATAGAAAATTCAAAATAATATATATATATATTTTTAATAATTAATAAAAGTATTAATTTCATTAAACAAAAGTCTTACTGGACATAATTATTGGGACACACCTGTGTTTCAATCAGACCCATTGCCACAGGTATATAAAAATCAAGTACCAAGCCATACAGGGCCCTATCTTGCACCCAGCGCAATTGACTTTGTACACCGACGCATGTATCATTCCTATTTTGCACCCGCGCAAAGCGCGCTTTTCCCTCCACAGAAGCACGTCGGTTAATTAAGAAATACACTTGCGCTCCCCGGGGCGGTTCAGCGCAAAGAGGAGGCGTGTTCCAGCGCAAACGTTCCTTCATGCTATTTTGCAAGTTTAGAAAACCATTGCGCCACTAACCAGGAAAAAATAGTTTAAAGTCAGTGGCGCGTTGCGCATGTTATTCATATGCTATTTTAGGGCGCATGCTTGGCCATAATCAATGTAGCGTGTGCACAACGTGAATGCACTTTGATTCTCTCATCTACACAGAAGCAGCAGTTTTCATTTTGGCAAATCATACATTATTACGATAGATAGATAGATAGATAGATAGATAGATAGATAGATAGATAGATAGATAGATAGATAGATAGATAGATAGATAGATAGATAGATAGATAGATAGATAGATAGATAGATAGATAGATAGATAGATAGATAGATAGATAGATAGATAGATAGATAGATAGATAGACAATTTATTATAAAAGCATACATCTAGCTTACACATTTACCCAAATTATCATACGCCTTTTTAACCGAAGTTAATTTGGGTGTGTTTCTCCATCCCCAACGTCCCTGACGAGAACGTCGGTCTCCTTGGCTGTGAACCGCTCCTGGTGCGCGCCTGGCAAATCCGCCGTTACAATAGGAATCCGCTTTAGAACAAACGCGTCTGCTCTTAAAGGGAATGTGAGATGACGCTCTGATTGGTTTATTTCACGTTACGCCCAAACCACACCTATGAATAATGAAGCTACTTCAGACCAACCCATTTTAGATTTGCGCCTGGCGCAAGAGTCATTTATCCCGCCGGGAAAATAGCAACAGCGCCAAGACCCGCCCACAAAGTTACTTGCGCTTTGCGCTTTGACACTTGCGTTTCAGATCGTTAAAATAGGGCCCACAGTCTGCATTTACACATTTTTGTTAAAAAATGGGTCATTCTGAAGAGCTCAGTGAATGAAAGCCTGGTACTGTGATAGGATGCCACCTTTGCAATAAGCAAGTTCGTGAAGTTTCATCCCTGCT
This sequence comes from Scardinius erythrophthalmus, assembly GCF_964197995.2. NCBI lineage: Eukaryota > Metazoa > Chordata > Actinopteri > Cypriniformes > Leuciscidae > Scardinius > Scardinius erythrophthalmus. The sequence goes on along the minus strand of NC_138245.1, from coordinate 15,653,991 downwards.
AGATATTCCACGGTCAACTGTAAGTGGTATTATTGGAAAGGTGAAGCGTTAGGAACAGCAGCAACTCAGCCACGAAGTAACAGAGTCATTGAGGTCCATGGTGCGTGAAAGTCACCAACACTCCATAGCTGAAGAGATCCAAACTTCCACTGGCATTAATATCAGCAAAAACACCTGTGCGGTGGGAGCTTCATGGTATGGGTTTTCATGGCAGAGCAGCTGCATGCAAGCCTCAAGTCACCAAGTAGTATTATGGGAGAGAAAGGACGAGGAGAGGCAAGAATACAAGTGCAAGCACAAATGTATTCAAAAATAACACAAACACAGGTAATCCAAACAGGGAAACCAGAATGCAACATCTTACACAAGGAGTAAAATCCACGTGAAGACAACTATCGACAAAAGACAAATGAAACACAGGGGTATAAATACACAGGCAAATGAGGGCTAAGAAACAACAGGTGAGAACTAATCTGGGCAACTATGAGGACAAACAAAGGCAACTAAAGAAACTAACAAGGGGAAAAGCAAACAGGAATAGAACAGGGAAACAACAGGAACAGAAAACACTTCAACTTCCTTAAACACAAGACAATAGAACACGAGACAGGAATCATGACAAGTACAATGTCAAGCAGAAGAATGTTACCTGCCTGACTGCATTGTGCCAACTATAAAGTGTAGTGGAGGAGGAATAGTGGTATGGGGCTGTTTTTCAGGGGTTAAGCTACAGTATAGGCCCTTACTTCCATTGAAGGGACATCTTAATGCTTCAGCATTCCAAGACATCTGGATAATACTATGCTTCCAACTTTGTGGGAATAGGTTTGGGAAGGCTCTTTTCTATTCCAGCAAGGCTCTGCCCCATTGCACAAAGCAAGGTCCATAAAAAAATGGTTGGGTCAGTCATGGTGTGGAAGAACTTGACTGGCCTGCACAGAGCCCTGACCTCAAACCTCCATCAAACACCTTCGGGGTGAATGTGAAATGATTTTGGATCAATGTACAAAAATTCCCACAGAAACACTCCAAGTAAATATAGAAAGGTTTGCCAGATGTGTGGAAGCTGTTATAGTTTCAAAGAGGAGACCAAATATTGATTTCTATGTATTTAGAATTGCAGTCCCTGTTGATGTAATGGTCAGGCGTCACTCCCAATTAGGGTTGGGTATTGGTTAGGTTTTATCCGATACCAGTACCTACTCGGTATTTTTCAAACGGTTCCGGTGCTTAAACGGTTCTTGAAACGGTACTTAAGAAAACTAAACCGCACACACTTTATCAAAAAAAAAAAAAAATACCTCTCTGTGTGTGTGTGTGTGTGTGTGTGTGTGTGTGTGTGTGATTTTCTGAAAAAAGATTTTCTGATTTCTGATTAAATGAAAAATTGTGCCCTTTAAAAGGCTACTGATGTAGCACAAAACACTTGAGTTAAGATCAAAATTTTGTCTTCTCATATTATGACTTTTACAAAACATATTTTATGATTTCACCAGAATGAATAGATATGAGGCGCCGTCTAGGGCTTAAATCAAACTTCATTCACGCACATATGAAACCCTTGCATACACATATACTAGGTAGTCACACATACATGTATACTGCTGAATGCTCGAACTAATGAAATGCACAACTTCTAAAGTCGCTCACGCACACACGCAAACTCTACACACGAGACGCGCGGAACTCTCCGCGCACATACTCATCTGAGACGCGAGCACACACACACACACACACTCTCTCCGCGCACATACTCATCTGAGACGCGAGCACACACACACAAACTCTCCGCGCACATAATCATATAGACGGCGCCTCATAAATAGATCGATCTCCGCAACGTATTGAAGCGCGCGTCCGAGTGAAGCCAAGTGTGTGCGCGAGCCAAGAGAAAACACTGTCTCCGCGCCACTGATCGCAGCGGCAACGAGCACTTTGATCACTTGATTTAAAAAACACATTTCAGCGCTAGATCGTCTCTTATTTAACAAACGAACTAAATGAATGCTCTGCTGGTTAACTGGAGATGTTTTATTATTGGATCATTCGTGCCGCCAGATGTTTTATAGGGGGCGGTAAAAAACGTCAGGCACCGAAATCAGGCACCGAAAGTTTCGCTCTTATTCGGTCTGGTTACTACCGTTTACGTCGGAACCGGTTCCCTATTGGAACCGAGTTTCGGTACCCAACCCTACTCCCAATACTTTTGTCCATGTGTGTGTGTGTGTGTATATATACATGGGCGTCGGAACCATTGTATATGGGTGGGACAAGACCCACCCACTTTTTAAGACCAATGATATTGGACCCACTTACTTTTACCGTCTCTGATTCAGCGCATTTGTCTTTTCATAGCGCAGTCAGTCAAATCCATTCCACTTGAGGAATTCCCTAATAAATTAAACTCCATTTCCGCTGAATCGCTACATTATATTTCTCAACGAGCCGCAACTGACGAAAGTAACCGCCCGTTGTACCCTTCCAGTCAAATATTGCGTTGCAAACATCAATAACAGCTTTAAGTTGTCATTGCTGGCAAATTACCATGGTATTAGCGGGATAATCCACGGATAGCTGTGCATTTAATGCACGACATCGAGGCAAAGAACCGCCCGACGTGAAGTGGAGTTTAGATAACTTGTTTTAATTAAAAGGCACCAGAATATATGAAATGGTATTTAACAGTTACTCCAGTAAACATTTTTCTGGGGAAGGACCCACCCACTTTTTTTTTCTTCCGACGCCCATGTATATATATATATAGGAATATATATATATATATTGTTTAAAGGACAAAATATCTTTCAATTATAAGTAGCCTATAGTTGTTTCTCTTCAGCCTTACTTTCTTTTTTTGTCATGCCTTCAAGTCTTCACTTACATTTTGACACTGTGAAACTCTCACGGAAGCTTTTGAATCAAGTCAACTGTGTCTCAGTATATTGGCTAGTAAAATTGGGCCTCTGATTCAGTGTCCTTCAGTAGCGGTATGTCCCTCTAACTGTAACATTTTGTGTCCGGCCATCCATAACACCAATAGTAAGATCGGATAATGGAAAGGTATAAACCGTCTTTTGAGACACAGAATATTATATAGTATAGATTTATTATAGTTTTATTATCTGTTCATTAAAAGTAAAAACAAGAAACTATGGTTAGAAATACTTAGAGGTCGTGTCAGTGTAGAGGTGAAAGAGTAGAAAAACCCCTCAAAATCTGAACATTTTTGTCCATAATATGAAAGTCAGTAACAATACTTTTATCACACTTAAACAATAACCGCTGAGGTTTAAAATGAGTTGTTTAATGACCATGCTGTCATGTCTGATTTGTGTATGGATGCATTGATCAATGAATCAATTTGCGAGTGCATGAGGGATACATTTTGATCTGTTCATCATACAAAGTGATATAGCTACTTTTAAGTCTTTTTGGAGCTTGAAAGTTTTGGACCCCATTGACTTTCATAATAAGGACATAAAAAGATCAGAAAGTCATACATGTTGGAAATGACACAAGTAAATAATGAACTGTGCCTTTAATCTGCACAGGTTGGCTTTGTCCACACAATGGTCGTTTTTTTTTCTTTTGTTTTTTATGTTTTCAGTTTTTATCACTAAAATAATTGATTGCCATCATGTGACAATACTTACTGAACAAATAGATACATAAAAAAAAAAAAAAAAAAACTTTTACACCATCCAGGCAAACATTCAGAGCTCAATCATTTGTTTCTCTTCTTAGAACAGATATCTGGCACAGCTTCAGCCACAGCGACCAGGAACACATGCAAATCAATAAAACAACTGTCAAACCAGCAAAACTTTTGGGCCTCTAATTACTATTATAAATTGTAAGCAAAACCTCCCTCCACGTTCGCTCCTACCTACATCTCCATTTATCTTTATGAGAATGGTGTAATTGGCTTAATTTTAGAGCAACTTTGCAGCAGATTCAGCCACTAATCACAGAGAACTGTACTGTGCTGCACACAAGGGGATAAAGGAGGAAAAATTAAATGACAAAAATACTCATCCAACCTCAGATCTTCATAGATAACGTGAGATGTCTTGTCATCAGCATATTTACAACAGCAGGCTCACGTTTTAGTGGCCCTACACAGAAAATCAAGTAATTTCTAAGTTACTACATTAATACTTTAATAACAGTCATAAATTATAAAATAGGCTATCAGAAGTGTGCCATCGAGAACTATAACAAACTTCATCATCATGAAATCCATGAAAGCGCCACATGCACAGAATGTGTTACACCATCAAACCCTCAGAGAGCTGAAGTGCTGATGAGAATCCAATGCATAAGCTTGCAAACAATGTTGTAAATCATTTCACACATTCTTAATCATGCATTTTCTTGGGAATAAGCAATGTGATCAATGGTAGAGTTAATGAGAAAAAAAGTTCCTATTAACGTTATGATTATGTCTTAATTGTGCAAACAAAATGGAAGGAAACACTGAAAATTGACTGTGGTAAGAGGAGCCACGACTGGTGCATGTTGATGCCTCTATAGGCTCCCACTGCATGTTAATGCGGTAGAAGAGGGTGTGCGTGTGTGTGTGTGTGTGTGTGTGTGTGTGTGAGTGATTGATGGTCTTAAAAACCATAGCCCTGTGTGCGATGCCCTGGAGACCCAGCCATAAACACACAGCCTCGGCTCAGCAATGTATCTGAGCCTCTGACAACCCTCCTTCCCTCTTTCCCAGAACTCTTGCTAACCCTCCTTTTCTTTTCCAAGCTTAACTACAGGTCTCCACTGCAAGTATGCAGTAATTGTCCTCACTTTTCTGCATTCTGCCGCATTAGCACCAAGGGCCACATTAAACCCGATGTGTAACAGAGAGAATGCATTATGGATCAATGAATGCAAAATGGGATTTGTGAGACTATTAGCACTTCAAAGGGGCAAACAGAGGAGTTGCGATGCGGTACAGTGTAAACACAAAATGGTGGTGGAGATTAAACGACCAGGTGAGGAACTTCCTGTGCAAGGGGTCACCGTTATCGCTCCCGACACACATCGCCGGTCTTTGTGATCAGCGTAAGATCATTTGCAAAGAACTGACTAAGAACAGAACTGTTTTTTACTGAGACTGACAAAAAAGCAACGGGACTTGAGTGCTTGAGATTCTGAGGGCAGCGGGAGGATGGAGAGGTCTCCAGATTTGAACTCACAGTTGGTCTTCCCAAGGGCCTTAAAGTGTGGAAGTGACACTCCATTTAAACTCTACAGTGTGAGTGTGTGTCTGTGGTCATTCAGTCTCTGTAGGAAAGGCTGAAGATTATTAAATGTGAGTACAGAAATCAGTAGGCCAGGATTCTGAACTAAAATTCTAAAATGAGGGTTAAAGAGACATTTGGAGATGAAATTCAAATGTTGTAAAAATAATAATAATAAAAAACATTCTTTGAAATTCTATCTATCTATCTCCATCCATCCATCCATCCATCCATCCATCCACCCATCCATGTATATATTAATTAAATGCAAATATGGTAAACGAAAGTTCAAACATGTTTGCTTGACATACTGCAAGAACCAATGAAGTTGGTTTTGCACATTTGACCTTCCGTTGACCGTATATAATGTGCTCTATTTATGTGCATTGATCAGTGTTTGTATGTTAAATGTTAACCCAAGGTTAAGCATAGTATTAAAAACCAATATATTTATTTGTAGACTTTTGTGGTCTGAATATATGGCCATTCATTGTATTATTTCAGACATAACTCAGAACACAGATATTATTGTGCATTATTGTTGCCTCTTAGTGCCTCCAACAAAACTCGGAATATCTTTCCAAGAACTGATGCTATTAATCTGGCAAACTTTGACAAATTCACTGATTATTTCTTAATCAAAAGGGCACAACTGGTATGTTGTAAACGTGACTTGACTGGTGCTAGAAAATTATGTGGAAGCCACTAGACTGAAACTTTAGATTTTTGGATAGTGCTTCCCAGTTTTGTTTTCAATATGCGTTAGATGATTAATAAACAACTGTGGGTGGTTTGTGGGCATGAGGAGACCCACCTTATTAACAGCCAATGTAAATATAACATCTAGACCTAACCTTAGTTCAAGGCTCTGAAATAGATAAAACCTTGCCTTCCTATAATGTTTATTGAGATGTATTATAACGCAATTAAAAGAATAAACACAAGGTAATGCACTTTGCGCTATTAAAAGAAACACTTTCTTGATAAATGTGCATTTCATATAGAATGTGTTTCGTATTTGTTTTCGTATGCTCAAACGCCTCTATTAGTTCCAGATATTGTGTGCTAATCTCTTCATCATTTTAAAGGAACTCATTTGGCTGGGTTTGCGGCACACTATACAATTGCTCAGAACCCTCTGGGAACCTGTTCCAGCATTGCAGAGGATTAATCAATGTCATCATCTGGGGGAAGCAATTAAAACCCACGGCTACAAAAGGTAACTGTTTAGCCCAGATACAGAGATATAGGGAATGGGATAGAGGGTTCACTACGGTTAGTTATGAACACAATTTCTCTGTCCCAAAACATAGTGAGCTTCCTCCATAAGCAGCATAGTACCCATATACCTTGTTTAAGCCAAAGTCTTTATTCTAAGCATGCCATGTATACTTGAAGGCAATCCCAGAATGCAGTGCAAAATGTTGACACAATCCATTGTCCACTATCAATAGTATAGCGACACAAGAACCACAGCTCACACAGAAGTCCCTTGAAATGAAACAGCTTTCTGTTGATCTACGTTCGCATGACCAACTTAAACATGAGCGCCATCACGCAAAACATTTCTAGAATAGAATTTCTATTGATTCCTATTGAAATTACTTGATTTTGGCCACAAAAATTTGGCCAAGCAACAGTTAATATAACCATACTTTTTGAAGTTCAAAATCAACTGTGAATCGGTGCAGTTTGCCATTTGTTCATCCCTTTAACATTCCAAATAAATCACTTGACCTCCACAATGGTTATGCTTTCTCAGAAGGCAGCTTCCAATGTATATGAATGTTCCAATCCAATGCTAGCTTTCAGAACAAAGCAAATATGTCCCCTGTTTAAAAAACAAAACAAACAAAAAAAAACCTCCAAGGCTTCTATGTCAATTTCAATAATGACCAAAACTACAGAAACAACACCAGTGAGTCAAAAGTCCAAGGCACTAGAAAATACCTTGCATGCTTATTATAGCTTCGCCTATATGAAATAGCACCTACGTGCTAATGGTACGTTCTGGAGCGCTAGACCATTTCTACAATCTTCGCATCTACACACTCTTTCAATCTTTAGCCTCTCTCACAGTCATGGATGTAAGCATTCCCGCATGAGCCCTGCTTGCGCCCTTTCCATCACAAATATGTTTTTCCAATTGAAATAAAGATCAGGTGGTATCTAAGAAGACATACGCATGCTATGTTTTAGAGGGAGAGGGAGCAGTTGGGGAATGTATGTGGGAACACTGGATGCTTTTACGCGTACATGGCACTGTAGAAGCAGAATACTTGGAAGGTTCTGTCCAACAACAAGGGTGGTGAAATGTCTGCTAGGTGATGTAACAAAAGCCATTAGTGCGTAAGTCTTGTTAAAATGACACAGAGAGGTAAAGTCTCAACCTCATTATGCCTTTTGTATGTGATCACTCACGCCTTGAATTCGTACAAGGCTGGATAAAAGCATGCTTTCTTGGGCTAATTATAACAAGGAGAACACTTCTTAGTCTGTAAGCGTACCGAAAGTGTGACTTTGATTAAAGGACTTTTGAGTAAATCTGGGCTGCTGAGGGAACAAGTACTGGCTTGTCTGTAGTTTTGAATAATCAAATGAACTGTCAAAGCTATTCCACAAGCTACAAGGTAGCATCCCATGTTTTCTAACTCACTAAGAGTGAAAAAATAAATCCAAAATGGTGGAAATAAAGTGGTGGCACTTTATTTTACAGTCCTGTTCCCCATGCACATATTATGTACTTATTACAGTAATTACAATAACTGGGTAACAACTAGGTACTAAACCTGAACCTGCACCTTAAACCATGTAGTTATTTTACATTACCCAGTATTTTAGTACACATAAGTGCACGTACTAAATATTGCAACAATATTTCTATTAGATTTTTGATACTATATTCGTATGTGCTACATATTTTTATCCTTATGAAAATGTCATCAAATTAGCATAGCAACATGCTAACATCAAACTTTATTGAGTGCAACAGTCGGGTTTCGGAAGTAGAAATCCCAATTTCCCTACACTCTCAAACTACTTAAATATTTGCATGCACAAAATTAACATTTTGCAGTAAACTATAATATATTATCAACATATTTAAATCAAAAGTTGTATATTTATCCATTTTTTAAATTTGACTATGTCATTTGCAATGCCTCATGGGAGTGTAAGTCTTTCCCTCATTGAAGGTAAGTATACAGTCTTGTATTTTCGTCTTTTTATCCAATTTCCAAATGCTTTTTTTGTTGTGTTGCTTCAATCAAATGTTGGTATTTTGTAATTCACCTCGTAACTGGTTGGCTTGGTTCATGGCTTATAACTCTTAAACAAAGTTCTATTTTTTTTTAATCCCTATGGGAAACAGCGAATAGGAAAGGCTGCTGAAATAGTCAGTGGGCACTGTTGCATTCTGTTGAAGGCTACTTGAAAGCATGCTTTTTTGAGCTATACTTTTTTAGTTTAGTAATCTACCAAAAATATGACTTTGAATAATTTGTAATTCTGCGGTGCTGAGTGAACAAGTATCAGTTTGTCTGTAGTTTTGAAAAATCTAAATAAACTTCCAAAATCTATTAGTTCTATAAACAGGGGCCGGGCATTTGATGCATTTAGATCACAGATCTATATAAACAACTGGACTGCTCATGGTGGAGCCACTGTAAGTGTTCGAACAGCCATCTTACATCTCCCTACCAACATCATAGACTTGCAGCCAAAACATTGACCTAAAATCACTTGATTTGCAGCAAATTAGTTGCACATGAATAGTTTTTAAGATATACAGTGGATCAAAAGGATAAACAATGCAGATTTAGTTTTATCATATGTACCAAGGGGGTAAATAATTCAGACCAGCACTGTATGTATTTACATGAATTGATACTTCGAACGTTTTCTGTAATGTTTATGGTTGTTTTGGGCAGGATAAGCGATATATAGAAATGGTTAAGATGGGTGTGTCTTCTGTGACAGCTAACTTTGAATTGAGTGGTTTAGTCCAAATTTTCTGACGAGACTCTGTCACTTTATATGATGAACAGATAGAGTTTAGGCTTTTATTCACATGTAAACATTCATCAACCTCATTAATGAAAGAATTAAAATGTTTGGATGAACTATCCCTTTAAATATTACAATGCACAATTACCCTATTACTAAATTGCACCATATTATATTAAAAAGATTTACAATCTTGCTCGGAGCAACAGTATAAATGCTTGGAAATAAAGCTTTATGTCGTTAAATCCATAATAAGTCAGCAGTATTTTTCTAAATAAGTTGAGATGCGTGTATATTATTTCCTGATGTATTTTTGTTGATCCACTTCAGACTCTTGGAAAAGCTCAAATTATGTATATGGCTTTTTACTAGCATGAGTTTGCATTTGAATTAAGTGTTATTTGTATATATTTTTGAGCTACTTATTAATTTAACCGAAATTTAAATAATTGTCTTTACTGCTACGAAATACATACTGTTAAAAAAAATATTCACAGTTACTGTATGAATAAAAACAGTATTTCCTATTAATTCAATAGAATGTGAGGAAATATCAATATGGCGGTGCGGCAGCTTCACTTTTTATGACGTCATGAGCAATCCAGTCAAATAGATCAGTGATTTAGGTCCATTATTTAAATCTAAATTATACATCATATCTCTAACAAACAGGTTTTTAAGCATATGCTTACACCCTCCGTCTTATTTAAATGAGAAATGCTGCCCTTTATTTGACAAGATAAGGCAGCGAATACTTCCTGCCTTGATGGCCTAGATAGATATTTTTGTGTGTGGCAATCGCTATCAATCTCCACAGCCCTTAAGCAATGCACACTTCAAACGAGAGCGCTACATGGGGTTTGTCATTGTAGGAGCACAGAGGATATTCAGGCCCTGGGGTGAAGGTTGCCTCTCTAGAAATAAGAGAACAACCAAGATGCTCATTCGCTTCAGGCACCTTAACAACATTTTCTGCAGATACAGAGATCCCAACCTTCCACACACATACATGATGTGGGCGAGTTTTTTTTTTTTTTAGCATCCTCGGTAAGTCTTTGCACTTATGGAGAAGTTTAAAAAATTAAATCAGTAAATGCCATTTGTGGAAAGCAGCTCTGCGAATGTTCAAAATGCATATATTCCTCTTGTATTCTTCCTAGAAGGCTTGCTGCTGTCTTAAAACTAAAATTAAAGGAACACTCCGACTTTTTGGGACTTTAGCTTATTCACAGTATCCCCCAGAGTTAGATAAGTCCATACATACCTTTTTCATTTCTGTGCGTTCTGTAAGTGTTATTTGACGCACCCACCGCTAGCCTAGCTTAGCACAAAGACTGGATGTAAATGGATAAGGTAGCATACTAATCCCAATAAGTGACAAAATAATGCAAACATTTTCCTATTTACATGTTGTGATCTGTATAGCCACAGCGTGTACAAATAACAAGGCTATATGAGACAGAGACCATTTTTAATCGTATAAATACTGGGAACTATATTCTCACTAGGCGTAGGAGCACAGCTACTTGGGCGCAGCACACGAGACGCCCTGTGGTGAGGAGCAGAGAGTTCACTCAGAGTTGAAGTAATAGAGTCAGCAATTACTAGATAGTAAATTTATAGTTTACAATCATGGGTGTTCGCTGTATCTTGTCTTACAGCTTCCAAAGTTTGTAACTCCTCGTCTGTGTATTCTGGCTCAAAACTATATGGCTCTGGATCTTGGTTTGATACACAGTAAAATTCCTCTGACAATTCCTCAAAGTCAGCCATGATCACGAGTCACGTTCGCTACTAGCTAGTTAGTCACGTTTCTTTTGTTTACGGAACCATCAACAGGGCGTCTCGTGTGCTGCGCTAATCACTCCGCCCAAGTAGCCACTCCGCCCAAGTAGCTGTGCTCCTACGCCTAGTGAGAATATAGTTCCCAGTATTTATACGATTAAAAATGGTCTCTCTCTCATATAGCCTTGTTATTTGTACACGCTGTGACTATACAGATCACAACATGTAAATAGGAAAATGTTTGCATTATTTTGTCACTTATTGGGATTAGTATGCTACCTTATCCATTTACATCCAGTCTTTGTGCTAAGCTAGGCTAGCGGTGGGTGCGTCAAATAACACTTACAGAACACACAGAAATGAAAAAGGTATGTATGGACTTATCTAACTCTGGGGGATACTGTGAATAAGCTAAAGTCCCAAAAAGTTGGAGTGTTCCTTTAAATAGATTAACTATTAAAATTATGTCAGTTTACTTGCCTTTATGTCTTCCCAAAATCATATGATTTTCTTTCTTCTGTGAAACACTTAATGGATGTGCCACTCGCTTCTTTATCCATGCATTTACAATGAATGGGGACTAGAGCTTTCAAGCTTCAGAAATTATGCAAAAACAACATAAAAGTATTATAAAATTGGTGCATATGCCTCACGCCTATATTCCACGTGAAGAAGGAAAAGACTGAAATTGAATTAATTATTCACTGAAAATTGAGAACTTAACTTGCGAACCGTTGTGAACAGTTCATTGAGTCAGTAAAATGAACTTAAAAACAAGCGCAGTATAGATCAGATTCTCAAATGAAACATTCAGAATGCTTTTTGAGAATCAGATCAACCAATTCTTGTGACATTTTTTTTAAGTGTAAGAGCTCCAGTCCCAATTTACTGTTTTGCATTGAAAAGAGCAACTAGCACATTTTTCAAAATATTTCCTTTTGTGTTCCACAGAAGAAAGGATTGCAACAAGATTTTTTGGGTGAACCATTTCTTTAATTCATAGCATGTATTTGTTCCAATTGGCTTAAAGGTTGTGTCCAAGTGTCTTGTGTGAGAGAATCCGTGTGGAAAAAAAACAAACAAAAACGAGCTTCAAGCTTTGAACCCCCTCAAGTAGCATTTTACATCCTTCAGGCTCCGATATAAGACCGCATCTTCTCTAGACAATGCCTATACTCTTCCTCATGTCTCCCAGGTACCGAACACAATCAGGCTCTGTCCTGCTGCATCTCACAGCAGTCGCTCTGGGGATATCCGAATATCTCTCTCTAAATCTCCCTTCCAAAACAGCATATAGAGAATTTGATCCAAATCACTAAATCTATCTCTTTCTTTCCAAAAAACCAGCACTCACGAAAACATGAATTGCACAAGTATCACTTAAATGCATTTCCCTGGCTAGCACACATCTGCAGCAGAAAATATCCCTTGCAGGATTCACCATAGTGCCCTCTAGTGAGTTTACCACATAATACAGTTCAAATTTAAGCTCACAAGCCTAACGCTGGGCATGAGAGATGCTGCGTACACAAGTAACATGGGCATACGTTTCTGAGAACATGTATATTTAAAAGCAACATGTGTTATACAACATGTTCAGTCAGAATTCTGTGCTGACTAAAATACCAATTAATAACTATAGTCCATCTAGGATAAATAACCATTAATTAGATCCTCAGAACGTGCCCTTGAGGACTGGCTTATACAAACCTTTAACATGAAGCTTTCCTGCAAACAGAAAATGAAATTATTACATTGCATCTTTGTGAGATCTAATTAGCAGAACTCAGCCGCTCCACAGAACTTTAATAAAGATTAAGACATGCACCCTGCCACGAGACTGTTGAATGATAAATAAACAGCTTTTATGGCATGCCTGAGATTTCTCTGTAGAACAAATTTACGACCATTTTTAGTGTGCAAACGGTTTGCTATCTCCCCCTATTTTGACGTTATAAGGAAAACAAGAAAAATATAACAATTGCCATGGAAAATAATGGAATTCAAATCATCTAATTTTATTAAATATATCATAAATGCACTAGCCTGGAAATCCAGACCTAAATCGAAAAGATTAATGGTCTGGCGTCGACTAATGAAAATCGCCCAGCTCGAGGGGTGGCACCAAGCATGCATTTGAAAATCTCACTGCACGCAATTGGATAACACTACGACCAATCACAACAAGTTATCGCTTAGCTACCAGCGGAGCTAACTGGTAGATTAGACTCTTACCGTATCCAGTTGGCAAAACAGCAAAAACGCCCTTCTTGCAAAGGAACGATTCGAGCGCCGTCATCTCGTCTCTGGCCCGCCTATATCAGATAACCCGATGTGATTGGTGCAGCTCAGATAGAGGGGCATATTTAATGAGCATCAATACTCGACACCAGAGTAACTCGCTGAGCAAATTCAACTTGTGCTCTTGCGAGAACTCTGGATTACCAGAGTATAAATGTACTAGGAAATAAAACACTTTCTCACCCCACATGCATTGCACATAAATCAGAATTGCTAAATAAAGGGACAATAAACATCTGTGGATTAGAAACGAAAAAAAAAAAAAGTGAAACGCCTTGAGTTTGTTAATACTAGCGAACTGCTGTTATGAGAATGTAATAAATGCGTGTTGGCCTAGAGCACGTTGGCTGGGTGCAGTGGCTCGGCAACTGTTAATATGACAAGCCAGCGATTCGGCTGACATAGAGGAGCAATGAAAAATGGATACACAATCTGTTTGTTGCTGGCGGAGGTCCACCGGTCCCTTGTTTCTCTCATCTCCGTAAGGACACCTACGCCCTGCTCTGTGGCACAACGGAAGTTTGATTTGATAAAAAAAAATAGAAGAGAGCGAAGATCCTACTCTTCCTCAGCAACCTTGTGTCCACCTTATTAAGACTATACCACCAAAACCATGTAGCTGACTCACTGGGGACAGGGAGTGATGATTCAATTAGGATGACCTTTAACCTGTGTTTCCCCCAGACAGCTGTAATCCCAAAGAGGGTAATCAGTACAGAACTGTAAATCCAATGTGTCCATTTTCTGAACCAGACATCTCTCAATCTCCCAGTGAAGATTTAATGGGGTGATGCGAGTAGGGCTGTCAACTTCAGAGAAGTAATGGACACTGATTTCATAAGATAAATGTCACTGTAGCGACCTTTATCTTGGACCACCAAAACATCGCTCCTGTGACATTCTTACCTTAGAACGGTTCTTTCAAAGGCTTGACAATCTTCAGATATTATCAAGCGTTTGAAAAAACAAAAAGTTATTAAAGGGTTATTTGTTCATCTTCAGAACAAAAATGTGGATATTTCTAATTTTCCATCTATTGAAAGGTTTAAAAAAAATCCCAAAACCATCAAACCTTGTTTAAAGTGCAATCCTCTGAGACATTTTGAATAAGGCACCAGATGCACATCTGAAAATTGGCACAAAAGTGATGTTTTGATAGTGCAAGACAAAAGTCAGTAGAGTGATGTTTCCTGATTTGAGATTTAAAGTGAACCTATTATGCAAAATTCACTTTTATAAGGTGTTTGAACACAAAAAAAGTTGAGAACAACCAGTCTATAATGGTAAAAATCCACTCACTCAATTTTTTGTTATAAGTCCCATAAATCAAAAGTTTGTCCTATTAGCACACACACCTGAGTGAGAATCACAGAGTCCAGTGTTGCCAGATGTACGATAATTATCGTATTTGTACGATAATTTTGACCTCTGTACGATGTACGATCAATAATGGAAAAAATCTTATAATGTAAGATAATTTCAGAACTGTGTGACATGATGGTTGTTGTAATAGGGCTTCTCATTGATCTAGCTGTGGATTCTACGTCTACCGGCCAGAAAAACGTGTAGAGAGAGGGATCGAGAGACCTTGTGTGTGTGTGTGCTAGTATGCCTCACGAAGCGCATGTAAGGACCCAACCAATCAATTGTAAGTGCGGGCGGGCTTTTATCTATACTCCCTGAACCCCCACCCCCCTAGATTCAGATTTCTTGACTGTATTCTGTACAGGTTTGACTCGTGTACGATAATTTTCTTCCAAATACGATAATTTTGAGCTTCTGGTACGATACTTGGACGTTTCCAATCTGGCAACACTGACAGAGTCCGCCATTTCTGTATCCTCGCTGTAGCCGCTGGAGTTGTACAATGTCTGCGCCAAAGAAGCATTACAAGTGTTGTGTTTTGGAATGTACCAATGAACATAATTGCAGTTAAATTTCATTTTCGAAGGAAATGTCCCGAAGAAGATCGCTAGAGTCTAATACGTTTATACACCGGACTGCTTCACAAACGAGGGTCTTTTCAGCACTGGATTTTCAAAAAGGATTGATTCTGAACGCTGATTCTGATACCAATGCTTTGTGCACAAACTTCAGATCCAGACAAAGTTAATATCACACATTGTATGTTGTAAGTCCTTCCCAAATTGCCTTTCTGAAAGAGCTTGTTGGCTCTCTGTACGGCTACTGTTGCTAAAGCTACCATTATATCTGCCTGTTTTCACTGATGCTGTCTTCACGTGCTATCAGAATTATCGTGAATACGAGTTTCCTAGTCAAAAATTGCACATGAATGCTCTTTGAAGTTTCCCACTTAAATGCGACGAGCTTGTGATTACGACTTCAAAAGTGGGGATAAGTTGAATAAGGCACAAGACATACATTTAAAATAGGACACAAAAGTGATGTTTTAATGGTGCATGGAAAAAAAAATCACTAGAGTGACTTTTGAGATTTAAGTAAACCATCGATGCAAGGAGACAACTAACCAAATTATGACCAAAAACAAAACGCTAAACATTCACAGTGTAGCCTCTAGCTAAGTATGTGTATAACAAGCTGCTTGACTGCATTAACTGCTAAAATGTTGTAAAAGTGTCACACATCATTATGCACAAATTTAGCTTGTACCTAGTCATATTATAACTGAGTATTGTGAACGTGCATAAATATTTCAGGATGACCAGACACACAGTTCAGCCTTTAAGTGCTTTTAGTGTATTTTAAACATTTGAATTAACATCAGCAAATCCAGTAAAAATGCACACCAATGAAATGCAATAGAAGCTGTGTTTTAAGCTCTACCACTATTTCTAGTTCTTACTGTTAATATTATTATATTTCTAATGGCTTATCACTTATCTTAACTCTATTTTTTTGCTGACTTGCTTAACTGGATGTGCTCATGTGGCAGTGGTAAATTAAATGTAAGTCTAACTCGTTTCATTTTAATCTGAATTTGTTACATTTGTAGACGAGCTGCTGACGTTGCATAGTAAAACAAATTGCTCTTTTTAAATGTATTTGTTTATCAAAGAAAAAGGACAGGTTTTAACCGAATGACAGACAGTAACATAGCGTACCCATTTAATTTTCACACTACCAATGGGAGAAATTAAAGGAAAACCCAGCTGTCTTTTCCCTGGCGGAAAATCCAGTAGGACAAGCTGGTTTATGGAACATGGTGGCTGATCAAACTTCTAGTGACCAGCTGGAATCCAGATAATTAACTGCTTTCTTTATGTATGCATTATTTCGCAAGAAAGACAGTCTGGTCTGCTGATTCAGTCTGAGTGCTAAAAATGAAAAGCTGCAGATTTTACATCAGTGTCCCTCCTCCAAGGTATACAGTCATTCATGGAGGCAAATCACACACACATACATACACACACACACACACACACACACACACACACACACACACACACACACACACACACACACACACACACACACACACACACGTGCCTTCGTTTCTGTCAGGTCAAACCATACATAGCCCCTGTTCTCTAACACTGTTACGACTTGACAAGACAGACAGGCATCAGACAAAAGGTCAGAGCCGTGGGCCAGCAGACAGCTGAGTTGAAGTGATGTGTCCCGCAGGTGGCTTTGAAAGAAAATCCCACACAGAATCTCTTAAATAGCCTAAAACCAACTGCTCACACTGGTCCACAAACAGACCAGTCAACAACACTCAAGAAAGCTACCTGCAAGCCCCAAACTTTAGAGAGGAGCTTGACAATACCTGGAGAAAGTTAAAGTCCTCTCAATGGCAGTTGCTCAGCTTGTGTGTGATCCCTCAGAACTACACAACCAGCTCGCTGCCATCTTTCATCATAAGTGCTGAAGAAAATGTGAGTGCTGTTTGATGTGAGGATGCTGTGGTCCCCAGGTTTACTTAGAATATTAGTTATGGTATTGTGTGAGGGACTAAGCTATTTGGCTTTACTTTTTTTCTTTTAAAATAACATCAATAACAAATCATCTTGAAAACAATCTTACAAATAATCTTGTGAATATATATAATACTTCACCCAGACGGCAATATAGTGTCGGCCCAGATCCGGGCCACACCTGGTACATGTGGATTCAACGCGTACCAGATGTGGGCCGGATCTTGGCCGACACAATGTTGCTGTCTGGGCAAGTTTCAAATGCAATCAATGAAATGTTGATTAATTAAATGCAAATAAATCAATATTTAATTGACAGCTTATATATACATTTATACTATTTGTCTGTATTATAGTCTTGGGCTCCTCCTTCATTGTAAGTGTTTTGGCTTTTTTTTTCAGTACATTAGAAGAGGCTAGATTACAACCAAATTCATATTTGGTGGCTATCATGTGTTTCATCAACTGCGATTGGTGGCATTTATGAGTCTAAAGGCTCTTGTTCTGCATGTCTGATTCAAACAAACACGGACGCAGAATCAGGCAGAATGTCTCTCTGGTTCTCAGCAATGGTCTGTCATTACATACGCTGGCAAATGCTACACTCTTCAACCAAGATTTATACTCCTAACTTGCATTACACAGACACACACATTCAAACCCACCCCCGCACACACAGACGAACACCTGCGTAAACAGATGTTTCACAGCAAGAGAACTGGTGCAATTCCAAAAAGTTATTTTTGAAAAACCTCCACTCACAAACAACAACATTTAGTCAAGGACAATTGAATCGCTCTCACTAAACAAACTGCAATTACCACAAGAGTGTGTTTTCACAGTAGGATCAAAAAAGATATCTCAGCGAGTTCCATTTCCATTGCACTTTGAGGTTTTTACAGAGCCTGAGGGTCAAGGCTTCCCAATGAAATCTGGTTAATTCACACAAATAACAACAAATAATTTGTTGAGAAATGTCAATGGTTCATTGATGGTTCAATGGCTCAATGGCAACATTCCAACAATCAAATCCAACAACAATTTGGAATAGACGGGAAACGTGTCGTGTGATACAAGTGTCAAACTGGCATTCATTAAATATGAAGGTCGTAAAAGGGAAAAAGATAACTTCATGATGTTGAAAACATTCAACTGTTCTTCTCTATATCTTAAATCTGCGGCCACAGCTAAATAAAGAGGTAAGTATAGTGATGACATTGCCCCGGGCTGATCTTGAGAGGCTCTCCTTATCAGAACATTGCATATCTCATCGCTTTTTCTGATTGCAGGAAAACCAAAAAAAAAAAAAAAAAAAAAAAAAAAAAAAAAAAAAAGGGAAAGGGACAAGGAGCACAAAAGGACATCTATTTAGTTAGGGTGATAGTGGGTCTAGATCTTCTATATGTCAGTTTTGGTTAAATTATTCTGATAAACCTACAACACTGGGGTTGCAACCCAAATAAGTTCTGACAGGCTGGAGGAAATTCACAAAGACTGAGGTTATGTTTACACAACAACGATGTACTTAAAATCCTTTAGTTTTTTTTTTGTTTTTTTCTGTGTACAGATGACAACGATGTCAAAGCGATTCCCGTTCCCATGGATCCACAGAAATGATTTAAAACGCTTTATTATGCATCCCAGGCCAGTAGTTGGCGACGTCACTGTAAAGAAACACTACTCGCCTATAGACTGAATACATAATACGCATGCGCATGACGTCACCGTTTTCACAAATTCTTATTTTTGTAGTTTAAAGGCAATAACGGAATAGTTAAAAAAAAACTTGCACTTTGAAAGCATGCACCTGAAGATAGCAGCATTTTTTTGCTTAGTTTTTGTACACGATTCGTAAAAATCAGGTAATGGCACATTTCATGCATTCTCTACAAATCAAACCCATGACCTTGTTATTGCCAAGCCTTATTGTTTAAGCCAAGGATTTTTATAATTTGTTTTCATGCCACGGAATATCTCATGCCCTGAATATGATTCCCTAGCGGGAACCTCCTAAAATTTCAAGGCAACTATATATTTTCATGTACGTGGATGCTTAAACCTTAAGAGAAATATTTTTTTTCTTCTGAAAATACCATAAAATCAATCTGACAGTGTAATGTCTGTTTTGGGTTAGAGTTTTGTGTGAGTTGTGATCTTGTTTGATTTGCACTGTTTACGGTTAATTTTTTTTGTGTTAGGGTACATTTACACAACAACGATGTCCTAAATACGGAAATATGTCGAAAACACGTCAAAATGCTCCCCGTTCACACAGATCTGCAAAAACAACTAAAAATGCTCTATTATACCAGGCCAGTAGTAGGCGATGTTACTTTGTAAAGAAACACTTTGCGTCATTGTTTTCACAAATTCGCATTTTATAGTTTACATGGAGACAATAACAGTTATAAAAATAAAAATAAAAAATCACTTTGAAACCCGTTTTCAAAAAAGTTTTGCGTTTTCAGGCCCCCAAAACGCTGTTGTCATGTAAATGAAAGGCCAAAACACATAAAACGTTTTTAGTTGAAAACGGTGTTGCGTAAATGGCCCCTCAGTCACGTTTTGTATTGTATTGTGAATGAGGCACAATCTATAATGAGCCTAATTTACATACAAAGAAGGCATGTATGTGCTGAAATAAATGGCAATGACTGAATTGGCACATAGTTATGAGTAGATAGCGCCTGGTTAAGCTAGAGTGAAGTAGTGAATAAGACAGTTTTTAATATGTGCCATGAATTAAGATATACTTCAAGCTAAATCGAAGAACTGGTGTGGCGTCATTTGAGAAAAAAACGTGCAGCACACATTTACATTTTCATCTAAACGCAGCTCCCAGTAGCATGGGAGTCTTCGGGATGCAGTATACCACTGCAAAGGTATTTCAAACTTCTTTCTATCTCTAAGCGAAGAACGAAAAAGAACTTTGCAGTGAGTATATCGGGGCCTATAACTGATACAAAAGGGATGTTTAGTGAATTTTCCCCTCAGACTTCATTGATTTACATTTATGTAGCATGCAGAACTTGTGGAGGCCAACATGAATTATGGGACATTTGCCTGCATGTGGCATCCATTTGGAACCTGTGTGTCACCTTCCTCCTTAATAACTCCCACGACCTGGAGAGAGTCACTTTGGTAATCCTCAGATAAATCAGTGTTAAATGTCATGTGTCTTACAAGCAGAGGGTGGTTGAGAGTGTCTGTGACTTCTGATGGCCCACATTGCACTATTACACCTCCTCACACACTCCAGACATGTCACAAAAATTAACTTTAAACGTTTTTTGGGGGGACTAGAAACGCTTTGGTTTAGGCCTCACGCTGAGGCTCATTCGCACTGCTGCTCCAGAGATAAAATTTTAAAAAGTTCATTACTTAAAATAGCTGTTCTCCTGCCAGGCTGCCAGCCATCAAGATATGAAGGAAATCAACTGCACTGTTGTGCCAGAGATGTGAGGAAATGTGAGAGGGTGGGCTTATCGTCTAATTTAATAAGTGCAGAAAGTCACTAACCAATCATTTCTGTTTTCTCAGGTTATTTGTGTATGACTGAAAAAAGATTTTGATTCTTTCAAAGCAATTTTACAAATTGGTCCAAATGTTCTATCCCTCAAAAAAATGACTTTTCCTATTAAAGCTGCACATTCAGCCATGTTGTTTTTGCCCGTCAAATATACTTTGATTAGTGTTAAAAATGAAAAAGCTTTCTGTTGCTGTGGTTAAGAGTCCCCTGAACTCACACCATCAGCACTGTCTCAGCCCACAGTTCATCTGACACATATTGAAGATGAAGAAGAAAAAACGCCAAGCTCTGGCTGAAAAATTGCCACTTCTGATTGGCTGGCTTCACACAAGGAGTAAAGAAAAATCGAGTAGTATGTTTTACTTTTTGAATAGTTATCGCAGAACGAGTACCCGGATATTTGACTAGTCATACTGTATTTATTGTGTTAAGAAGAAACTGGGCTCATATAATGAGCATTTTGAGTAAGTTTACAAGGTTACTGGCTGTATACTGCTTTGTTTTCTTTGTGAAAAAAGGTTATGTTTTTCCATTTAAGCCAGGATTCTGTGTAGATTTCTGTGTGAATAATCCGACATAATCAAACGAAACACTTACACTGGAAAGAATCAGATATATTTCCAGACATATTTCCAGCTATTTTTAACCTTTTGACTGAACTGACACACCACCATTGCAATTAATTTCTCCCCAATCCCCAAAAATATTGTTAGAAGCAAGAAAGATATAAGCCTAATGTGCACTAATATTAGGACATTATCAAACTTCAGTGTCAGTTCTCAGGGATTCTTTTTTTTTTTTTTTATGCTGATAGAGACAGAGGCACCCAAGGTCTTTGAATACCAGTGCATTCAACAGTTATTGCGATTGGGACAGGATGTGCAATGTACGACACCATAAGAACATCACCATATTTTTTAAACTTCTGGATAATGATTTAACGTAATTATTTAATGTCTAACTCCATTCATGAAAGTAGCGTATTTAATCTAAATGTGTAGACTGGAAAGCATTTTGTTAACTTCAATCACACAGCAAAAGAGTGAGTAGTACTAGCTCTTCGATGCGCCACGCATTACGTAATCACGTTGGAAAGGTCATGCATGACATACAGTGGGCGGAAGAACCAACCTAGTGTCTGATCTAAGTCAGACGCCATTTACAAAAATAAATGAATAAATAAAAGGTAAAACAACGATGTCGGACGATTTTGAAGTTGGAGGAGAAAACTTTTTCCGCCTTTTTCGATCGAAACGTTTTTCACCGATGTCATGCGTAACCTTTCCAACGTGATTACGTAATGTGTGGCGCATCGCAGAGCTAGTGGAAGACGAGCATTTGTGGTTAAAATGTATAAAAAGTTTTTTGATCATTTTGCCAGATAAGACCCTTATTCCTCGGCTGGGATCGTGTAGAGCCCTTTGAAGCTGCATTGAAACAGCAATTTGGACCCCATTGAAGTATATGGAGAAAATTCCTGGACTGTTTTTATCAAAAACCTTCATTTCTTTTCGACTGAAGAAAGAAAGACATGGAAATCTTGGATGACGTGGGGGTGAGTAAATCATCAGGAAATGTTAATTCTGAAGTGAACTAATCTTTTAAAGGTGCAGTGTGTAATTTTCAGCGGCATCTAGTGGTGAGGTTTGTGAATTGCAAACAGCTAGTCACTCACGGCCTATCCCTCCGTTTGCAAACTCTAAGGAGAAGCTACGGTGGCTGACGTAGGATCGGAAGATGTCGTCGTCTGAGTCAGCAGAGAGTAGAAAGTCAAGCAATGAGGTTTCTTTATATTATATTTTATATTAAATTATACTTACTTAATTGTTCAGTAAAACCACATGTTATTGCGATTGTTATTTTTACTTGTTCATCATTGTGTTAGTCTTTTATTCACTGACTTTACCATAGCTCTTATCTTATACTAACTAGCATGGAAACAAGCTATGGATAAGAGCATCAAAGCAGCTAGGTAAGGGGAAATAGCTAACGTTACGATGTCCGAGGCGTCGTTCAGACAGCATGTTTTTTAGGGCTGCAGCTATCGATTCTTTTTGTAATCGATTAATCTAGCACTCAATCGATTGATTAATCGAGTAATCGGATAAAAAAATTTAGTGTGTTTTTAAACAACCAAAACAAATAATGCATAACGAAAATGATGTGGCTGTAAAATGATCAAGCATTTGGCTTTTATTTCTCAAAAAACAAAAAAACAAAAAAAAAACAGAGGTATTTATTCCAACTCCAACATTTGGCTCCAAAACGTAGCCTATTTATTGTACTTTTTACCCATTTAGTGTTTATAAGTGCCAGTGCCAACAATTATATAACAATACAGTTAAGTCAACTTTATACTGTAAAACATGTATAACATGTAAAACTATGAATACAAACTTAAATAGTAAAGGCCATTTGGCCTTAGTTTTGTCTTCTTAATTAACACAGTCTCACCCCCCAAACGTCACATACTGACGCGTCTTGACCATACGGCAACATACGACGAAAAGGGTACCCCTAAAACGTCCATATGTGACGATTCGGGTTATGGGTAGGTTTAGGTATGCGTTAGGGTACCGCTAAGAGGCGCTGCTGGTGCGCTTATGTCTTCGTCTCATATGGACGTTTTAGGGGTACCCTTTTCGTCGTATGTTGCCGTATGGTCAAGACGCGTCAGTATGTGACGTTTTGGGGTGAGACCGGGCTGTCTTAATACAACATTACAAAAAAAGGATTGCACCTTCTGCAAATTACCCACCGGAGAACAAAAAATAATGAAATGAATATAAAATATCAAGCCAAACAGGTACACAGTGTATACAATTTATAAAAAAAAATAAGCGTAGCTTTGAAAAGGGGAATGTTTTATTGCAAATATGCATTTTGTTAAACAGAAAAAGAACAGCATTTTGTTTTTCACTTAGGCTAGTTGATATATATTATCACGTTTTGTAGTATTATATTTTTTTGTTAATTGAAAATGTTCTATGCTCAATTACTTTGGTAGCCGATTATGTCTTCCCCAAAAGTACGAGTGGATTTGGAGAAGCAGGCTGGGGAGTTTCATTTTTTTGTTGTTGTCTGTAACTATTTGTCAGACGTGACATAGTCTACAAATAAGGTCTCGCAAAGACTGCAATACAATATTTGTTCCTCCATCACGTCCCGGTGTATACAGTGAATGCATGCTGAAATTATTGTTGCGTGGCTACATAAAAGTTTAAGCATATGTGATGCATTGCCGCAATTGGTCTGACTGGCGCGTGAGAGAGACGAGGGTGCGTGTGTGTGTGTGTGAAGGGGTTCTTTTTTTAGGCTATACTCTCTTGCAATTGAACGTGAATACGTTTACTACTTAAAAACATCAAAGCTAAACATCATATCTAGTCAAACCGCATCACGACATCACTACAAATACAGTATGGGATTAAAATCAGCGAACATCAATGTATAGGCTTAGGCACGGGCGGAAATATTGGCGCTGGGTCAAAAAAAAAAAATGCGGGGGACAGAATTGTTACCTTGTTTCAGCGACGCTGAAAGGAAGCGATCCCAAACTTTAGACATTCTCTGCCGTTTATTGACATCTTTACTCTCCACCATCGCGCCAACTAAATTCAAAATGTATCACGCGCTATGCTGTGCTTCCTGAACACTGAACAACGGTCCGTGTGAAACAATCAGATCCCTGCGCGTATAGTGTGTGTCATAGGAATTTAACGAGGCTTCAAGGCAGAGTTTTTGCCTCGAGGAATTTTTGTAATCGAGTAAATCGAGTAACTCGATGAATCGTTTCAGCCCTAATGTTTTTCTCCACGTTTGCAGAGTCAGGGACAACCTGAGTATTCTGCTGTGTCTTTTTCTGCTGCTTCTCTTTCAAGTTAGTGACGAAACGCGCTCTGTAGCGCTGTTTGTTCGCTGTCGGCTACGGTAGAAACATGACGTCACAATATGTCGACCTTCATAGAAGGGGGTGTCCGCGGTTATGTAGATATAAATGACTCATTCTAAGGTAATAAAAACATAACGGTTCATTAAGTAAAGTCTTTATACACCACTGAAAACATAGTTATGGATCTTATATTGCATTTCTGTCAATAGATCCTCAGAAATATTACACATTGCACCTTTAACACAAACTTGAAATAAAAAATGTTTGATAGGAATGTTGTTCCAGGACCAACAGGTATACCTACTTTGATAAATCAATCCTTGCGCCCTGTCTGATAAAAACTGGGACGTTGTCAAGAACTACTGAACAATCATCAAGACTTCTTGCCCTTCAGAGGTTTGTAAAAGAGGCAGAAAGCACCCAGAAGACGACCAAGACAAGAAAACGTTGTAGTCCACTGTTATTTCACAGCTGACTACACTTAGGAAAGGATCAAACCTGCTAGGTTAAAACGAGTGAAAGCCACAACCATGAAGCATAATTCAGCTGTCCATTTGAATTTAACTCCACCTTTAACATCAGGGGAGACCAGCATCCTATTTTCCCGAGAAGTGACAATGGGAAGAGGTTACAGTGCTACTTATTAGATGGCTGTTGTAGCGCACTGTTATTAATATTGATTTCCTCCTCAGGGAATATCAATTTTGTTCTGCCGCTGCATACACATCGTAATGATGGGACTTAGCCTTCAGAGAAAGGCCTATTGCAGAGTCAGCGAAATGCAAGGAAAACAAAGACATACTCTTATATAAACAAAATAATGTTGCAGCAAAATCATCCAGCCTGATACACATACACACTGCTTGTGAAATCCACACCGGCTATATCTACATGTTCCCTTATTGCATTTCCTCTTTACACGCAATCATTCGCAACAGCAAACATGCATTGATACTTCTGTCACACAATAATAGCATTGTTCGGGACATGTTGACACCCAATTGTGTCATTATTCAATTCCCATGGTGTTTCCCGACAGAAGTAATGTAGGCGGCAGCAATTCTTAAAGTTGGGCACAATATTCCCAAGATGGTGTGTGGCGCTATTTATTCAAAAGCATTCAATCATTATGTCATGGGTGTTATAGTGTGCGTTATTTCTTGAGGTTTCTAGTCTGTGTTAGAATGAGAGGTGTTCCATATTTTCCTTACAGATGAGGGCAGTTTATCTCACTTTATGAAAGTCATTCTGAGGGGAGAATTTTATCATACGGAGGAAAGGTGATAACCGCTCTGTGGAGGCTGGAGGTTATGATTAATTATGATAAATATATTTTTTTTCACACCTGTGGCTATACGTGTATCTGTGTGTATTATATTTCAAGTGATGATAAAGTGAGATTATAACGCATTTTTTATCACAATTACAAAAAAGGCTCATGAGTAGCATACTCAAAAGCTAGCTGAACTCAAAAGAGTTCGCAAAACAACATTTCATTTCATTTTTCTATTTACTAATCAGCCACAATCCAGTAAAATTAGGCATTATCTGTGCTAGAATTGTGCTGCAGCATGAATAGAATATTCAAGTTGTTGTTTATTGCAGTGCAAATGCACATACTTTTTATATAAAACAGTTTAATGGATTGTGTCACTGGTCAATTGTGATGGATTTTTATTTATGCTTCTTTAGCTGCAAATAATAAAAATAATAATCACAAAAAGTACTGTATCAGCAAGCTGCCAAATTTTTGTTTGAAGGTTTATAGTTTGAAAATTAAGACAAAAAAAACAAGTAATAAAAACTCAGTGAGTGTTTTGGCGCAATTTTCTGACGTCATGGGACCACAACACTAAGAGATAGTAAATCTTTTCCTGGATTTTTTTTTGTGCGTTCCCGAGATTAGACCTTCCTTAACATAATGCCGAAAACCCGAAGTCTCTAGGTGGTCTGGTTGAGGAGTAGATAGAAGTGCAAGATTGGTGCGCACAGACAGAACAGAAATCATGAGTTAACAATCGCAATTTTGTCCGGTGGAAAATTGCGCTAAAGAAAAGATGTAAATAGTTTATCATATGGAGGAAAGTATATTTTTTACTCTTTTTTTCTATTTTACAGTACAATATCTTTACATGCATTTTGGAGCATTTGGTGCATGAATTTTGGAAACACAGTTTCAGAATAATGGTTTTTACAAAAATATTAAGCAGCACAAGTGTTTTCAAAAAAGTATTTAATTGAAATATACTGTTTGAGCAGTTTATTGCTTTTGTTGAATAAAAGTATTAAAAGGTACATTTAAAAAAAAAAACTGAATTGTAGAGTATAACAGAAATAAACATTCTTAAGGTCATCGGTTGATGGTTAGTTTATCTTACAATCACATTTTCTCAAAGTTTCTGTATAAATTTCATTAAGATGCGAAACATCCTTTTAACATGCCCTCATGACCTCAACCATAGTTTCTATTCCACATTTAAGAGCGATATAATGATTTCTAAAAGCAGCCCTTTGTTCTGTTTCATCAGTGACTGGCATCCCACCAGCAATGATAATATGACTTAAGTTGCATTGATTAAAGGATGATTGCATATATAAATTCAATTTGGCGGAGACCCAAAACAGATTCTATTCTCTAGTGCCTGTATTAGGGTTTTCACTGTCCTCCAACAAGAGTATATGTGCTAACTCATACATAGAAGCTGCAGTACAAATAAATTCAAGGGCCAGTGATTAAAATATGTGGGGGAAAATCACTTTTTTTTATATGACTGGATACATTATTGTCTTTTATCTATTACTAAAGTCATTACACAAATGAAGAAAGAATCAAATCATTTATTTCAATGTAAGTACATAGTACTTGAAGCCACTTAATATAAATTGGGACCTAGTTTGGTAGTACAACTTAGTGTTGCACATTTTATTTGTTCAGAAATGAGTGTGTAATTTCTAAAATGTTTGCAACTGCTTTTTATCACTTTATTAGAAGCACAACAATAACAATGTGTCATCTGTTACATAAGGACTGCTAAATCCTCATTTAGAAGTTTATTTTAAAGTGCAAAGTATTGAAAAGAACCACGTGTAAAAGCAACTATGTTGTAAGTGTGTCCGATCAGATAATAAAAAGTTTTTACCCCAAATTTGCACCAAATATGACCATATAAGTAGACAAGTGGTCAGTTGCAAAGACCACAGGTGTGGATATTGGGACAGCCCCACAATCTCTACCTACAATGCTCTTCCTGTCTAATTGCTTTTATCCCTAATGACTGGGGTTGGGATTAAAATGATGAACCCGACCCAAGATGAAGGCGGCATCACTGTCTTCACAGAGATTCAGCTGGACTCTCTCAATGGCACGCTCCTAAATCTGACCTACCACTAGGACCCTAGATCTAAGCAGTCCTGGATAAGAATGCGTATCCAGAGTCCGGCTCTATTAATTACGTCCAGCAATTAAGAGTGTGTGTCAACAGGAGATAAAGAGCACCATTAGAGAGACCCGAACAGTGGGAAACACACTTCTTCTTCATGGGATTTTAGGCTAATCTCGTTTTACTGGAACTGTTCTTCCCCCGCACTCACCTTTGATGTGTAAATTAGGCCAGAATCGAAGAAATAAACACGGTCACAAGCCAAAAGAAAATGGAGGCTTTGGCAGAGCATATTTTTTGGAAAAACAAATGGCATGAGTACAGAAATTCTGCTTCACCATAATTGAATGTGACTTAAAAGGGATGATTTTCAGTTCCAGCACAATGGCTATACAAGTTAGAGTGTGTCTCTCAGTGGCACCTCCAGGAAATGTTTTATGGGGCGACCAGATGGGGACAATAATTAAAAATCATAGGGTGGCACATCGAAAAGACTATAGCGTGGCTGAATCTTAGGATAATGCAACTGCAGGCTAAAGTTCTGATAAATGTATGTCAGAAATATTCTCTTATTACATTCCCATTTTACATGCAAACATTATGCAGCAGAAAACATGTAATCATTCATACTTTTGTCACACAATAATAAAATTGTTCTATCTTGAGAATGAAACATGTTGACACGCAATTATAGCTGGTGTTGATTTGCAGACGGAAATTAGACAAATTTACTGCACATAATTGTCAGTTTATTTGTCTGACAATTGATAAACTATAATATTATATTAATATAATATTCTAATTGTTGTAAAAATTAATAATAATAATATTTTGTCACTTTAGACATGTTAGAGTGAATTTATACAGATGCTGGTTAAAGTGCTCAGATGTTTTTTTTTTCTAATGAACTAAATAAAATACATATTCATATAAAAAAAAAAAAAAAAAAAAAAAAAATATATATATATATATATATATATATATATATATATATATATATATATATATATATATATATATATATATATATATATATGTGTATATATATGAAAATATTTTGTTTTGTATTTTTAAATGACATATTAGCCTGGTTTCATATACAAGTCTTAGAAAAATAAAATAAAACATTAAAGTGGATCTTGAGATGAAACAATGGCACTGACATATTTTAAAATGCTTTTTATGCTTTCAGTTAAAACAGCTCGACATGCATTTTAGTCTGGGACTAGACAAACCTTTTCTGTGAAAAATAATAATGTGATAATAATGTTTAATAGTTGTGTGTCAACACATTATCAGATATGGACAATGACAGCTTTTATGAAAAATGAATTGAACAATTTAGTCGCAAATAAATGTTACATAGAAAAATGCTTTTGTCTTGTGATTTTCACTTCAGCCATGGTTAGCGACAATCTACACAGCCAGTGGTTGACGTGTCCTGAATGTTTTTTTTTTTCCCAACAAGCTTATTAGAATGTGTATTGAAGCAGTTAGCAAAGATCTTCAAAAGCTTTCCCAGGACTCCATTTCAGGCAGGCTGAAGAGAGACCTCAGCTTAACACGAGGGACAAAGAGATTTACAGTGAGATTTGGAGTATAATTTAACAATCTTCTTTAATCTCTGCACGCCACAGAGCTTCCTCCGATAGGGCAACCATTTTCCACAGTTCATTGAAACAATTTCTGCTTCATCTAAATAGCAAATAATGAAATTATCCTCACACATATTCTTATTTCTTCAAGCTGCAGTGTTAATATTAAGAGGCTGCATGAATGTGGGGTAAATAAAGCCATCAAAATGTTTAGACTTCTCGTCTTTGCAGCCTCGCCGCATTGTAATATCGTCTGCTCTTCCCCGCTCGAAAAAGGATCTGAGATGAGCTGTTGGCGCTGCAGTCTGAAATATAAATGTGACAAAATAAATTATAAATTGACACTACCGCAAAGCCTGTTTCAGGAGTCAGGCGGTTTTGGTTCAGAGGAAACCGAGTTATCTTTTTTGACACGAATATACATGCTCGCCATGATCCGTGCTCCAAAAACAATGTGTTATCGCTTGAGGTTTGTCTGCATTTAATTTTAACATCAGTACCTGCTTGCGACTTTAGTCTGGCTGTCAGAGACTACACAGCTGGGCTCAGAGTGAACAAGGCAGCTTTGTCACTAGTGGGAATAAGCTGTGCACAACTTTGGCTGTAGGACTTCTTTTTTTAAAGATGAAGGTCCCAAAGAGCCTGTCCCACTGAAACACTGTCCCTGCATCTGCTTCCTCAGTATGGTTCACTTCTCCTCACTGGCTGGAACGCCCTTGAAGTTTCTGTCTGATTCCTCACCTCACCCTCTGAATGTCTATTAAAATATCTTGATTCCCCCGTAAAACTTTATAGAATTAATCTCCCTGAAAATATCTTCTCTTATCAGCCAATAATGGGTGTAATGTCTGTATGGTGGTGTGTGTATGTGTATTTATATGTAATCCATTAGCCGTGGATTATCCTGTGTGTGTGTGTGTGTGTATATATATATATACTTATAAAATATATATACATACGTATAATATATATATATATATATATATATATACTTATAAAATATATATACATACTTATAATATATATATATATATATATACATATATATATATATATATACTTATAAAATATCCAAAAAAAAAAAAAAATATATATAAATATATAAATATATTAGGGCTGTCAATCGATTAAAATTTTTAATCGCGATTAATCGCATGATTGTCATGAGTTAACTCGCGATTAATCGCATTTAATCGCACGTTTTTTTATTTGTTCTAAATGTACCTTAAATTAATACTAATACTCTAATCAACGTGGGCATGGATAAATAGATGCTTTATGCAAATGTATGTTTATTATTGAAACCATAGTCAATATAGAGCATAAGGAGGAGACATGTTTCAAAGGTCATAGATGTTTTTCAAAGAACTTGTTCATGTCTATTAGACATGTAGAAAGAACAAAAAAATGCCAGGTTACCATTACTTCTCTTTCTTTGCACTGAGCAATTTACTAACACAAACATGATTAGATTTTTGCATGACAGGGGCAGCTCTTCTAAAGCTAAATGTAGGCTACATTAATTATTTATTATTACATTGTAGTTTGTCTCTCTCTCTGTGCCCATTTTGATGAAGCTAAATTCTCAATAAAAATGTTTTCATTGGTATATTTTACTGTTTCTGTTGTCAACGGAATGAATTTGAAATGGTGACTGAAACGCGACCCATTAAGACATAACCAGCTCTTCCTTCTAAGATGTTAAGTTAATCTGCACAAAAATTCTGATAATCGAGCCGTCGTCTGGTGAAATCAAATACACATAAGATAAATACACATAAGATAAAGACAATATCTGTGCTCTGATTTCGGCTATACTTGTAAAATTAGAGAAGCAACATAATATCTGTGAATTAAAGAGCTGCTCCTCCGCGCGAGACGCAGAGAGAGAGAGAGAGAGCGAGAGAGAGAGAGAGAGAGAGAGGCGCGCGCGCGTGCTGAGAGAGCAGTACCGGCATTACCGGTAGATTCTCAGAAACTAAATAAGGTTTGGGCGCTTTGTTGAAGGGAAAAAAATCGCTAAAGGGGTCTGCAATGTCACCAAGTTGGCAACACTGTGTATCTCCATTTCTCCAACTAGGGGTTGGGCCACGGGTCAAACAGAAAATACGCGCTGCGTTAATCGCGCGTTAAATAAAATTAGTGCCGTTAATATGATTTTGCGTTAACGCGTTATTTTAACTTTGACAGCCCTAAAATATATATATATAAATGTTTAATGTAATATTTTGTGAAAGATCTTTTTTATTATTATTATTATTGGTCTACTTGTTGCTTCAAATTACCAAGATAATAATAATAATAATAATTATATTTAAAAAAACTGAATTGTCCTGTGGAGCAAGTATACTGTATCCACTACTGTATCCACTGTTGGATATTAGTAGACACATTAAATCAGTGAAATGAAACTTCTGTAAAACACATCTCAGTGCTTAAAAAGCCCATAGCCAAGGGAACACCCTCATATGTTCATATATTATGATGTTGATATTAAATCTGTTGTCATCTGTTGTTGCTGAGCAAACTATAGTGCAAATCCTTTCCTTAATTCCTTCTGCAAACCCTTTATTTCCTTTATTTATTTATTACTGTAAAAAGATCCACTGTATTTTTCCACTTTCATTCTGAAAAAAAAAAAAAAGAAGCCCTGTGTGTTGACAATAGATGGAAAGTACGGAACATTTACCTCTGCAGCGCTTGTATTTTCTCTGCTGTGATTCCCTGAACAATCTTCTCCAGCACATCTGTGTCTGCACTTGGCTCTACCTTCACTTGCTCCCTGCTGAAGGCATATCGTCCAATGAGCAGCCCCAGAGCAAACACACCCAGCCCTGCTAGCAGGTATTTAGCCAGGCAGGTCCCATTCCATCTCTGGCCCTTGGGTACCGCTCGGCTGAAACGAGAGACGTAATTAGGGTCCTCCTGGAGACGCTCAAAACGTCCGTGAGGGGAAACGGAGGGTTGAATTGGTTCCAGGTCTGGGTCCATGCCCCCGCCAGAAGAGCTGCTCACAGGTTGATGCTCCACACACTCCAGCTGGAAACGGTCCAGGCCTGGTTCCTCCAGCTCCTTCTCCATGTCCCATTCCAGTTCCAGGGAAGCTGTGTGAAGCTCCACACTCTCCAGATCCCGCACACGGAGAGAACCGTGGCCAGCACGCACTTTCCTATACGCCATATCTGTTACTGTAGAGACATGAGAAACATACACAGATATAAATGGAATTAATTTATTTTTACATGTAATTTCTGTGTTGACACCTTCAATTCTTGGCTATACTAGGGCTGCAATAACTAATTGATAAAATTGATAATGAAAATAATTGGCAATGATTTTGATTATTGGTTAATCGCATCTGTTTACTATGCATGAAAAACATCCATTCACGTCACTTTACAAGTGAATAAAGCATTTCTATGGAAAAAACACATCTGGAAAATAGTGGAGGAAAAGAGCAAAAAAACAAGTTGCCCTAAAAATGAGAATGACAAAACAAACAGAAGCAAATAGTGTAATGTTGCTTGCCCTGTCATGTTCTTTCACAAATGTGTTTGTGTGCTGTTTAATCATTTTTGAGACGCGTTTTCCTCAGTGCATAACTTGCATTATCTTTAAATGTTAGACAGTCACGCATATAATTTCATTTTGCAAACAGGCTTGTACTGACAACAAGTGGTTCTCCGTTAAACTTCACAGACTTCAACACATCAGACAAATGGAGTGCAATAGCATTTTTATTTTTTTTCTGAAAAAATTCTTGTTAAACTTTGGGGTAACACTTGATACTAACTCTCATTACAGTATTAGAAGACTGTGTTCATAACATCTGCTAACACTTTATTTTGATGCTCCCCATTTTACTGACTGTAAGTAACTTTTCAACTACAAGTCAACTTATTCTACTAACCCTAATCTAATATAGTCCACTAATACTCAAATGAGAGTTAGCTGACATATAGTTGCAAAGTTACTTATAGTTAGTAGAATGTCTAAAGTGGACCATCAAAATAAAGTGTAACCAACATGGAATATAAGTTTAAAATTATACATGTAACACAAGAAATTCAGTTTTTATGATAGCAGTAACAGTAAAGGGACTATTGTAAATCAATAAAGTATAAATGGAATATGTTCACATGAGTTTGTGTTCCTGTATCTCTTACTAGATTGTGCTTTTGTTGTTCTTTATTATCACGATTGTTTTAGTGGTTTTAACTTCTACTTTCAAATATGCAATCAGTTTAAATTGGAACCCCTTTATTACACATGATGTTTTATTGCATATAGCCTACACAGATATTGACTATATTTCTTTTCATTGCCTTCAAATTGCACATGTTTGGAGATGCGGTGGACAACATTGGGAAGGATGTAGAACAATTTTGTGAATTAGGATTTTTTTTATCTCACAATAGTGAGTTCATATCCCGCAATTCTGACTTTTTTTCTCAGAATTGCAAGTTTATATCTCACAATTCTGAGAAAAGAAGTCAGAATTGCAAGAAATAAACTAGCAATTTATTTCTTGCTGCTCTCTCTAACAACTTCTCTTTCTCTCACACCCCTTGCCAGTCTGGGAAGGGTTGGGGGTACAGGTCTTCTCATTTCTAACAATTGGAAATACTCAACTCTCTCTTTTCTTTGCAATAACAACTCGTTTGAATGTCATGCTTTTACACTTACAACTCCCATTAAGATCCAGATTGCAACAGTATGCCGTATGCAACAGACTTCATCTCTCTCCTAGCTTCATTCGATCTCAAACGGCTCATCACCACAGGTACTCACAAATCAGGCAACCAAGTGGACCCGGTTTACACGCAACTGCATCACAGACAACATTTTGGTGAAACCTCTCCACGTTTCAGATCATTTCCTCATTACTTTCAATCTACAACTCACTACCTGAGCACCACCAACCCCCCTACCAGTTACTTTCAGACGAAACCTGCGCTCACTTTCTTCCTCCCTTCTTTCCTCTGCTGTGTCATCTTCCCTCACCCTCACAATTCTTATCTCTGGATGTGAATACCGCAACGGATACCTTATGCTCCATTTTAACTTCTTCTTTAGACAATATCTGCGCTCTCTCCTCCAGGCTGGCACGCACTACTCCCTATAACCACTGGTTATCTGAGGTTCTTCGTGAACACCGGACCGAACTCAGGGCAGCGGAGAGGAAATGGCGCAAATCAAAAGACACATCTGACCTGAGATTGTATCAATCTCTGCTCTCTTCCTTTTCTGTTGATATTCATGCCGCGAAATCTTAATATTTCCACAACAAGATGAACAGCGCCTCTAACACATGATCACTTTTCAAGACATTCAACTCTCTCCTCTGTCCACCTCCACCACCACCCACCTCCTCTTTAACGGCTGATGATTTTGCTAACTTCTTCACCAACAAAACAACTATCAGCAGTCATTTCTCAGCTCCACACACACAGGAGCCCAGACCAACCTCTCCCACAGCCCAAAACTTTCTCTCCTCCTTTTCTCCACTAACCGAGGAAGAAGTATCTAAATTTCTCCTCTCCAGTTATCCTACCACCTGCCCTCTAGACCCCATCCCCTCACACCTTCTACAAGCCATCTCTCCCACACTTCAACACAGCAACTCGTCCCTCCATACTGGCATTTTCCCTACAGCATTCAAGCAGGCTCGGGTTACTCCACTGCTTAAAAAACAACAACATTAAACACATCACTTGTAAAGAATTACAGACCTGTCTCTCTCCTACCATTCACTGCGAAAACACTTGAACGAGTTGCTTTCAACCAAGTATAATCTTTCCTGTCACTGACAACCAGCTGGATGTCAACCAATCTGGCTTCAAGGAAGGGCATTCAACCGAGACTGCATTATTGTCGGTCACAGAAGCCCTATGGATCGCAAAAGCTGCTTCCAAATCATCAGTTATTATTCTCCTGGATCTGTCTGCTGCCTTCGACACTGTGAATCATCAGATCCTTCTGTCTACCCTCTCATGACTGGGCATCACAGGAACTTCCCTCCACATCCAAAGCTCATCAACTGACCACAGGGGTTCCTCAGGGTTCAGTTCTTGGACCCCTCCTCTTCTCCATCTACACCACATCACTGGGACACATCATACAGGCACATGGTTTCTATGCTTCTGACACACAGCTCTTCCACTCATTTCAATCCCACAGTAGCTGCACAGATCTCAAGCAGTCTGGCGGACATCTCGGCATGGATGAAGGATCATCACCTGCAGCTCAATCTGGCAAAGACTGCACTTCTCTGCCTCCCTTCCAATCCGTCTCTAAAGCACGACTTATCCAGACACTATCCATCTAGATTCAGACACTATCCAGCTAGTCAGAAATCTTGGAGTAATATTTGATGACCAGCTGACCTTCACAGACCACATTTCAAAGACAGCTCGATCATACAGGTTTGCACTGCACAACATCAGGAAGATCAGCCCTTTCCTAAGTGAGCATGCAACACATCTTCATCCAGGCCCTGGTCATTTCTAGGCTTGATTACTGAAATGCTCTTCTGGCTGGACTCTCAGAAAAAAAGGTACCAAAGCTGTCACTGTGGCGGTACCTTTACAAAAGGTACGCCTTTGTACCTAAAGAGTGCATATAAGTCCCTCAAAGGTACATATTGGTACCAAACGTGTACATATTAGTACCTAAATGGTACATATGATATTAGAACCCTTTTGAAGGGTACTGTCCCAGTGACAGCTTTTGTACCTTGAGTGCGTGTGGACTTCCATCATGTGCAACTAAACCTCTACAAATGATTCAGAATGCTGCAGCCCGTCTTGTCTTCAACGAGCCAAAAAGGGCCCATGCCATTCCTCTGTTCATCTCTCTGCACTGGTTACCACTCGCTGCTCGCATCAAGTTCAAGGCATTGACGCTTGCTTACAGATCTACCACAGGGTCAGCTCCCTCCTACTTTCACTCACTCCTACGAGTCTACATCCCTACCAGAAGCCTACGATCGGTCAACGAGCGACGGCTTGTGGTTCCATCACAGAGAGCTACAAAATCACTCTCCAGAACATTTTCATTCACGGTTCCATGCTGGTGGAATAATCTCCCCACCCTTATCCGGAATACAGAATCCCTGACAACATTCAAAAGACAACTGAAAACTCAATGCACTTAGCCTCATAACAAAAATCTTTCCTTTTCCTTTAATCCTCCCTTGTCTGGCTTATGCTACTCTGAGAAATGCCTGAACTTTGAGAACTTCTTGCATTGTTTTTGCCTCATCACAATGACTCACTTAATTTAGTCCTCATTTGTAAGTCGCTTTGGACAAAGGTGTCTGCTAAATAACTAAATGTAAATGTAGCAATTGTGAGTAAAAAAGTCAGAATTGCGGGATGTAAACTCGCATTTGTGAGATAAAAAGTATTTCTCATGGGGACCAAATAAAAAATAAAAATAAAAATCATCATCAACAAAATGTATATATATATATATATATATATATATATATATATATATATATATATATATATATATATATATATGTGTATGTAGGGTTTACAAGGACCACACACAGCAAAATGACTATTAATACAATTGAAACTGTTTTCTACTTTAATATATTTCAAAATGTACTTTATTCCTGTGATGGCAACCATGGAAACGAATTTTCTAAATTCTTTGATAAAAGTAATTTCAAAAGAACAGCATCTTATTTATTTATTTATTCTAACAATGTAA
Source organism: Scardinius erythrophthalmus (assembly GCF_964197995.2). Lineage (NCBI taxonomy): Eukaryota > Metazoa > Chordata > Actinopteri > Cypriniformes > Leuciscidae > Scardinius > Scardinius erythrophthalmus. The sequence goes on along the minus strand of NC_138245.1, from coordinate 15,616,646 downwards.
AAGTATTTACTGTCACTTTGCACTGTAAAAAATAATTCTGTGGCTTAGTAAATATTACAGAAATTTTTAACTTTATTAACTTAATAAAATCTCTGTATATCGTTTACTTGATTGTTTGAGTTAAACATACCAAAATAATTGAGTAAAAATCCAACAGTTAATTTTATCTAAAATTTACAGATATATTTAAGTTTTTTTCAATAAAATAATTTAGTATTTGACTAACCAATTATTTCTTTATAATATACTTAATATATATGTGAAATTTCTATCAAAATATTTGAGAATGTTTAATTAATCTGATCTGTTTCAAGAAACAAAAAAAATACTTAATTCAAATCAATATTATTAATATATTTAACACGCTCTTCAAATTGAGTAAGTTTACTCAATTAAAACAATTCACCCCTCCTCTGACGTGACGAAAACTCGACGGTTGGAGTGAGCGCGGGCTGTTTGAACTCTCCAGTCTCCAGAACAACAACTCTCTTCTCAGCGTCGCAGATTTGGTGCATTTTCACTGTGAAATTCAGGTTGGTGTATGTTTTATTTTATCTATAAAATCATTACTGTGCTTTAAATCATATTTAATACAAAACAACATACAGAGGCGTAATTCGACACCTAAACGAGACGAGAGCCGCGTTTGTCTTGCGTGATTGAAACGCTTTGCATAAACACATGACTTTCATAATGATAATGAATATAATTATTATCATTTGGATGATAAAATGTCCTCAGAACTATCACTTTTTGTTTATTGGCAGGTTATGTCAGTCGCTCGCAGTATATTTCGGCTGTGCCCCAGACAGTGACTGTGAGTGAAACGCAGGACGGCGGTATGAAGTTCAAAGTTCACCCGCAGAGGCGAGTCTGTCTCCGGCATGAGGACCAGCGCAGATTCGGTGGATATTGGATATAGAGTGGTTGATTACACTTGAATTAGGCTACCTGAATGTTTAAATATTTCATTTTTACTTGTTAAATAAGTTTAAATGCAGGCAATATTGTATACATGAAAAAACTGTCTAAATGTGCTGTATTGCTGTACTCATTGAAAATAAAGGCCAATGTAATGTATACTGGTGGTTGTCTGGAGTACTATTTTACAAAGAAAATAAAAAATAAAAAAGTTAATATTACTCATTAATAAAAACAGTTAATATTACTCATAAATATTGTTTTTTTAATGTTTAAATGTTAAATTATTTCTACTCAATTTTATTTGTTAATGTACCTGATGCAGTTACTCAGATTTACTTAATTTTATTACTTGCATTTACTCAATTTATACAGTATATTTCATTGATTTCACAGCTTTAAAATTTACTCAATTTTTTTGAGTGTAAAAATGTTTCACCAATAAAATTGAGTAAATAATAGTTAAACTTTTTACAGTGTGGATCAATTTAATGTATCTTGCAGAAAACAAGTATTTTCTTTAAATAAAACCATAAATATCCCAGATTTTCAAAGCACACTAAACTCTGCTGCCATGATTATTATTAGCCAGTGTTTTGTGCCAGTTGGACACACATCACTCTTTACACAGACACAGAACTCTCTCAGGGAGGGATGTAGAAGCTCACAGTTTGACTGTTGCTGCTAAAAAAGGTCATTAAGGGTGATGACTTGGTTGGCTCAAATTCATAAAAGAGAATCCATTGTCTCTATGTACCATCAAATTTAACTATCCCTTTAACAGACAACGCCATCACACTCAAAACAGCCCAATCGATAATGACAAAACTCCAAACCGCTCAGAAATTCCAGACTGCACGCAGGGCCATTATCCAGTCAAACTGAGTCCCTGAAATAGGTTGCCTTTAAAAAATTACGGAGAGAAATATCTGCTGTCGGCACTAGGCAAAGCGAAGGGAGCTGGAGAACCCTTTGATAGTCACACTTAAAATAGTAATTTAGAGGTGGGGAGAAATCTGTTCTGATAGAGGGAAATAACTCCGCAACTACTAAACATTACCATTCTATACACGTTTCGTCGAAAATGGCACCGCCAAGGATTTTGCAACACATTTTGCACATTGAGCATTTGCACACTACCCCTGTCTTTTTATATCATTTGTAGTACAGAATTTTTCTGTTCTCAATCTTTTATAGGAATGAAGGGAATGATTTTGTCTGCATGCTTTCGCTTTTAAATAGGCCTCACCGAATGAGAGAAGGTGGAAATGATGTGTTGTTGTCTCTCAACATTAATCTTCAGTGCTCCACAAAACTTCCATTATTCTAGGCCGCCGTTCAAGAGGAGCAATCCACACCGGAGCTTCATTTACACTCTGACCCGGGCAATGATATGGGTTGTCAAACTCTCAGGACAGCGCTAACCCTCATCTCCTCTGCACACCTCCTACACCCGTGCCTCCGGCTCTTTGCTCACAGACTGACAGCTGACGTTCAATCACCAGAAACATCAGTAATTTAACGCCTTTCGACTACCCAACAGAGCCATCAATTAAAGTAGAGGGGAATGCACCGTCTTTGGCTTTTCCTCAGTGATTGATGTTACTATGAAAGTGGAAAAGATGCTTCTTCACATGCTCTGCTTCCAATCTAAACATGCACCTAATGGGTCAATGACATGATGCTAATTTTTTTAGCCAGGTCAAAAATGCTATTTCTGTGATTTATTATTATAATAATAAAAAAAAAAAGTGAAGTGGAAGCAGGAGCATAAAGTGAAAAATGTCAGGTTTATACAACAGAATGGATGGATGGATGGATGGATGGATGGATGAATCTCCGTCCGTCCGTCCAGCCATCCAATCACATATATTGATTGATTGATAGATAGATTGATTTTTTTTTTCATTGTCATTAACTTTACACTGTTAAAAAAAACATATGAAACCAACATGCATACATTTCTAAGAACTTGGTGCACGTTTTAATCTACAATTAAGACATTTTTTGTTTTCCTTTTTATTCATCATGGACACTCTTATATGTCATAGACCCATTGCAATATTGATGATACAATGAGTGTCACTGACTAATAATTGCTTAACAGTTCCCTTACTTAAGTGCATTTCAGCTGGATTCACAACAGGACCATTACCACATTGTTTTGTCCATGCCCTCATTTTATTTGTTAGAGCTTGATTTATGCTAGGACCAACACTGTTACTCGCTGAACTACGGCCAGTGGATAGCAAACACCTTGTGTTTCTGGATTTATCTTATCAATATTTATGAAACCCGTCAAAACAGCATTTATGTTTCCCTGGAATAGGTAAAGACAGGCTGAGTAGATCATGTCACCCCCAGTGGTGGAAGGCCCAGGTACTGCTTGGGGCAGCCGAGAGAGCATGCAGGGAAAAGCAAGAGTAATGGCACCTATCAGAAGATGCCAGAAGTTTCTTGGCCTTACTCCCACAAGATTTCTCCAGCATGGATGGTGTCCTCTCCATTACAAACCCCTAATATACCATGGGCACCTCATGGATGTCACAAGCTGTTAGACCTACAGCAAATTGCCTGCACAGAGAACACTGTGCATCGAGTTAAAATGATCTGCTGCACTAGAAACGAGGAACAGCCAAAAATCGATACATCTGTCAAATGTAATTTTAAACCAATAGCTGAATTCGCTATCAATTATGCATTAGACTTATTAGATCTAAAATAATAACTTTACACCACTTTCTATGTGCACATAGATAATATTGAAAGAAAAACATATTAGCAAGGATTCTAAATCTAATATGATAACAAATCATTTTAATTCATAATATTAATGATTATATTTCTCTTTTATTCTAGATAAAAAACAAACAATAGATCATTTGACAGGATTATCAAAACTTTGTACGAGTCCAAAAAAATCTTGTTTTTCCACTTGTTTATGCTTAAAAGAAGTGCAAATATCTGTTCTCTGAAAACAAGCCATATCATCTTACATAGTTTTGCTTCTCAAGTAAATTCATCTTGTTTTATGGATGTTTAGACAGTTTTTACTGGTAAACAAGACAAAGATACTCATTAAGACTATGATTTTTTGCTCTGTAGTGCTGGTAATTATAAGAAATAGATATTGTATCCGCACTAATTAAACATAACAAAAGTAAACTGCAGTGGCACAGAAAATATAATTAAAAAAAATACAGATGTCTTTGTGCTCAGTGTTTATTATCATGTTCTTTTGTCTTCACAGGGGGTGAAGACGAGGGAAAGTACAGAAAAACGAGCAGGAAATGAGAAGAGAGACATCTCACAGTGTTGTCTCGCTTACCTGTCTTCACTTCTGACATGACCTTGTCAGTTACCTTAGTTAGAAGGCATGAAACTAGCTGTCAGTCATGTTGCATCGGGCCAACAACACAAGTCCAAAAAGAATAAGTTTGCAGCTAATGAAAACAGACATTCTCCATCCTCAAACAAACCTCACAAAACACTTATTTTACAAAATAGTGCGATCAAAGGAATTTCTTGGAAATAAAGTAAAGTACCAGACTAGATTACCAGAGTTTGTGCATGGACAGCCTAAATTTAAAATTCTGACAGTTTTTATAAGGACGATGGCTTTTACCATGTCAGTGCTGATGGATTTCAATTCTACAAAACTTACAGAGACGTGTCGTCATTATCCTACAAAAATAATTCTGAATTCATACAAGGTGAAACACAACATAAGCCTGTGGCAGAAATAGGCCATGCCACCAAAACCATCACCGGGCCCTTGACAGCATAGAAAGCACTATTTTCATGACATATGAATAAAATATGCATCCTCAGGGGTACATGCTACATGTCTCACAGGCCTCATTCACATTAAATTCTAAAATATACAGGCATTTCCAAGAGGTCAGACAAGTCCACAGTGATATAGGGGCAGATTGTTTTTTTTTTCCTCTGAACTGCAAGGTGAATGTTAAATATTGCTTTACTTGTGACCTCCTCCAGCAATTTCTGTTAAAACAACACTTATGCATGTTTTATGTTTTCAAAGGGGAAATTGAAAGAGAGAGAAAAATGGAGATAAATGAGATATTATTTGTAGTACTGAGGGGAATTTGCTAGTACATACTAGAATAGACAGCTCATCAAAACAGCTCCTCCTGGCAGACATGGTCTATATTCATATGTGTTTCTACACAAAATATGGCTCTAGCACACAACCATACTTTGCATAGACGCTGAAAGATAAAATTTAAACTATCTAAAATGTGAACACTTTATGTATAACTTTAGAGCTGTACAAACCTTGTTAATGTACAATACTAAAAGTTCATTGAATTTTTAATCAGGGAATTTACAGGTTTATGTTAATTTATAATAAATTAGATTAATTGAATGTTTTTAACAGCATCTATTTATTAAACACATTTAACACATTCATTACTTTTATAATGGTTGCATTCTGTTGATTAAGAAAACATGTCTCAACATATTCAACATACTGAACTTGTTCAGTGCTACCGAAGTTTTGTAAACCTTGAATGTTGCACAAAAACAATTGCATGTTAAATGCTGTCAAACCTTCTGATATTGTTTCCCTTTTGAATGGGAACTCGCACTGCATACTATGATGCTAATGGGGAATGACTCCAGCATGACTGGTTTCTGAAGCACGTGTCAGAAACGGCTCTTGAAGACAAGAAAGAGGATGACGTGTACTACAGGTGCCTTTTTATACTCTGGTCACACCAGTAGTGACGTCATAGGCTGTCGCCGGCCAATGTTAAGCACGTGTTTTGACACGTGCTTCAGACACCGGTCATGCAGGAGGTATTCCCCATTGGCTTCCTAGGACGCAGTGTCTCGTTCCCCTTCTCAGGGAACCCAGGTTACATTCGTAACCCGAGATGAGTTCACTGTCCATCCAATTATGTGAAAATGTATGTGCAAATGTTACAAGAATGCCTAGAAATGGTAATGGGATCGCTCTAAAACGGCATACCATAAGATAAAACAGATGCTGTTGCATTATTCTGCAATATTCTTTAAAACGAGGGAAAGCACCAGTAAAACTAATGCTGCTCAGCGGTGAATGTGTGAATAAGGTGTCATTTGTGCATTCAGATCAATGCACACAGGTGAGACAGATACCAAAACAATGAAGATAAAGCCAAATCAAAAAGACAAATCACTTGTTGCGAAAACACATCGGCCCCCAAGCATCTAATTAATTACCCAAGTCTATTACGTTCCATACGAAGAAGAAGAAACAGACAGGGAGAATTCTTTTGAATGGCTCGAAAGAAGCATCAGCGTTATTGAGGACATCTATCACACTAAACTAAACACAGAGATATTGTATCTGCCTGTATAGGCTGAAATGCTGGATCAGAAACATTTGCTAAAAAAGGCAGGCAATCCAGCTTGTACTATTTCAAATGGATTATGGCTAGCACTCAAATCATTAAAGCCAGAATTAGACTAACAACCATTCATTAAAATTCTCTGAAATGCAGAAAGGAGGAACGGTTGTCCTCCATAGAGGCACTCTGCTAATGGTGACGGCAGAATCACCAAACATCCTGTTTTGTAGGTGTGAAATCAATAGCACTGTAAACTGGAACATAAAGCACAACCTCTAAGACCAGGTGATCCAGAGACTCAAAGTTTTTCCACTTTCTCCCATTGGTACCTATTAGAAACATAGACTTAAACTGGGAATTTGAGAAGACGCATTTATGGGCTTAGGGTTTTATAGGATATTGCTGTCGCCAAGTGTTCCTTGAAAAACAAACAGTAAAAAGCCATTGTTTAGTTAATTAGTATCATGGGGCACAAAAGGATGAGAGCTGTTTTTTTAAACACCTCATCTGGCTAGGGCTAAGAATTAGCCCTTAGAAATGACAGCTTGTGCATACAACTTCAAAGGAAAGATTACAAGTATTTAGTTTGTGCTTATCTGGTAATGTGCAATTGGTAAACAGAATAATTTATCAAGTCTAAGAAATATACAATGTAAACTAAGAAAAATTAAATAAAAATCCTTTCCAAAAGCTGTCGACTGTCTTGTTTTAAGTGCTCAAATCCAGTGTGTCGACAGAGATGCAAAGCATGTATACGCATGTTTGTTAACCTTATTTTTTAGGAAGCCACTGACTCCTACAGGATTAATTGTGTTCATGTTATAATACACAGTGTTTTAAAAGAGCATATTATTGATTATGTGCTGAAATGTTGCTAGACATGAAAGACATGAACTTGAAGTCTCTCTTTAAATGATCATTGAAAAAAAATAAATAAATACATTTATTTATTTTGCAGAGGTGTACCTTGATATTACAGAAAAAAGACATATAAATCCAATACATTTAATTTAAAAAGTCATAATTAAAAAAATAAGCAAATAATGATAATAAATAATATAACCATTACAGAGAATAAATTATATATGCATGTATAAATATATGTATGTAATTTGACCAAACACTGAAAGATTATGACAGGTCTACAATCAAGTTGAGTGATCTTTGCATGTGACAGTATCTCTAGTCATAGCACAAACCTCCTTACGCAACAATTTGCGGAATGACAAACTCAAACATGTTTGACTAAACAATGAAACGGCGACCTTGAATCCCATTTAATCTGAAGGTCGTATTCCCGGCTCAGTCAGAAAGTGTTTGATCTTTACCATACATGCCAAATGGAAACTGGCCAGGGGCTTCATTCTTACAAATTGCAAACACGTACTGTGTATCTCTGAGATAAAGCTATAGCCTATATATTGCTTATTATTCTCAATAGCCTTATTAGTTGATATCAACCTATAGTCAGATAGCACTGGATTTTTCAAGACTCAATAGCGAAGGATGGGTGGCTAATTTGTCATCCAGCCTGGTTTATCACACAAATTTGGTTCAAGTGTTGATTTGATTTGGCATTTATAGAAGACAAACGTGGCTTCCTTTCCTCTCGCCCAAACGAGTCCAATTCGACAACTGATATCATCTCCGAATATTTATTAATGATCATAGATAGACCACTGATCAAAGAGAACAGCACTTTCTTAGCCTGCATTCCCCAATGATTCGAGTCTTATCAAGATCCTCTTCGTTAAAGTCACTCGGAGCCACTGAGAGAGTGTCTATATATAGACAAAACCACGCCGCTGTTCCCGTGTACACAGATCAGTCATTATCTTCCTACCCTGACACAAACAGAAGTCACCTTTTGTTGCAAATAAGGTCTTTCCCATCTGTATCACACTGATAGATGGACACAGAGCCTGTCAAACGTCACTGGCAAAACATACAGAAGTAATGAAGGAGCTTTTTGATTCAGCAAGACCAACCTCTATAGGGCTTTTTTACAACAAACATATATCATACACCCGGGCAATCATGCACAAAGACAGAAGTATACACAAACATGATGGACATGACACACAGGCTGTTGTGTTGGGCAGGTGTAATTGGCCGTCATCTCACGGCGCTCACTGGAGAATGGAATTTCATGGGTCTGATGAAGAGATCGGACAAGTTCGTGTGTCTTCCCGTCAGAGCATACAGTACATGTCCCAGAATTGTCTGAGGCTAATCGGAGCAACAACATCAATGGCCCAACACTTTAATGTCTCACAAACATCTTAACTTTAACTTTATTTTATGCTATTTTATGCTACTTCCCAACAGATCAAAAATCAAAACCTGACAACCTCTGCTAGAAATCTTATAACGGGCCATGTTATTTAGCCATGTTATTTAAATAACACGGAAAGTGTGCGTTTAAAGACCTAATAAAATATTTAAACTCAGATCAATATTTCTTGTCTAATTATTTACTTATGTGGCAAACTTATTTGGGTCCTCATCATCCTGTCAGGGGTTATTTTGAGACAATCACTGGCTGGATGTACATTATCTCTTACATATGAAGAGTTCAGATGCAAAAGCCTCTAAGTGCCATCTGAAATTTTCTACTAGAATGATCATTTTTATAAAGCTTGTATATTTAAGTTCAGTAATTTCACTTAAATGACAATGAAAATTACCTATTAATTGTCATTTAAGTGAAATTACTGAACTTAAATATACGAACTTGATAAAAATGATCATTCTAGAAGAAAATTTCAGATGGCACTTAGAGGCTTTTGCATCTGAACTCTTCATATATACCACTCAAAACAGGACGACACCGGACTCTGTCTTGAGTCCTTCTCAAGGCTGAGATCAAATCCATATTTTCTTGGTCTTGTTATTGACTCGAGAGCATTTAGACTCTATCTTGATTTGGACTTAACGCTGTGGATACATCTTGCGCATATAATTTGCTTTCTGCCATCATACCATGGTTGTCTGCAGTTCACGCAAAACCAGGATTCATTCAACACAAAGGAAATCATAGGACCTAAAACAGTTCCATTTACACTTGGCCACATATATGTGTCTCCGCAAAACGGATATAAATCCGATCTTCAATTCCTGTGCTATATGCAAATTTAACGGAGTTCACATCAACGAAAGCTACCGTTATGAGCTGCATTTTATTTATCATTACAGTAGCTTAAGATCATAGACCGCAATAAGTGAGAGCAGCATCAGCACTGGTAAGATCATTTAGTCTCACTACTTTTAATGAAGATGATTGTGTTGAGCATCTGTGACTTACTTTCAGTTTCATTTGTGGCAGTTTGCACATCGGCTTGCTGAACAGATACTCAGCTACTCATCTGCGATGATGTGATCATATCTGGCTAAGTCTCAGCCTGTACTCAGACTCAGATGAGTTGTCTTCAACTGATTTGTACTTTATCTACCCCTAAAAGATCATAGTTCCTTACGAATGGTAGAAAAACTGTGTATAGTAAAAAGCGATATTTTAAGTTTCTAAACAGTAGTACAATATAGGATTTGCCTGAGCTCTGATTTTTACCCCAAGAGTTGCAACCTATCTTTAAAAAGCTCCTGCTTTAAATAGACTTTTCATTTATATTTTGAAAATGTACTCTTAAATATGTTCAGGGCCATTTGGCAATGTGAGGAGGCTAGAGTCCCTGACCATCTGGTTAGTGGGCACCCTCCTCTACCCCCTTCTACTCTTGCCCTGCGTTACAGACCCCTGTGTTTCAATCCAATTCAGGGCTCCAGCTACCTGGCAGCCATCTCCCTCAGAACTTGCCAACAGATGGCTCTGCAGCAGGTAATAATGACCCAAGACAAACTCTTAAATGGATTATGCCATCGTTAGGGTATAAATACAAAGTATCGGCCCTGCAGAGTGGGAAAATGGCTCAGAGTCAACAGGCACTCACATAAGAGGCAGATACTGATTCTGAAGTGCACATGTTTTCTGTTTCAACCTGTATTCAGTTTTTTATTTAATTTTAATTGTAATGACCCAAACAGATGTTTGAATTGAATTCCTAAAACTTAAAAAAACAATAATATCTATATTAAAATGTAAAGAGAAATATGGCCCTATGAGATGCGTTTTATTTTTCAGAAATTCTGTGTGTGAATTTTTCTGGATTCTCTGTTTTCTGATTTAATACAAAATTATGGTAACACTTTAATTTAGGGTTCGATTCACCCTAATCTAAAGTGTGACCAAAATTATTATAAAGAAATTGTGGCAATCAAATGAATGCATACAACTTTAACAATTTAATTAATCCTTTAAAATGTAATCAAATGACATTTGAACAATTCCTTTAATCTTTTGCCAAAAAAAAAAAAAAAAAAAAACCTTTTCTGCATCAAAGGGCCCTACTGAACAAGTGTAATGATTCCTGTCTTGTGTTTCCCTCGTCTTGTGTGGACTTTAGTTATTTCCTGTTCTGTGTCATGTTTTGTAGTCCTTTGTAGTTTTTCTAGTTTATTAGTATCCCCAGGTGTTTTCTCTTAGTCACGCCCCCCTTGTTATCTTGTTTAGCTGATTAGTCACTGTATTTATACCCTGTGTCTTGGTTCAGTGTTTGTGGGTTCTTGTCATTTGTGATGTTGTTTTAGTTTGGTTGTTCTGTTCCTGTGTCTTGTTCCCTTATCTAAGTCTCTCTTGTTTCAAGTTTATTTATTAAATCTGTTGCTTTTGGATCCTGCTTCCTCCGTTGATTCAACCCTGGATCGTCACAGAAGAACCCACCAAACAACAAGGATCCAGCAACAATGATTCCCAGGAATCCTGTAGCACGGATTATGTGTCTCCGTCAAGGAGACCGGAAAATTGAGGAGTACGTACAGGAGTTTATCAATCTGGCAAATGTTACCCCTATTGACCCTATGTGCCTCATGATCTTTTTTAGAGGAGGGCTATCAGAGCCACTTGGGTCAACCATGCCACTGCATTCTCCCCACGGCACTTTAGAACTTTATATTAACTTGGCCCTGCAGCTGAGTGATTCGGGATATGCTGTGGGGATCACGGAAGAGAAACGTGGTACTCCCACATTAGCTCTCATTCCAGAGACTGTTCACGTCGCTTCCGCTGATCCAGAGACTGTTCACGTCGCTTCTGCTGATCCAGAGACTGTTCATGTCGCTTCTGCTGATCCAGAGACTGTTCATGTCGCTTTTGCTGATCCAGAGACTGTTCACGTCGCTTCTGCTGATCCAGAGACTGTTCACGTCGCTTCTGCTGATCCAGAGACTGTTCACGTCGCTTCTGCTGATCCAGAGACTGTTCACGTCGCTTTTGCTGATCCAGAGACTGTTCACGTCACTTCCGCCGATCCAGAGCTTCACGCCAGTCCAGCCGAGCCTGCACTTCACGTCAGCCCAGAGTCTCCTTCGCCACTGGTCCTGTCCAGTCCAGAGTCTCCTTCGCCGCTGGTCCTGCCCAGCTCAGAGTCCTCTTCGCCGCTGGTCCTGCCCAGCTCAGAGTCCTTTTCGCCGCTGGTCCTGCCCAGCTCAGAGCCCTCTTCGCCGCTGGTCCTGCCCAGCTCAGAGCCCTCTTCGCCAATGCTCCTGCCCAGCTCAGAGCCCTCTTCGCCGCTGGTCCTGCCCAGCTCAGAGCCCTCTTCGCCGCTGGTCCTGCCCAGCTCAAAGCCCTCTTCATCGCTGGTCCAGGACTCTTTACCAGGGAGCCTCCCCAAGAAAATTTGGGGGGGGGGCAATACACCTCTGGACCAGCCCGATCCGCCAGGACGGCCAGAGGGGTGGTCTCCTGTTCCGCCCTGGCCGCCTGAATGGTCGTCTCCGCCGTGGCCGCCAGAAGGGTCATCTCCGCCGTGGCCGCCAGAAGGGTCGTCTCCGCCGTGGCCGCCAGAAGGGTCGTCTCCGCCGTGGCCGCCAGAAGGGTCGTCTCCGCCGTGGCCGCCAGAAGGGTCGTCTCCGCCGTGGCCGCCAGAAGGGTCGTCTCCGCCGTGGCCGCCAGAAGGGTCGTCTCCGCCGTGGCCGCCTGAAGGGTCGTCTCCGCCGTGGCCGCCTGAAGGGTCGTCTCCGCCGTGGCCGCCTGAAGGGTCGTCTCCGCCGTGGCCGCCAGAAGGGTCGTCTCCGCCGTGGCCGCCAGAAGGGTCGTCTCCGCCGTGGCCGCCAGAAGGGTCGTCTCCGCCGTGGCCGCCAGAAGGGTCGTCTCCGCCGTGGCCGCCTGAAGGGTCGTCTCCGCCCGGGTCGCCTGCACAGCCTGCTCCACCCTGGTCTCTCGTCCTGTCGCAGTCTCCAGGCCCCCTTTCGTTCCATGGGCCTGGCCCTCCATCCCGCCCCCAGTTCCGCCTCCGATCCACCACCCTCCTGGACTATTGTTTTTTGAGGAGTGTCTGGAATCCACTCCTTAAGTGGGGGGCTATGTAATGATTCCTGTCTTGTGTTTCCCTCGTCTTGTGTGGACTTTAGTTATTTCCTGTTCTGTGTCATGTTTTGTAGTCCTTTGCAGTTTTTCTAGTTTATTAGTATCCCCAGGTGTTTTCTCTTAGTCACGCCCCCCTTGTTATCTTGTTTAGCTGATTAGTCACTGTATTTATACCCTGTGTCTTGGTTCAGTGTTTGTGGGTTCTTGTCATTTGTGATGTTGTTTGTGTATGTTGGCTGTTTGGTTCCTGTGTCCTGTTTCCCGAGTCTGAGTTTGTCTAGGTTTTGGTTTATTAAATAAAGTTTGCTGCATGTGGATCCTGCTTCCTCCTATCATTCAGCCAGCAGCGTTACAGAAAGCAAGGTCTTTAGAATTACATAAATTAAAAGGCAAGTGTGTTGGGGGTAAATTCTCCAGGAGCAGGATTGGAAAACAGTTGACTACTTAAAACTAGCAAGACCAGCCCGGTTGCTATACAAAGCAACAACATGGTCACCATTTTCATACTGTTTCCTGGAAAAAAGACCAGTTCGCTGAGAATTTCACTTAAAAACAAGGGTTACAGCACTACACTCCCAAGAACCATCAATAGGTTTTGTTATTTGCAAAACTACCCTGTATTACGAAACAATGACAAATACTTTGTGGTATGAGAGGGCCCTGTGTACGACTTTTCTTTATCACTCCTCTAAAGCCTCTTGTGTCACAGTTCTCTATTCATACTCTTAGAGATCGAGAATGATACAGGGGACGGTCATATTTCAGACCACTAAACATGTCTTTAATCATGAGGAGAGTCCTTCTGCTTGGAAAGCCATGATTTGAAGCTCCAGTGTCAGGTGCAGTGAGAGCTGATAGCCCCTCTCTGGGTGAAGAGTGTTGGATCATTTAGAGAAATCTATATTCTCTGGCCATTCATTTTGCTGCAGGAATGAAGCATTTCCCCCGAGGGAGAAAGAGAGAGCTCTCTCAGCAAATAATCCCCTTGCAGCCACTTCCTGCGCACGAACCCCCTTGGAGTATTTATCTTCTTCCGAAGGAAATGTTTGCATGGGTGTCATACTGCACGTAACCTGACAACATAACCTTTAGTACATATTTCTTTCCCACCTGTAAAATATTTGCTAGACTAGTCAAAATTCAAAATGCACTCAGTACTTTTAAGTTGCGCTGGTTATTATGGCTTCTTGGACTTAGAAGGGGTGTGGATGTAGCATCATGAAAAATCCAGCCCGTTCTCATCCTAGGACGTCATATATTGACGCTTTTGACATTTCGTCTACATCGAACGCATATGGCACCCTTTAGCGTCAATATGAGACGCAGACAGATATGGGTCAGAAGGCGCCTCCTAGCGGTCTAACCCTAACCCTACCCCAGACCTAAACCTACCCATAACCGAACAAAGCTCTGTGCGTCTCATATTGACGCTAAAGGGTGCCATGTGTGTTCGATGTAGACGAAATGTCAAAAGCGTCAGTATATGACGCCCAAGGATGTGAATGTGTTGGAAAAATCTGAAGTTTTCAAATGTCATTATACTGAAGATATCTGCTTGGAAATTAGCCGAATTTAATGTATTCTGACAAAGTGCTGTCAATATGGGGGTCAAGGATCAGGGCAAGTCATGTGATCTCAAAATGGCCGCCCTCACAAGGAGACCCGGTCCATGTAAAGTAAAGCAGCTTTTATTAAGCTGCTGATCTGACTTTACTGTTCATCTCATATGAGAGTATATCTTTTTAAATATATCTTCCAAAAGTAATATTCTTATATGTAAAACCTTTTTTATGAACACAAAATATACTGAGTGCACCTTTAAAAAGAAAACTGAAAACTAAAAAGATATGCTGAAGCTATAAAAAAATAACCCTGGAACAGGAAATTCTCTTCTTGCCTTCAGTCCCGAGCAAAGGGAAGTTTTCCTATCTGTTTCAAGGTTCTCTTTGAAATGCGGCAGTAGGGTCACCTCAAGTGGCCTTTCCTGCTAGGGGCTCTGTATCTGTAAAATAAGATTTCTTATTTTACTTTCGATTTTCACTAACTCCAAAACTTTGAGGAATATTGTCTTATTCTCATTTCCGCACTAGATATATTCTTAAAAAAAATCAGTGAGGCACCATATCTACTCTATTAATTAATCCTGACAAATCCTTAATCTCTATCTTTTTCCTTAATTCCCCCAAGGACTAAACAAGATGCTGGAGTGGCAATAAACCCATGTTGTGCAAATGAAAGACGGCAGTGGGAATAAAGAGCTGCCATGGGGCTCCACTGACCTTGCGTTTATTCAGAAGTACATAATGCAATAATCACCTCTGCATGTGTGATAGATTTTAGCCACCTCGCTCCATTAATCATCAGCTGCGGATGGGAATAAATTGAATTAGCGCTACAAAAAGCTAACTTCTCTCAACTGCAAGCAATGAAAAACAATTAGTGCGTTTGAAAATGAGCTTGAATCTAATGCAATTGATTAACAGATTAATAATATTTCATCTCTGCTACCGAGAGCTTCTTGTTCAACGTATCAATGCGGCTGTTTTATAATTAACCTCTACACTGTGATTAATGTGGAAGTGATGAATATCATAGCTTTTACATTGTTCTAATGTACAGCTAAATTGTGTTTATAGAGATTACTTGAGATTATTTGAATAATTCTAAAAAATATTACAACATTAAATAGTTAGCACTTGTGGCTGTAGTACAATAAAGCACAAAACATGAATAATTCAAGGAAACAGTCTTTGATACAAAATTCCATGCAGGGAAAACACTAGCCTGGGTTACCCCATGCTGTCTTGCACGCAGCGCGATTTTATTCGCATTTGATAGACATTCGTAGCGCCCAATAAACGTCTCTGGGCATTCGTAAACCACGCCTCAAATACGAGAAAATGAACATATGGTTCCCAGACCACGTCTCAATGAGAAAGAGGTCTGACGTTAGCCAGGCTAGGAAAACACAGGAAAAAAGGCAAACACGTCCACTAATATTGATGAGACAGGACAAAGAACTGAACAAAACTTATACCAGAACTAAACAAAGGAACTAATAAATTAATTAATTGACAAGAGGTGAACTGAATAAAACTGGCACAGACTTGGAAACTAAGAATATGTTTGAAACAATTAAAACATTCCCCGTTCACACGGATCCGCGAATACAACTAAAAACGCTATATTATACATGCCAGACAAGTAGTTGGCAATGTCCCTTTGTAAAGAAAGACTATGTGCCTGTGCACAGATTCACGTTTTTTTAGTTTACACTGAGACAATAACGGTATCGTTTTCAAAAACTTGCACTTGTTTTCAAAAGTTTGCATTTTCAGGCCTCCAAACGCTGTTCCTGTTGAGGAAATGAATGCCCAAAACGCATAAAAAGTTTTCCGTTTTTAGTTGAAAACGCTGTCATGTAAAAGGCCCCTATAAGTCAACTTAGGATGACAGGAACAAACAATGAAACAAAGCATAATCCTGACAATAATATGTTTCTGTCATATAAAACAGGTGTACAGCAGACGTTAGGGCATTTCTGCTGAGTAATATACGAGGGGTCAAAGGTAACCATAATCAGTGTTGGGGAAAGCTACTTTTAAAATTAATATGTTAGAATATTGTGTTATAAAAGTAACTAATTGTGTTACCTAGTTACTTTTTATGAAAAAGTAATGCTTAAGGTTACTTTTTGCATTTCTTTTTCTCATGTGGGCTTGCTAGTTTGTTTTTTTAATAACAAAAATGTTCTATTTTTGGCAAATGTAAAGGCCCTTTAACACCAAAAGTCAATTGAACAAGTTTCCGGCGAAGGAAATGCAAATTAATGACTGTATTCACTTCAAACAAAACTTTAAACTGTGCTGCCATTCTGTGCCACAGGAGAAGATAGTTCAACACTCACAATGAAAGACAAATGTGACGTTTATCTAAAGGCATGTTTGCTCATTGGTATGATTAAATTGGATCATCGGGGGTCAGCAGCAAAGACACTGGTTAAAATTCTGAGTTTGCACACACAGTGCACAAAATGCCTCTGAACCTTACTTTCAATTTCTCTCAACATTGGGACAGGAGAGGTGTCAGTCAAGTGGGAAAACAAAATAACTTGCATTACTTATTTGAAAAAGTTTACTCCTTACTTAAAAAAGTAATCTGATTACGTAACTCACATTATGCGTTACCCCCATCAATGACCATTATTTTTTAGATAATAATGATGGCATGCACAAGAACCATACTTGATGTTTGAAAAAATGCATTAACCTGGTGTAAAAGCCATCGTAACATATGGCCAAATCTAACAGTATTATATTATCATTTCAGACCTAAAGCTTTGGGTTTGCGTTTGAAAATACAGAGCATCTGTCTCAATGAGCTGTGAACATGGAGAGGGAACCATAGTATTTAATTTCATGGCTCCTTAACTTTCATACAGTTAATTTCTCAAGCACAATTCTACACAAAGGGTAGGCATATACATAGATGCCTACCCTTTGTGTAGAATTGTAACCCCTCAAATTGTCAATGGAACAATTACTAATAAATAATGGATTCAATTTAATTGTGCCCAAACAAAGGCCTCAAAAGAGTGAAATAAATAAATAAATAGATTTGTGTTGGAATTCATAAGGTGGGAAATCTACAATGAAAGGGGGCTTCGTCGTTAAAAGTTTGCAATATAGATTTTAGGCTAGTAATTTTTTCTGTTCTGGTACCAAAACGACTAGGTAATAGATGCCATATGTCATGTTACTATATATATATAGAGGCCTAAAAAATATTTGGACCTCTACACACACACACACACACACTAATATTAACTAATCAATATATTTAAATATCAGAATTTAACAAAAAGTACCATGACCCATTGTCAAACTTTAAGTGCATTTTAAACTGCTTAAAGTACAAATACTTATGTATGCAAACTACAGTATACTTACATGTTCGATGCAAATCAAAGGCCGGGAATTGTGGCTTTAGATGAGGGAAAAAAGCCCTCTAAAATGTACTTGTGAAGGTAATCTACATGTCTCAAAAGAGATGCTGTGACACATGAGGGGGGCTTACAAATTGGTTCGCTATAACCAGGCTGCAAAGCTCAAAAGGGTCACTGAGAGAGACCAGAACTCAGCGTGGCAGCAGTAGGAGGTTTGAAATGGTGTACATGGCAGTCGGCAGCAGAAAGGCCAGCGTATACTGTACCGCAGTGCTGCTGTCTGGGGGTAGATTGCGATCTGAGGTGTACGCCCCAGGTATGGGAAAAGTGGAGCGTGATGTTTATAATACCTGACTGAAGCAGCCATGGCTAAGAGACTTTCACGGTTGTCTGCCTACAGCTGAGACCTCACGTCTGATATTCAACCATGGCTTGATGCTAAAAGAAGTTGAGAAGTAAAAAAAAAAAAAAAAAAAAATGCTGGCTGACTTAAACCAAAAATGTAGCTTTTTATACCCCAGTGACTATTGAAAGGCAAAAACAATTATTTATAACAAATATGTATCTTGTTTTCTTACAGGTTGGACTGAATAACCTTTTTTTAACAGTATAGTTATTGGATTTTTTTTTTCTTTTGTGGTTTTAAGCTTCATTTTTTATGACAATTTTAGTGCTTTTTGAAGTGTCAAGTCTCTGAAAACCAAATGTATTTAGCAATATCAGCTCTGTGTGAACAGATAAACATCTTTAAGTCCTATATCTCATTCCTCAGATCTAGTAGTGGCATGTACTTGACATTTAGCAGTGATAAGTCAAGTGCAGCATTTACGAGAAAAAAAAAAAAAAGGATCTAACAAGCTTCTGTGGAGGTTCATGTCTTGTAATACAGCCGCCATTAAATACATGTTGTTAATCACGCATCAACACTGCACCCGGTTTATTACCAATCACGAACAAATATCTTGGCGCCTCTGCTGCTGTGATTTAAATATTCCCCTTATTAACTTTATAGACAAAAGTAACTGCTCACTCAATAGCGTTTTGCTGACTCATTCAGAATACAGGGACCACTGGTTCACACCAGGGAACTTCTAACTGCAAACAATCAATTTACTGTCCAGGGGGGCCGAAGAGAACTAAAGGGAAAGATGGGCTATTTGAGACATTTTTCAATACTTTTCCCTTTTCGTTTATCCGCCTTTTATTAGCGTTGCTTTTACAGTTTTTTTCAGTCGCTAACAAGCGTTTGTCCAATCAGTTGTCACATTTTCAAAACTCTAAACACAATTAGCACAGCATCGGTCTTTTGTGGCCATACCATTCACACATTTCTTGTCGTTTTCACACAATATGCAGTCAGTGAACACATTTCCACAATGCTTACATTGTCTTAACAGACAAGCTATACCTCCCAACAAAATGATGGATTGTTTTTGTAGTATTTACAAATGTTAACACACAACATCCCACAATAGCAAAAACAATATTCCAAACCTTAGATACAGTATGGACTGCATTTATTTATTTACCATTTACATGAAACTTTTACCATTTTTGTAAATTTCATGATTTTAGCAAAATGTGATTTTGATTGCTAGCAAAATGTGTTGCTTTTGAACAATGTCATGAAGAAACAAGCTTTTCTTTCTGGAGTAATGCTGCTGAAAATTCAGCTTTTCATCACAGGAATAAATAACATTTTACACAATTTATTACATGACATACATATTTTTAAACATAAATCAGTTATTTCAAATTGTACTACAGTAATATTTCACAATATGAAAGTTTATAAAATCCTCTGCTTCTGCAATGATATCAGTTCAAAAACAATATATCAGTGAGAGAGTCAAGGAGCTACAACGACAATATGTCCAGGTATAGTGTAGTATATTCAATTCAATGTCCAGTTCTATAAGCTTTGCACTTTGCAAGTAGGTAACCTACACAACAATAGGTTACAGTACAGTATAGTATACAGTAAATGACATGATTTACATAAACTTTGTTTTGAGAATTATGGAATTGGAGGCCAACAGGCCCCTCATGAATTCATATACATAGATGAGGCAGGATTCAATCTGGCCAAAAGGCGTTGACCTGGACAAAATGTAATGTGGAGGTGGAAGGTTTATGACCATCAGCCACATGAGCAGATGTCCCTCCTTGAAGCCATGGATGCTGGCTCCAAGGGTGGATCCGACATACCAAGCAGTTTTATCCCAGGTGCATCGCCTTGGATGATATCAGATGTGATCTTGATGAAAACATGTGGCCTAACCCTGAAGATCGCAGAGATTAGATACAGTAATTTTATGGGTTTTTTTTGCTGTTGTTTTTTTGTTCAGAATGCTCTTGTGTGTTTCATGGATATTTTGTTCACTGTAAGCAACTGTAAAACTTTTTCTGTTCTATCAAACCATGTTTCTACTGTACCTCCTGTAGTAAACAGTAAAGGAATAAAAACTGATTTGCTTTTTACTGGAATGCTTATGAATGTGAAAGTACTGTACATGTGGACAGTTCCCAACCAAGAATTTAGTGTAAAATGGTGGATTACACGTTTTGCATGCAAATACCTGTAAAACTGAAACATAAAAGTCTATGCAGTTTTAGTAATGTCAACAATAGCCAGGATTTTGAAACCTGGTGTACTTTGATTGACTGCATGAACCTTGTGAAGTGAAAACAAGTGTTATTCTTTGACAGAAAAATTTAATTTTGAGTCAGATTTCCAGTGTTTTGGTAAAGTTAGTGTGTGCGCAGAGAAACATGTTTTCTGTTTTGAAATGAAGAGTTAGTATATATTTAACAAAATGTGTTTTTGAGAAGACAATTAACCATTTGGCCAATTGTGTTTTGTAGGTGTGAGTCTGTGTTAAGAGTTTAGAAAAAGTATCTTAAGTATGGGTAAGCGCTTGTTAGCGATTGAAAAAAACTGTAAAAGTAAGACCTAAAATTATGTGTAGGAAAATTCAATTAAAATATATTGGATGTGGTAAATTGTAACTAGGAACAGCACTGCAAAACAGGGTAACTATATAAGACAGAACAAATGTATGATTAATCGGAAAATGAATGAGTGTGGCATATAAAGCAAGTACAAAAAAAGAAAACAATAGTTCATGGCCCAGCATTCTCACAACATTTAAAAAAAATAAAAAAATAAACAATGTGTTCAAGGAGAGACATTAATAAAATGTGGAGTGTAAAGGGCCATTCACACAGAAGAGAGTTTTTCCTTTAAAAAAATGCAAGATGCACAGCACTGGGAATGAATAGTTTTTGAACTTGAGGGCTTGTTTTTTAGACTGAGCGAGATGCTGCAAAAGATGTGATATGCGAGTACAATTGTCAAAAATGTCTGCCTAGTGCATGTTTACATAGAAAAACAATGGACAAGCAGAGCAGTTGAATTGTGCCCACATCACTGTGACGTTGGCAGCAGACTCTTCAAGACCTGTAAGTTGTGAGGTGGAGCCGCCATGGATCAAACTTGTTGGTCCAGCACATCCCACGGATGCTCAATTGGATTGACATGTGAGAAATTTGGAGGCCAGGGCAACACCTTGAATTCTTCATCATGTTCCTCAAGCACAATGCATGCGGTTTGGCAGGGTGCATTCTCCTGCTGAACGAGGCCATTGAGAGGGAACACCATTGTCCTGAAGGGATGTACCTGGTCTGCAACAATGTTTAGGTAAGTGGCATGTGTCAAATTTACAAGGATGGCTGGACCCAAGGTTTTTCCAGCAGAACATTAGGGTTGGGCCGATAGACGATGACATCGTCCATCACGATGGCTGACAGACATCATGATATTGAGCCGGTATCGCGATACCCCCCCCCCCATGTTTCCATGGTGACGCGTCATGCTTGGCACGTGATTCACCACAGCCAAAATAATGCTGTATGATAGATGTAGCGCTTTTATTTTGAAATATTAACAAACTTGCTTACCATGTCATCAACTATCTTCTATTTCGATTCTCAAATACATGAAAGTGAGTTTTTGTCGTTTAAAAACCTTATAAATTATCTTGATCTGTAACGGGAGATTTTGTTTGTTTGGGCCGCAGTTCAGAAATATATTTGAATGGGTTGTTATTGTTGCTTCTATAGACACCATTGTATATTTTTTACAAACTATAAATGTATAGTTTTCCTATAAATTATATGTATTTAAATGCCTGAAACCTAAAATAAACATTATGTGGTTAAAAACACTGAATGGTTGTGATATATGACAAGTGCTGAGCGCGTCTGTCTTTGGCTCAGCGATAGCCATAGTACGAAAGCACAGTTTGAATCTGGCAGTTATGTCACGTCACTGTACACTGAGAATGTGAAGTTACCTTATGTTTATTTCTGAGCATTTTTTCTTCTTACTGGAAACAACCAAATATCTTCAAATATGTTTGATTTGTAATAATGTCTACTTCCACAAAAAAATAAAACAAGTAAACAGGTAAAATGAAAAAGATGACAAGTATATATTATCTTTCCTGCTTTCAAGGAGAGATGTTATCCCATTTCAGAGAAGCACGGTGTACAGAATATTTAGGCAAGTCTCTAAATCATCCTGGGTCTTTGTCATCTGCCTCAACACGTTTATTCTCAATTTCACTGCAATGAGAGCACCACAGTGCATCATGGGAGCTCGTCTGTGCTTACTGTCCCTTTAGACAGACCATTCACTTGGCGACCATCAGTCACTGTTAAACTCCACTGACTTTATTCACAGAAGACTAGCTGCACTAAAAGACACAATACAGCGAGATTGAGGCCTCTCTTCAGCTAATATGGGGGAATAATGAGCGGTGCGTGGCGTTTGATTGTGAGAAACCTTGTGAGGCTGGATCTGTTGATAGATGGTACGTGTGAAGGGAAGTGTTGCTGGAGCTAAACACAGACACTGTCGCTTAGTTCTGTTTCATGTTAACGTGTTACCTGTGAGGCTGTGAGTCAGGAGATTATAAGTGTTAGAGCGCCACTTCGGCTATGTTCACACTGTCACTGTTTGGGATTGACAAGCGTATTTGCAAACAGATGTGAGTATTGGCTTGTCGAACAACTTACAGTAGTGGATTGAATGCTGTATGTATGAGAGTAAATTATTATTGTTTTATTAAAAAGTGAAAAAATAAAAAAAATATTTTTGATGTGGTTTATTTTGGTATTGAGACAAAAACATCAGGGTGATTACGTTATCCACCCCCCACCCACTATAGACAAAATGTATGTTACTGTATATGTTTACACAGCATATTTCAAATTGTAACTTTTTATTTAATATTTTTAAATTGAACATTTTTAGAAATAAATACATAAAAGTTTCTTAAAACCACATTAAACCAACCTGAATACAAAGTGTGCATTTCTAAGAGCATAGCACATGTGACTAGATTATAAAAGATTGTTCCTTTACTTTAGACTAGGCACATGCATCATTTACCCATAAATGAATGACTAAACTTAAGTAAAAAAAATCCTAAATATTTGTCAAAATTAAAAACTGATGTATTTCCAGGTAAAAAAAAAAAAAAAAAAAAAAAAAAAAAAAAAATCAGTGTGGTCACTTTTAGGCCACACTATACAGTATATGCGAGTTATAAATGTCTACATGCCACACGATCGGTTTGACTGAAATCATTTATCATTTTCTCCACAGTTTCAGTGTTCACCCAGAGCTTTAAAAATCCACCCAGAGCTTCTGCTGATCAAACAAACAACAACAACAAAAAAAGCACAAGTGTTTAGGGAAGGTAAATGATGTTGACTGGAAACAAATACGTAATCAGGAACTGAATTCATCCATCAAGATGGGCAGACAATACACAGTGGGACACGACTGAGACAACAAATTTATGCAGAAGGAAAAAGAGGCCAAACTGAGAAAGAGACAGACAGAGGACAAATGCAATCCTGCTTTAAATCAATGTAAGACGTCACTGAAGTGAGGAGCAGAGAAAGAAGAAAGTGTTTATGAAAAATGGATCAGGAAGAAAGTGTTTTTGGGGGATGGGGGGGGGGGGGATCAGATCTTTGGTAGCTTTAATATTTCACTGTGCTGATAAGGAACCTGTCATATCTCCTTTTCTGCCTTTCAGCAGCTGTTGCCATGACAATGGGTAGACGGCTGAGCCATGCGTGTGCATATGTGTATTTCAGAAGTATTAGCCAAATGATGACTAGCAAAGACAATGACATCTGTGCAATATGGGGGAATGAGATACCAATTAATGTGTGATGAAAGAGGATATACGGGGGGGGGGGGGGGGGATTTTATATTTGGGATGAAGCTCTCATCAAATAACATATTCTAGTATCTCACTTACTTCCTAGACAGATGTTCTGTCTGGCTATAAAAAACAAGTCCATAATTTTAATTCCATGCAAATATTTCCCCAACCACAATCTCCAAAAATCACATTAGCTCTATCAGCTGTGTTTTATAAAGCTGAGGATTATAGTTTAATATCCAACTTTGAAGATATAAAGAGCTAAATAGACACCTGAGAGAAGAAGTCTTCGGAACCCCAGGCCTTATTTTGCGAATCACAGACTGCTCTTTTAAAAGAACATTTTGGTTTCAATACAAGTTAAGCTTAATTGACAGCATGTTGATTACACTGAAAAATAAATAAATAAAATAAGTAGGCTAAGTAAATAAAAACAGGAGCCGCCAGAACTTTACAGTGAACAAAACATTTTAAGATTATTTCAAAGAAAACCTTTTAAATGGGAAGTGTCTCACAGGGAATTCTGAAAATTAAAATTTTACTTATTCTTTTTCACTTTCAAAAACGTAACAGTATTTAAATGTCCGGTTAAATTTATATATGTTTCACCATATAAAGTGAGGGAACTTTACCAATTAACAGATTTTTACAGTACTATTTTTACAGTCTTTAACTCCCTCCCTTTCTTCAAAAAAAGCAGAAATCTAAGTTAAGGCCTGTTCACACCAAGAACGATAACTATAAAGTAGTGGTGGGAATAGATTAATTTTTTTAATCTATATTAATCTCACTGTAATCTTGGAATTAATCTAGATTAATCTAGATTAAAATGGCTCATTTTAATTCTGCCGAAGGCATTCAGAATATGTGTGCTACCCAAATAATGACTAAAGGGCAGTGTTTCTTAAATACAAAGTGACATTTAAAAGAACTTGTGAAGAAATGCCAGAGATTTCTTTTATTAAAACTAACATAATAAAGTATGATTTTTGAAGATCTGTGGACACTGGATAGTTCATTCATGTTTCTTCCTGGCTTCCACGCACTGGATTTCAGGGCCGTGCACAGACATTTTAAGGGGCAGCGGCCTAAACCAAAAAAAGGGGCACTATTTTGTTTTTGGGGGGGGGGTTGGCACACTACAAAGTGTGCCAACAACAGAAAATTTAGTTATTTGTATTAGATCTGATCGAGAGTACAATAATTTGATTAGACAAGCAGCTAATTCTAAGAATGTGGATATGTTGTACACAGGGCTGGACTGGGGCAAAAAAAATAATATCGGCCCTGGCATTTTGGCCCAGACTGGCCCACTATATGAGTGAGAATAGGAACGAGTGAGAGTTAACAGATGAAATAAGTAAAAATTTGACATTTATTAATACAGTGATGAAGCCTAAAACAAGCTATAAGCTGCATTGGCATAGCAATACCAGTGTTTCTCACAGGATTTTTGGTAAAACTGTGGTGGGTGGACCTCGGCCCTTCTAGGGGGGTTTGGGGGCATGCTCCCCCTAAGAAGATTTTGTGCATTTTAATGTTAAATTCATCAATCTGGTGCAGTTTGAGGGTTCAAAATTAAAAGCTCCAACCCATATTCAGTGTGCAAATTAAACAAAGAAATATTCAAACCTCTTTTAGTAACAGTGTCTATTTACATTACACCTACTACATAATAATAGTTATAATATTAATCCAATGACAGTAATAGCCATATTTTGTAAAACAAATGCAATAAAAAATAAAGGAAACTTTCATAATTAGTGTTGTATCTTTTATTTTGACGCAAACTGCATCAAGCTTTTATTTTGGCGGAAAACATGGTTTACAAACGCCTCTTATTAAATTTCTAGTGAATTGCGGTAATCGTCAACTATGCAGATGTGGAAATAATCTGTAACTGGGTTATGGGTTCCTACACTCATGACATGGCCTAAGTGTTTTGAAAGTAGTTCTGCTTACCGCAGGCTCTACACTTTCTCATCTCTCTCCTGATCCTCCTCACTATCCTCATCTGCCACAGGAGCTGATGAAGACAGAAAACATATATTTTGACACAGTTTACAGTGTCTGCTTTAAGGGCCTGGTTCTATTGTTTCACGCTATTTCTCTGCACATTCCTTGCGTTTCTTCTCCATCTCGCTGACTATTTTGACAGATACACACTGACACTGCTGCACGCGCGCTCACTCACTCGTTTAAATTTGTGATTGGGCCAGCCCAGTGTCAATCAAGGAAAGAGCCAATGGGCCGCTGATCTACGTGTTTCATGGGCTGGTCTGTCAGAAAAAAAAAAAAACTAACACTGACTTGTTTTGACCAATGCATTACACCGGCACAAACCCAGCGCCGCCAATTAAGCAAAACAAAACGAATGGGCCGCCAATGTACACATTTTATGGGCCGTTAAAAAAATTAATAAAAATAATAAAAAGTATGTATGAGTATGAGATGTATCAGCCCAAAAAGCACGTCGGCCCATGACGAAGGGCAGAAAACATACGTTCAAAAGTTTGGGGTCAGTAAGATTTTTAATGTTTTTAAAAGAAGTCTCTTCTGCTCACCAAGGCTGCATTTATTTGATTAAAAATGCAAACAAAAACAGTAATATTCTGAAATATTATTCCAATTTAAATCAGCTGTTTTCTATGTGAATATATAATAAAGTGTAATTTATTCCTGTGATCAAAGCTGAATGTTCAGCATCATTACTCCAGTCTTCAGTGTCACATGATCCTTCAGAAATCACTCTAATATGATGATCTGATGATCAAGAAACATTTATGATGATTATTATCAATGTTGAAAACAGTTATTTACATTTTTATTTCAGGATTCTTTGATGAATAAAAAGTTCAAAAGAACAGCATTTATCTGAAATCTAAAGCTTTTGTAACATTAAACACTACCGTTCAAAAGTTTGGGGTCAGTAAGAATTTGAATTTTATTTTTGGGGTAAAAAAAATAACAAAATAAATAAATCAATACTTTTATTCATCAAGGATGAGTTAAACTGATTAGTTACAGTAAAGACATGTTTAATGTTAGAAAATATTCTATTTTAAATAAATGCTGTTCTTTTGAACTTTCTATTCATCAAAGAATTTTGAAAAAAAAATTGTACACAACTGTTTTCAACACTGATAATAATCATAAATGTTTCTTGAGCATCAAATCTTCATATTAGAGTGATTTCTGAAGGATCATGTGACACTGAAGACTGGAGTAATGATGCTGAACATTCAGCTTTGATCACAGGAATACATTACAATTTAAAATATATTAAAATAGAAAACATTTTAAATTGTATATATTTCACACTATTACTGTTTGTCTTTTATCAAATAAATGCAGCCTTTGTGAGCAGAAGATACTTCTTTTAAAAACATTAAAAAATCTTACTGACCCCACACTTTTGAATGGTAGTGTATATTTTGAAACATTATACAGTGTCTGCTTTAAGGGCCTGTTTCTATTGTTTCACGCTATTTCTCTGCACATTTCTTGCGTTTCTTCTCCATCTTGCTGACTATTTTGACAGATACACACTGACACTGCTGCACGCTCGCTCACTCGTTTAAAGTTGTGATTGGCCCAGCCCAGTGTCAATCAAGAAGGAACCAATGGGCCGCTGATCTACGTGTTTCATGACTAATTTCGCAAATTCAACCCATTCAACCACTGTCTTGCATAGCCTACCTGTTAATGCGGCAGCTTTCGTGAACTGTCGTATACTGTGAGTGATGCTGCGGAGCGAGCGGGAAAACCTGGAGCGGATTAGCGGAATCAGCGGAATGCTTTGAGCGGAGCGGTGGGGGTGGGGAAGAGGGGCACCTCAGTCGATGAGGGCAGAGGGGCAGTGGCTCTAGCCACCGGGCCACCCCCCTGTGCACGGCCCTGCTGGATTTGATCCGTTAATAACGGAGAAATGTGAATGTTTCTCACTAGATCTCGCAGCAATGTTATTACTTAAGTAGCGAATTCAAATTATTTCTTTACTGGATCTCTTAGCGCTGTGTAGTAACAGTGTCGCTTGATCAAGATCGGCTCACGCTGCTTTGGTCCAAACTGATAAACAACGGTCCGTCAACCACACAATAACGTGTAGCTCAGTTTCGTTTCGCTTACATTACGTTTGCCATTTGATGTTGGACAATGCTGTGGTCGCGCCAGCGTACTCTTGAGCGCGCTTACCACGCGCGACCCGCCTACATTTTGAAATAATGAAATTTTGGTCGGCAGGAAAAATGGTCCAACGAACTGTTTGGTTTGAAAATGCGTACCGAACACAGAACCGAATCCGCGCTAAAATATCAAGGTGAAAGTCATCATAGCTTGCGTATTATAGACCCAGCTCCCAACCCAACTTTGAGAATAGATTAACAACGATATTTGTTTTATCGCCCGATAAGAGTCTCACGTTAACGCAGCACGTTAACGCCGATAACGGCCCACCACTACTATAAAGATAACGATAACTATATTAGCATCACCAGCGAATGTTTATTTTTATTTTAAGCATGTGCTGCAGTTCATGTTATACTGTATGTTGCTTTAAAAGCTCGAGCCCAAAGCAGAATGGACAAAACAACAATGCAGTGCCTAAAATCCTGAAAGACTCTGCAAATAACAGGGACAACTTTACAACTCAGATAACACATTTTAACTGCTGAATTAATGTTTTTATAATATTATAAGCTTCACATTTCTGCTTTTGGAAGCTCAACGTAAATCTCAAAGCTTTTGAATCAAAGATGTTTTTTAAAATGTTAATTTCTGATGTGCCATGTCTGCTAGTGTCAACACAACAAGCATCACTCGTTGTGCTCTTGTGAATGTGCATTAAAGATTAATACTTTGTACATAAAGTGGAAAATTATGTTGCACTTTTATGTTGCAAAATTATTGTCGTCACTTAATAAAATTGAGGTTAAACCACTGGAGTCACATGGATTACTTTAATGATGTCTTTACTACCTTTCTGGGGCTTGAAAGTGGTAGTTGCGTAGACTGTCAATGGAGGGACAGAAATCTCTCAGATTTTATTTAAAAAGATCTTAATTTGTGTTCCGAAGACGAACGAAAGTCTTACGGGTTTGGAATGACATGAGGGTGAGTAATTAATGAAAGAATTTTCAATTTTGGATGAACTAACCCTTTAACTTATAAAACTCAGAATATAAATGTCATGATAACCAATTGGCCCAAAATGAAACTTCAGAAAGTCATCTTGGGTCCAGCGCACAGGGCCACAGGTAACACCTTCTGTATGTACTTCTTCATATGGGAAATCTTTAGCATTTAAATCATTATTACCACGCCTGGGGCTGATCTCACGACAGACTTGACCTTGATTTGGACACTTTAATCGCATGCAGTTATTTTCTCTCACACCTGCTGGAACCTATTCGCTAATTTAGTTATTGCCAAATCTTGCAAAGAATTGATTCTCTTTGCTGTGCTAAGCCACCAA
Source organism: Scardinius erythrophthalmus (assembly GCF_964197995.2). Classification (NCBI taxonomy): domain Eukaryota; kingdom Metazoa; phylum Chordata; class Actinopteri; order Cypriniformes; family Leuciscidae; genus Scardinius; species Scardinius erythrophthalmus. The sequence goes on along the minus strand of NC_138245.1, from coordinate 15,587,287 downwards.
ACTTCACCGTGCCAAGTGTTAAGTCAAGGTTAGCAATAAGGAGTGGACAGATCTGACGGGAAAGGGAATCACTTCATTCATTATGTAGTGAACATCTTTCCTTTCGAGTAAAGTAGAAACATTTCTGGTAATATTTCTACATTACCAAAGAGGGATTCCTGGCTCTTAAATGCAAATAATACAATGGAATTTATATGCATTGAATAATCGTCTATGGTTAGGAGGCCAGAAAAATAAATAGGCTTTTCAGCATGTAGTTGTTGATGTCAAAAGCCTTGTGTTCAAACAGCCATTGCAATCAACTGTCACCTTATTGTTGCAGTATATGAGATACATATGATGTTATGTTTTAATATATATATGTATATTAAAAAAAGGTGTAATAAGTGTAAACCCTTGCTACATTTTTGGATCTTGGTGGACTAGCACAAACAAATGTCCAAGGCCATCAGATAAGGATGCTAGAAACACTGTCAAGATACCTCTTGAAGGGCAAGAAGAGGACCCCTAGTACCAAGCCCGGTGAAGTACAGGAATTCTCATTGGTCCACAAGCAGTTTATGCCCTTCACCCATCTTGAGACTAATTGTTAAGGTTTAGGGCCAGACCACCAAACAATTTCCTTAGGACCATTTGGATACAGCAGCAGTGGCTGAAGCAAAGATAGACCATAATAATCCATTCAAATCCATTCATAACTTTATTTGGAAACCATTAAAATGGGTGTAAACTACAACACATCCATTTTATACTTATTCAGTGAAATACGTATTCTTAGTGACAACTATTTTTAGTACAACATCTTACACAAATTCAGCTGTTAACGTACGAAAGAATGAATGAATGAATACATGACAGTTCAATCTTTTTCCATCATGTGTTCAGAACATAGCCAACAATATTCTTGTGGTGGTTTGGGAAGTGAGTATTCTGCAATGGTAAAACTTCAAAAACACTGTTCCAACTGTGTGCTTTAGATTATGCAAATGAGTTCAACTGGGGAAAGAGTGTGTGCCCCATTTGATGCCAGCAGCCAATCACAGCACTGGAATGGAGAAGCGCCAAATTTCAATCTCCTCATCGGGAACCGATAAATGTACCCTTTCAACTGACACTTCTTGTTCAGTGAGACATTAACAGATACAACCTTCACAGTCTTTGTAAAGGAAAATACATTAACAGATTCCGTGCTGAGTCTACAGCTTGTGAAGGAACAGAAACATCCACATTCTGAGTATCCAGAGACTTTAACAAACACTATATTCAGAGTCTTTGTCCAGAGAGACAATAACAGATGCTGAGTCTCCATGCAAGAGAGACAAAAAGTAATCGACCAAATTCGGAGTCTCTGACCCAGAGAGGCAGAAGACATACAGATACATTTGCAACGAGGTTAAGTTCCGGCGAGTAAACCAGGTACCTTCGTCTGCTTGTTCCAGATTGTTAAGGAACTTCTGCATTTATGTCAGGGCCTCATCTGCATGTTCCAGATTTTAGGACCAGTTTGGTGGTCCATGAGAACAGCATCCCATAGCACTTTTTATTAGTTACTATCGGACTGCTCACTTGACCACGTGGACCGTAAATATCACTTAACCAAACCACTTTCCAGAGACCTTGACGTTGTATATTATCAGTATATGGTTTTCTAATTTACATTAAGAGTTATATAGAGTTAATAACAAATAATCTCTCATTTATTTGTTTGATGCATTATAAGATTTATCATCTTATTAGTTTCAAAGAAACAATAGTTAATATTTCCATAAGATAACTTAACTCAATTGAAATATTTGTGATATTCATTTAGTTGTTGATTATCATTGTTCATAGTTTTGCTAGCAATAAGAGAAGGTAAAAATCATCTGACACTCTCACGATCACCTAGTGATGTGTTACCAAAACACAAACCACATTTTGGCAACACATGTGAGAAAACCTACATAACTGGTGCCCCATGTGATGCTAAGTAAACTATATGTTGTTGTTTTTTCCCAAAAATGATTTAATTTTACTATTAACTATTCGTTTTTTTATTGAAATAATTGTCATACTACATTATAAATTCAGATTTAATGATTCCACTCAGGTAGACTATAGGTTATGATGATCCATGAAGATCTAATTAGTGGAATTATTATATAATAACTCCATTAATTATAATAATTATTAAATTAAATAATTTACCCCAAGTGTTTCACTTTAGCTTAGCTTTCACTTCAAAATAAAATTTGTTACCATACAAATCTAAATTGATTACTGTGTCCAGAATATCCCCTAATTAACAAATATAATCTTTGAAAAACCTTTATTCAACCTAAAATAAATTCACAGACTGTATTACTAGCAATGACAAAACACATAATGGGCCTTCATTAACAGTTTGTGCCAGTGCAAACCCTCCAAAAAGAAAGAAAAATACTGTCAGGATTTAATAAAGAGACAGAGTAAAAAAAATAACGATGAAAAGGCACAGACAGTTTTTTTTCCGGCTGACCTAATTGCATATGCCTTTATAGGAGTTTCCATTTCAGATGCAAAGTTTATGGAATGAGAGTATTTTAGAGAGTATAAATCATGCAAATGATTTACTAAGCTTTGTGGTGGTCAATTTACTGGTATTTGTGGCATTATTTACCACCCTAAAAAAGCATGTATTTACCCATTTTGGACATGGCTGCAATAGTTGCTGCTAGAAGGAGGCTCAGAGAATAGAGAGCACATGGTAGAAGGATGATAATTTTCTACAGTCATGTTAATTTTTTATTTTTATTTTTTTTTAATGCCAGAGGAAGACGTTATTTGAACATACCGCTTACCAGGCCACAATATTTTTAACTTGCTGTGCCTGTGTTTTTAGTAGATTACCCGCACCTGATTATCAGACTTAAGTGTTAAGTCTGTTAAGTCTTCGTCGTCGGTTAGGAACCTGGGTGTGCTCTTTGATACCAATCTTTCATTTGAAAGTCACGTGTCTAGTATCTGTAAAACTGCATTTTTCCATCTTAAAAATATATCTAAATTACGTCATATGCTCTCATTGACAAATGCGGAACAATTAGTTCATGCGTTCATGACCTCAAGGCTAGATTATTGTAATGCTCTACTGGGTGGTTGCCCTGCACGCTTAATAAACAAACTACAGCTGGTTCAAAACGCAGCAGCTCGAGTTCTTACCAGAACCAGGAAGTATGACCATATTAGCCCAGTTCTGTCAAAACTGCATTGGCTCCCTATTAAACATCGCATAAATTTTAAAATATTGCTGATTACTTACAAAGCAGTGAATGGTTTAGCTCCGCAGTACTTGAGCGAGCTCTTAACGCATTATAGTCCGTCACGTCTATTACGATCTCAAAATTCCGGCCAGTTGATTATACCTAGAATATCAAAATCGACTGCTGGCGGTAGATCCTTTTCCTATTTAGCACCAAAACTCTGGAACAGTCTTCCTACCATTGTCCGGGAAGCAGACACACTCTGTCAGTTCAAAGCCAGATTAAAGACACATCTCTTTGACCTAGCTTTCACATAATACATTATAGACTTCTATAATTTAATGTTATGCTGCATAGATTAGGTCAGCCGGAACCGGGAACACTTCCCAAAAATCCTGATGTACTCGTTACATCATGAGAAGAATGGCATCTACGCTAATTTTAGTGTCTGTGTTTATCCCAAGGTTTTTCCTGCAGCCTGCCGGATCCAGGCCGTATCCAGATCTGACGAAGGACCTTCACCTGGACCGATGACAACGCAGTGCTGAAGTGCCAACTAGTCTCTCCCTATGGAGGATCCCACTACCACTCTACAGATAAGGCGTTGTCGGGAAAATTCGTCTTGCGGTCCTACCCCAAAGCAACAAAATAAAATAAATTTCTTTATCAAAATTTATAAGGAAAGACAAGTACTTTGTTTAGGCTTGGCTTGTAGGGAATTCCAAACCTGCGTATATTCTAACGCACATAACTATAGAACCCATTCTAAATGCGCATGTGAACGCCATCAGCGTTTCTCACAGGTTCGCGTTTAAAGTCTGTGTAGAGAGAATGGTGTCGTCTTAGCGGCCCCTAATTTAATAACAAATGATCATTGCGACGGAACCAAATCAATTAAAACTAACTTTAGATGGAAATAACTTAACTCTGCTGTAAAGCCAAAACAATCTCTGTTACCTTAAATTATACGCTTATCTCTGTAAAGCTGCTTTGAGACAATCTACATTGTTAAAAGCGCTATATAAATGAAGATGACTTGACTTGACTTGACTATCATCGTCTCTGTTTGTTTGTGACCCTGCGATAATTTACGCTAGCTCTTGGTAAATTGTGTTGGTCATAATGGAAATGAGCTGCTGCGTCTGTGTTCTTTAATATGCACATCGTCAGTAGATCACCATCACCTCCAGACCTTTCCACTCCCATCAACACTTTTATGAGATTACGGTCTCATGCTAATTTGCCGTTTAGTAAATCTGGCTCCATAACTGACCAAGGTCATTTTGTTGAGTGTGTTGGGTTTCTAATTGATGTACAATGAAAAACCTAGGTCCTGAAGATAAACTATATGAGAATCACTGCTGTGAAACATTGTTCAATACCAGTCCACTTTCTTTTCATCTATAGGCCTTAAGCTGAACATCATTTATTCAAATAAGACACATATGTTCCTGGATCATCCACTTTTGTTGTTTCTAGAACAGCATGCCTATCCGCTAATCACTGTTCTCCCATTGTACTGATGTCAGAACAGGGCTATGATTGGTTGACGGCAACTATATTCCAGAAATAAAACATAAAATTGATCCAGGAACATGTTCTTCTTGTGAAAATCATGTTGTTCTAGCACTTTACCAGATGTCGCTAATGCCACAGTGAAGAAGTGCAGACCTAAAGCGATGCATTGCAACATGAAGTAAATCTCAGTAGTTCTATTTGTTCTGTTTACACTCATCCAGCTAACTCAATATTACGTAATGTGAAATGATTACTCTGAGAACAACGCCAGTTACCTTTCAGCAAACGTAGTTGGCTAGATTACCGCTGCTAATCTGAACTGACAGGCTGTCAACGCTTGTGTTTATCACATTACTGTAGTGAAAATGCATTTTTTGCATTGATTCCAATTTGTTTAAATTATATGCTAGAATATCAATGGTTAGCATAAGGATTCCCATGCACGTTGAATACTAAGCATTGCTCGGGATCCTGATGCATTCAAAAAATGACTTGCACGCTCATTTACATAAGAACTGAATGCTTTCTGTCCATGCATCATCATATTCCACTCTAGTGTGTGTGTTTACAACCTACTCTATCAGTTTCATTACTCATTATCATTACAGCCATTTAGAAAGAGAGTTTGATGTGTGGATGTGTTTGTGTCTTTCAAAGTCTCCATCTGAACGCTTTATGACATGCCACAGTGTGCAGTAACAATACTGAAAGATTCCAGCTCGTTTGCTCCTCCAGTGGCCAATAAAGGAAATCGTTTAATGGAATGGTGCTGCATAATTAAGAGAAATCATCAGGTTTGCATGACTTTTCTAATATTTCCCAGTCCTTCCTTTAATGATGCAGACCTAATGAGTCCATTAGTCTCCTCTGAGGGGCACAAAAGAGTTTGCCAGATGTTCCATGACATGAATAAACAGCATCTGCTCTGCCATTAAGCTTTCTTGTCTATTATTATTATTATTAGCCAGTAAGTATTATTAATCATATGAATCATTCATAGATAGATAAATAATAAATAATGTAATGTGACATAAAATAATGCATTACATTATTAAAATGTACAATATTTCAATTAAACATTCCATAAAACACATTTTCAATCTAAATCCCTTGTTTTTAAAAGTTATTTTTACTCTACAGTTCATGTTCAGTTCAGAGCCACCACATCCCCTCTCTCTGAATACAATTGCTCAGCATGTTAAACAGAGCCATACACATTTAAATCCCTCTAGACCAGCTACTTAAGAATGAAGAGCTTTGAGTTCTCATCAAGATGAAAATGGAGAACTGACATTCCTGTGCAGAAGAGAATAGCTGTGAACGTGGTCAAAAAGAGATGGTTATATTCAGATGCTGCCAGATGAGGTTTTACAATGCAACTGGGCCTAATTCTACAGAGCAGAACATACAATTAAACAAAAGAGGAAAGACAAACTACAATGCAACAATAGCCCCTTTCACACAGCAATCCTGGTAAATACCGTAAAATTACCAGATTGACTTTACCGATAAATACGACAAATATGCTCTTCATACAAGCAACGGCGTTCAGGCTTTTTATCATTAAGAGACCATTCACGCATAAGCAGCAAAATATTGGTAAATTTGTCAGACATTGGAAATTATCTTTAAACAGTGCACCGTTGTCTTCATCTGTCTGTACGAAGAGAAGCACTTTAGTTTCACTATCTGTTAAATTTTTTGAAAGGGGATTATCAAACAGAACGCAGAGCCGCAGCGCTGATGAATGGTAAAGAAGGCTGGGTCTCGAGCACGACACATTGAAAAAGTCAAATTGCACATTGCACAACAGTCAAAGATGATAATCTAGTGCATATTTAAATATAAAACTATTGAAAACCTTACTGTAAAAAGCGCAGAGTAATCACTTCATCTCCATAATAACTTTATGATTGGCCCAAAGCATCATACTGGTAATGTACTGGTAATGTTACAACTTCCCTTACTGGTAAATTGCCAGAACCAATTTTCCGGTATTTTTGAAAAGGTCCGGTTCACACATGGGGGATAGTGTCACTCAATGCACTATTGTAGAATCATGGAAACTTGACATTTTAAGTTCTGTCAAGACATTTGTGATCCTTATTATTACAAATAATTAAATAAATGAATACAACCAACAAAGGCTATATATTGTTCTCCGAAAACCTCACTTTTTCAGTGCAAGATAATTTATGTTCTTGAGCACTCAAACAGGTTTTTTTTTTCGTTCAGTGTTTCAGCATGTCTATGTTTCTAGATTCATTCTACGCTTTAGTGGTGATGTGCACTGATGACTGAAAATCTCCACCCATTACTCAAATCTATCCAACACTCAATTAACAGTCCATTTGCATTCTGGCAGTGCTCTGCGCCTAGCTCTTGATAAATAACTCTTTTCCTCTTGTGCTAGTCAATCATGAATCATCCCCTCATCTGCGGTGTGGCAGCCAAAACCCCACAGGGTGTGACTGACGACTGTTCTTAGCATCAGCGTCTCTTATAGAATTCAACTTTTATGGTCTTAACGAAACCCTACAGATTCCCACTGCAAAGAGCCCAATGAGCTGTGACCAAGGTATTCATACGTGAAGTGTACATATGCATTTTTGCAGTCACTGAATCACACAATATCAATGTAATGATAGCATACAGTACAAGAAAAACGCATTTACATATTTACAACTTCAGATATACAAATCTTTACAAATCATAATTAACAAGTTAAATTAGTAAATGGTATAATATGACAACGTTAAACCTTAATCTTATATATTTATTATAAATAAAATTGGGTAAATTACATGATGCTCTTTTTTGTCATTCCTTTTTTGCTCAATTTACACAATGACTTGAATACACCTGCACACACCCAAACGTACTGTGAGGGTCTGTTAGGAACGTTTGGCCGAATCTCCTGTCAGAGAGATCTTCAACTCCCACCTCCGGCAGAGCTTCGACCAGATCCCGAGGGAGTCTGGAGATATTGAGTCCGAGTGGACCATGTTCTCCACCTCCATTGTCAACGCGGCCACTCGGAGCTGTGGCTGTAAGGTCTCCGGTGCCTGTCGAGGCGGCAATCCCCGAACCCGGTGGTGGACACCGGAAGTAAGGGATGCCGTCAAGCTGAAGAAGGAGTCCTATCGGGCCTGGCTGGCTTGTGGGACTCCTGAGGCAGCTGATGGGTACCGACGGGCCAAGCGGACTGCAGCCCGGGTGGTTGTGGAGGCAAAAACTCGGGCCTGGGAGGAGTTCGGTGAGGCCATGGAGAAGGACTATCGGTCGGCCTCGAAGAGATTCTGGCAAACCGTCCGGCGCCTCAGGAGGGGGAAGCAGTGCCCTACCAACGCTGTTTACAGTGGAGGTGGGCAGCTGTTGACCTCGACTGGGGATATCACCGGACGGTGGAAGGAATACTTCGAGGATCTCCTCAATCCCGCCGTCACGTCTTCCATTGAGGAAGCAGAGGCTGAGGGCTCAGAGGCGGACTCGTCCATCACCCAAGCTGAAGTCACCGAGGTAGTCAAGAAACTCCTCGGTGGCAAGGCACCGGGGGTGGATGAGATCCGCCCTGAGTACCTCAAGTCTCTGGATGTTGTGGGGCTGTCTTGGCTGACACGCCTCTGCAGCATCGCGTGGCGGTTGGGGACAGTGCCTTTGGATTGGCAGACCGGGGTGGTGGTCCCTCTTTTCAAGAAGGGGGACCGGAGAGTGTGCTCCAACTATAGGGGGATCACACTTCTCAGCCTCCCTGGGAAAGTCTATGCCAGGGTACTGGAGAGGAGAATCCGGCCGATAGTAGAACCTCGGATTCAGGAAGAACAGTGTGGTTTTCGTCCCGGTCGTGGAACACTGGACCAGCTCTATACCCTCTACAGGGTGCTGGAGGGCTCATGGGAGTTTGCCCAACCAATCCACATGTGTTTTGTGGATTTGGAGAAGGTATTCGACTGTGTCCCTCGTGGCATCTTGTGGAGGGTGCTCTGGGAGTATGGGGTTCAGGGCCCTTTGCTAAGGGCTATCCGGTCCCTGTACGACCGGAGCAGGAGCTTGGTTCGCATTGCCGGCAGTAAGTCAGACTTGTTCCCGGTGCATGTTGGACTCCGGCAGGGCTGCCCTTTGTCGCCAGTTCTGTTCATAATTTTTATGGACAGAATTTCTAGGCGCAGCCAGGGGCCGGAGGGGGTCAGGTTTGGGGACCACACGATTTCATCTCTGCTCTTTGCGGATGATGTTGTCGTGCTGGCCTCATCAAACCAGGACCTCCAGTATGCACTGGGACGGTTTGCAGCCGAGTGTGAAGCGGCTGGGATGAGAATCAGCACCTCCAAATCCGAGGCCATGGTTCTCAGTCGGAAAAGGGTGGTTTGCCCGCTTCAGGTTGGTGGAGAGCTCCTGCCTCAAGTGGAGGAGTTCAAGTATCTTGGGGTCTTGTTCACGAGTGAGGGAAGGATGGAACGGGAGATTGACAGGCGGATCGGTGCAGCTCCTGCAGTAATGCGGTCCCTGTACCGGTCTGTCGTGGTGAAGAAGGAGCTGAGCCGCAAGGCGAAGCTCTCGATTTACCGGTCAATCTACGTTCCTACTCTCACCTATGGTCATGAGCTGTGGGTCATGACCGAAAGGACAAGATCCCGGATACAAGCGGCCGAAATGAGCTTTCTCCGAAGGGTGGCTGGGCGATCCCTTAGAGATAGGGTGAGAAGCTCGGTCACTCGGGAGGAGCTCAGAGTAGAGCCGCTGCTCCTCCACATCGAGAGGGGTCAGTTGAGGTGGCTCGGGCATCTTTTCCGGATGCCTCCTGGACGCCTTCCCGGGAAGGTGTTCCGGGCATGTCCCACCGGGAGGAGACCCCGGGGAAGACCTAGGACACGCTGGAGAGACTATGTCTCCCGGCTGGCCTGGGAACGCCTCGGTGTCCCCCCGGAAGAGCTGGAGGAAGTGTCTAGGGAGAGGGAAGTCTGGGCATCCCTGCTTAGACTGCTGCCCCCGCGACCCAGTCCCGGATAAGCGGTACAAGATGGATGGATGGATGGACTTGAATACACATCTTCTATGAGGAGTATGCTTTTAATTTCTGAATAATTGATTGATTAATTGATTGCTTGGTAAAATGTCAAGGTGATACGTCTTAATGTCACAATGAAGAAGAAAAAAATATTCATAAAAATAATTAAACTCTTGAACAGAAAACATTCTTATGTTGTGTTGCATAATCCTTTATTCTTGTAAAAAAAAAAAAAAAAACGTTATCAACACTGCTTTATATCAGTGCTACTCTTCCAAAAGAGTGAATACATTATGAATGATGTTAATATGAATAAGTAATTTACGATATAATACATTTTTTACCTTGAATTATTTATTAATAATTTTGTTTGTTTGTTTTTACTGATTGACTGACTGATATTTTTATTATAGATGTTTTGTTTTATTTTATTTTATTCAAAACCATATAAAACCAACATGAGTATAAAGAGTACATTTCAAAGAACTTGGCACATGTTTTAAACTAGAACTTTTAAAAGAAACATTCAATCAAACTGACCCAATACAATCAAAATAAACTCAATATTATATCATCTACTGTATGTGTTAGAACATCACTTTATGTAAAACACCTTAATACTAATGAGACCACACTGGTGTGACAGGTGAAGAAAGGAGAAAATAGAAGTTGAAGATCAAGAAAGAGATCAATGTGAAATGTGCATAAACAGAGACCGCTAATTGGATAACAGGAGAACGCAAAGCAACAAGCTCCCAAGGCAATTTTTGATTTATTTCATATAGCATGTATGTCACAACCCATATATAAATTAAATGATTTGAGCAGTACATTTAAAATTATGACACAAATGCATTCAGATATAACATGTTGTTTTTGTTCCCTGCTCAAAAAACAAAAAACAAAAAAAACAACAACAGCTGAACCGAATGTTGATGAAATGCCATAAAAACTGTTACAATCTCTCCCTACCATGTCCCCTCGCTCCCATCCGTTTCCAATATTTGCCATTTTGTGAATTTTTTGTAAGTCCTACCCAAGCACAGCCAGATGGAAAACCCCAGAGACCCCGCAACAAATGCAATTGCCTCAGACACTTGAGTGTTTAACTCATCTTGTTTTCCCCACTCAAAACTTTGTGATAGTGTCAAATGAAAGGCCTGGATCTTTGAAACTCACCCCCAAAAAAAGTCTCTTTCAGACAGTGCTCTGACATATAATAGACTTTTGCATAAAGAATGGACACATATCATCACTCCAGAAGAGCAGATGGGAAATTAACACTATAAGTTACTTTAAATAGCCAAACTGATGCATTTGCATTACCTGCGGAAAACAGCAGTTTGTGAGCTTCAGAGTGCTTGCACAAAACATCCACAATTGGCAGTATCTCTTAATTGCTTTGAGCATTTGGCCTTTCATCTATTCTACTTGTTAGGGATTTCCAATCTTAGATGCTTTTGGTGGTAGGGTGCTGAAGTAGACTCTTTGCGACAAGGAGTAAATTACAAGCATTAATCATGCCGAGTCATTATCAGGTTTTGCCAGGGAAAAATCAACATAAAATTGTTTATTTCACAAACCCCACCACCCCCTCCTTACTTTGAGACAGTTTGTAAATGAATGTTATAATGCCAAAGAATGTGACAGAATTCAATGGAACTGATTCATTATTTACTTTAGTGCCATTACAAGCGTCTGCGTTTTTAATAACCAATAAGCAAATGTATGCAAGTTTGCATATTGTGGTGTATCAACTCGTGCCCTAATGACTTGCTGAATCTGATAATTTGCCCAGAACACCCACTGTCCATATCACTTCATGAACAAGCTGGGGTCTGCAACTCTACGAAAAACTGACATTGTGATTTTATAATATGAATGACAGAAGTGCAAACTGTGGTGGGAAATATATATATATATTAGAAATATATATTAGAAATTTAATTTCATTCAATAAAATCCCAAAATAAAATTCAACCAACATGTGCTAACAAACATGTCAGATTTAAATGTTTCAATCAATCAATCAATCAATCAATCAATCAATCAATCAATCAATCAATCAATCAATCAATCAATCAATCAATCAATCAATCAATCAATCAACCAACCAACCAACCAATAGTAAAGTAAGATTCAATTAAGCAAGAAAGACAATTAAGAAGAACAATTAAATAAGAATAAAATAAGAAATCCTCCAAGCCATATTTCCTAAGATTGAAATCCTAGAATCTTCCCTAAATACATGAGCAACTGATTTCCTACTTCACCATTAAATCTAAAAATTTCATTGTATGTCATACCTTATTTATTTTAGCTGTAGCTTTGAAAGGTCTGTGGCACATTTCTTGAGCACTTACTTGTAATTTGATTGCATTTCTCAACCCAATCCGCATGCCAGTGGAGAGGGGAATTGATTCTGGATAGCGAATCTATCTAAAGTGGAACTGACAATGATTGTAAGTGAGATGCAGCGCAATTCGATTCCTAGTCATTTTTGTGATATTCTACACGTTTCATCCTGACAGCATAAAACATTTGCGGATAATCTTGTGCTCCACCCTACCCAGATACAAAATGTCAGTAAAAGACAGATAAACTTAAATTGTAATTACATAAAAACTATAATCTAGTTTGTGTTGTTGGGGAGAGAAAGGTTGCATTTAGTTAGGGTAACTAAATTCAGAGATGACTGATCCAAAAATTTCCCAAAAAAGGTCAACAAACAAAAGAACCTAGGGTTTCAGTAGTAGAGAGGTCAACATCAGGGGCACAGGAACTGCTTTTAGCCGCCTCCACTTTAAACCCACTCAACCAAACTTCATCAACTTATATTTAAATATGTTCCTCTGCTCACTTGCATTATAAGCACTTTCTGTTACACATTTTTGATAATAGTTTTATCCAAGAGTTTTTAATCATTTTGATGCCATAATCTCCGTGTACAAAATATTTTATTTCAATATCTTGAAGTTCTATTGTGATTTTCTGTAATTGTTGTTTAACAGAATTGATCCCTAATTAATTATTAATTAACAATAAAAAGTAATGTAACAATAACGGTGTCACGAGTTGTTGTATATAAGTAGCGCACAAAGACAAATAAATCAGGAAACCGTGTTTAATTCAAAACTCCGAGTAACACTCTGGGAAACGGATCACACAACACCTTAAAGGTCCCGTTCTTCGTGATCCCATGTTTCAAACTTTAGTTAGTGTGTAATGTTGTTGTTAGAGTATAAATAATATCTGTAAAATGATAAAGCTCAAAGTTCAATGCCAAGCGAGATATTTTATTTAACAGAAGTCGACTACATCGAACGGCCCGTTTGGACTACATCCCTCTACTTCCTTCTTTAATGACGTCACTAGAACAGTTTTTTGACTAACCTCCGCCCACAGGAATGCTCCCTCAACTCTACCGAAATTCGTTTATGTACTTGCGCACTTCTAATAACTTACTGTGTTAACTCAGCTCTTACGGTGATTTTCTGAAGTAAAACTGACGCTTCATCTTTTGTGTGATGTACAATAAACTTTATTAAGCTCATCAGTATATGTTTGATCATCATTCAGACAGCAGACTTGTAGGCTATAAATAAATAATGGATAAGTTACATACAAGCAGATGACAAATACATTATAATAACCGTAATTAAACTACTAAACTATACCTGTTTCATCTCTATACAGCACTCTGACTCTGTAGGCATTATTGTCCGACTCGAAATGAACACGTTACTGAGAGTTTCTGATATTATCATCATTCCATGAGATGAATTGTCCTGAGAGACTGAGCGTGAGCTCATGAAGCTCCGCCCCCTGTGTCGTCCAGCAGCAGCTCATTTGCATTTAAAGGGCACACACTAAAACGGAGCGTTTTTCTGAGCCCCAAAAAATGACAATTTAAACATGCAGTAAAAAATGATCTGTTGGGTATTTCAGACATCCCAACCTGCACAAAGTCATTTCCGGGAGTCAAGAAATCTCCAACGGGGGGGGGGGGGGGGGGGGGGGGATTCGGTTCTGACTAGTTCGGTTCGAGAAATCTCCAACGGGGGGGGGGGGGGCGGGGGTTCGGTTCTGACTAGTTCGGTTCGAGAAATCTCCAACCGGGGGGGGGGGGGGGGGTCTGATTAATTCGGTTCGAAAGTACAGATAAAATCCCGAGGCACACACGCACACTAGCGCACACACGCAAGGTCTCTCGCTCCCTCTCTCTGCCGTGCGTTGCGCGCGCTCTTGCTTCCGGGAGATTTTAACTGATTTACGGGCATCAGGGAGCCGCTATCAATATGCGGGAGACTCCCGGAACTTCCGGGAGACTTGGGATGTCTGGTATTTTGAGCTGAAACTTCACATACACACTCTGGGGACATCAGAGACTTATTTTACATCTTGTGAAAAGGGGCATAATACGGGACCTTTAACATAGACGTAGACATGACAAAGACTGCAGGAACACAAGGAGTATAAATACTATCCAAAACGAGGAACTACTAAGATAATTATTTAGACAACAGGTGAAGTGAATACAACAATCAGACACACTGGGAAACTGCATTAAATGACAGAGCACTAGTGATCGACCGATATATCGGTCGGCCGATAAATCGGGCCGATATTTACGGGTTTGACATGTATCGGCATCGGCCGATACGCGGCTGCTGCGTTCGCCTATAGTTTTTTCCCGGCATTATTTACAGACAGGCGTCCGCAGGCAGCTCTGTGATGCTGGAGACGCTGCAGTTCACACACAGCCCATGCACTGCCCCTCCCACACTAGCAAAGTGCTGGAAGCCTCTTCAAGACAACGGCAAGTTTTAAACTTTCAAAGCATCTTTTAACTGTTTGACTTAGCCGAAATATTGCCATACACTTAAAAAGTGGAAACACGTTGCTCTATATGTGCGTGCAACTAAGCAAGTAGTTGCAACTAAGCAAGTTTGTGGGTCCAAATGGAAAACGCGAATGCCTCATCTATAAAACTGCTTGTCATTGTATTTAGGGAGCTGCAAATAGCTAAGTTTGAGGCCATCCATATGCATACGGCAGCTGTTACGAACACTGGTCATAGGATTAAATAATGCCGACGTTGTTCCGTGATATTTGTGGGAGTTTTATTCAGCGACCACCTGGCTGAGGTTTGGACATGTGTGCTCATAAAAGAAGCGACGCGGTTGCGACACGCATGCGATGCAGCGCGCTCGTTTGTCCAGGCGCTTCTATGCCGTGTTGAGATGAAAACATAAACATTTTTTAGGGCCTGTTAACATATCGCGTCTTTTGCGCGCTCAAGTTCGTTATTTCAAATGTAGGCGCGGTATTCGCGCTCATGATGGAAGCGACGCGCTCGTTTTTTCCAAGCGCGTCCACGCCGCATCGAGATAAAAACATCTCAACTTTTCAGAATGCCGCATCCGTGGTGGAATAATACGACAGCATCGAAAGCTCGGCCGAACAGCTGATCATAGCTGGACAGGGCGGGTTTGTATTGCTCATCTCCATAAATATATGTAGTCGTAAAGGGCAGGAAATAAATTAATCCTTCCTCCATGTCATCATGGAGAGCGCAGTTCATGGCTCCATAGCAACGACAGACGTTTATTATACTGCTTGCTTGTTGCTACTGTGTGCAATAGTGTGATTATTTTATTCATGCTTAAATATTTATTTTCAGAATTTACTTAAAGAATTTGAATTATGCTTAAATATTTATTTTAAATAATTTTAGCACTGAACCTTTTTTTACTTGCTCTACCTCATGTTTTTAATATTTGTCAAATATTGTGTTTTTTTAAGTTCAATAAATGTTCCTTTTTTAAATTGAGACTTATAACATTTGTTATCATCATTGTGTCATTTTTATGATTTAAATTGAGTGAGCAAAAGCAGTATCGGCTCCAAATATCGGCCCAAGAAAATCAGCAGCCTGTATCGGTCATCGGCTAAGGCTGATGAAAAAAAATCGGTATCGGCATCGGCACTAAAAAATCCATATCGGTCGATCCCTACAGAGCACACAGTCAAACATGACAGAACCAAAAACACAACACATGTTACAGTCTGTGCTAATGTAAATCTAGCATGATATATCAAAATGCCTAATGATTGAAACATCTGCAACGTCATCACAAACTAATTAATATTCATGAGTTTAGCCTCCTCCATACAGTGACATCAGAAGCTGCCTGTCCTCTGGCCTCTCCACTCAAAAACTTGTTCCGGTGCCACTGGCCAACATGGTTTTAGGTCTACAGTCGCCATCACTCCAAGCCTCACTAATGAAGACAAACCAGTTAGAGGAAGAAATTAAAATTTTAATTGCCGTCCTCAAGATCCCAATATGTTGCCTCTCACCCAGGGGTCTGCGATTAAGTGGGTAAACTGCATTCTGTATTGATGGCTCTGTGCTCTCGTGGATATTAATCCTTGCCATGTGCAAATCACCCCCATATTGTCATTTTGATGGCTCCACAAGGTGGATTATAATGCGTCTCCATATGGCTCGGCTTTGCCACATAACCGTGAACGAGCTCGTGAATTATAAATATTTTGGGAGAAATCGCTGTGATTCAGTGCACCCTCGACAAAAGATACATGTGGGGTGCTAATTATTGCACTTAATGTGCATGAGTGTGTCCTGTGGGATGGAGAGCCATGCGAAAGTCATGGTCCCTGCAGAATTATACTAATGATTAGCATGACATCGGGGACAATCAAACCATCATTACATAGACTTATAGCCTCAGACTGTGTCACACACCTACAGCATTTAACTGTAATGTAATATGAGTGACATCATGGACTAGAATGCATTAATACAATCCTGGCTTCTGATCTTATCATTCCATTTAGGAATTAGATGAATAACATTGCCTGTTAGCACCTGTTGGCAGATGTAACATTCTAAAAGCAACATTCTCCATTGACAGTCATTCAAATGTATTCTAAAAATATATTTTTGGCAAGCAACATATTTACATTTATGCTAATAACCTCATATTATAGTAGACTATACATTTCTTTTCTGCAGTATCTAAAAATAGAAATACATAAAAAAAAAAAAATTCCCCTAGTTGCCTTTCACATCACATCTCAGTAAAGTCTCTAGTGAATAGTGTCTACAATAAAGGAAAGGACAAGCTTTTTAAAATGTAGTTTAAATCAAATGTGCCAAGTTCTTAGAAATGTACTCTTTATATTCCTGTTGGTTTCAAATGACTTTTTGAAGTTTAAATTTAATTAGAAAAATATCATTGTCTCTGTCACGTTCAGTTTCATTGTCTTGTTCTGGGCTGCGTTTCCCAAAAGCATCATTAGCCTAAATTGATCGCAGAACAGTTGCATATGATGCTTTTGGGAAACGCAGCCCTGTTTACTTTATAGTCATTGTATTTCATTGTCACTGTCATTTGCCATTGCTTCCTACTATATAGTATGCGAAAAAGAGTATGCTAAAAGTGTATGATATCCGAATACATAGCATTCCAAAAACAGTAAAAGAAAAGTACCCGGATGGCCCACTACTACCACCAAGATTCTGAAGTGTCAAGTTTATTTTATATAGCGCTTTTCACAACACAGGTTGTATCAAAGCAGCTTCACAGTAATAAAAAAAAGTGTGCATTTGATGGACACTTTACTATCCCATGAGGCCACGGGAGAGGATATATGAATGCCAGTGTAGTGAAGCAACAGACACTGGTAGGCCACATGACAGTAACAACATAGCGGATCAACTTAATGCAATTAATAATTTTTTTTCAGTGTAGAACATACTATTTTAACGGTTGTGAAGTAAATTCAAAATCAAATGTAGTACCTACTCAGATGATTTTGGATGCAACGCCTGAGTTCTCAGTCATTTCTTACTATGGCTTCTGATTACCTCACACCTGTTCTGTTGATTGCCATCCACTGTGTATTTAAGCCTTCTGTTCCCTTTCAGTCGGTCACATTCGACGTTACGTCGACGTGCCGACGTAATCGAGATCACTTCAGGGAGCCCTATCATCTTCGAGTGTCCTCTGTGCGTGATTTGCTTGATGAGGAGCATGCTCGGGGACATAAACATGAATAAATCGTATTGTCAATTGGGACAATCATCTCCGCCCTGCCCTAAGGTGCAACATAGCACTCCGAGTAGTGTGAGTTAATACAACGCATATGAAACAGTATTTATTTTAAGTGGATAACGTGTACAGGCACACTTTTATACTCTGGTCGCACTGGTAGTGACGTCATAGGCTGTTCCGGGCCAATGTTATTGTTGTGTTTTGATGTGCTTCAGACACCAGTCATGACAGAAGCATTCCCCATTAGAGTCCTAGGATGCAGTGTCTCGTTTCCTACTCAGGGAAACAAGGATACATTCATAACCCGAGACGTTTTAAATTTTATTTAAAACTAAATAAGTAATTTCATGGACTTTTGACATTTTTTGTCTTTTTTTTTAATGAAGTAAAACCTATTTAAATTTTAATAGTTTTAAATAGTTGTAACTCATTTTTATTTCAGTTTTGATTCACTTTTAATTTTAGTACTTCAACAATCTAATTTCAGTTAGTTGCTAAGGCAACTTTTTTTTTAGTTAAAGATAAAAACAGGGATCATTATTTTAAGTTTTCTGACTATATTTCCCAAGATAAAAGATTGTTTTTATAAATATTATATATTACAAAAATTACATATTGTTTTTCTAATCCAAATATTATGAATTATTAATTAATAAATATCATTAGGTTTTTGCTGAGTTACAGCACCTGACATTTTTAGAATCTGATGTAAATTATCTGTTATTTTAAGATACTTACTGACCTTGACACACAATCATTAGGGTCTGCAGGGGTCCTCTCTATGATATCATTTTCTGATTTATGTTTTCTCCATAACGCTCCTCTCTCTCATATGTAGCACTGAGAAGTCTGATTTATTACCGCTTCACGCATCCAACTCTTGACTGCTGTCAACAGTCCATGTGACACTTTGGTAAAATGACAGGCTTAGGGGATAATGCCCACATGAGATGTAAGACTGATGTAGGTTTATGTTGTGCTGTCAAACAGAGGTTTCCTGGCGAGAAGTGCCTGCACCGGAGTTGAGGCTTAACGGAAGGGGGCGAGGAAAATAAATCAATTTGCTTGCGTTTAAGTGACCCGCACAGTAAAAACACGTCACAAACACAACCAAGCAATCCCGCACCCCCGAGGCGCAAAACATGATCTGTCATCCCAAGCGAGTGCATAATTCCAGATCAACACTCGACCTGACAAGGAAACATGCTAGAGTACATCCTCCCAAATAAAAACAGTAGCTTTTGCTTTGGGGGAAAACCAAGTAGATCTTTTACAGATCTCTTGCAGTTCCTGGTGTTAAATTTGCCAACCACTGAAGGACATCTTGAATAATTTCTGTTTTTTTAGATGGACTAAGTGTGCTCTTCATGCTTTACTGGCCGCATGCTCTAGCATGCAATCTCTAGACAAGCTTCCTGAGTTGCATTTAAGCACAAAGAGGCTCTCTAGGTTTTAAAACCCAGTGCATCTTCAAGCTAAAAATTACACATACTTGTGAGTTTATGTGTGATAGACAGTATGAATAAGTAAGCAGTGTGGATGGGCGACCCCAGAAATGCACACGACTCTCCAGACACATGATCATAATACTTGACTGAGCTGAAAGTATGTCTGAAGTACACGGCAGCATGGATTTCGCCTTGGCTAAAGGTCAGCGTGACCCATAAATAAAAGGGCTACAATTACTGCCATCCATGTGGAAAACACTCAAAAGCAAATGTAATGTTGTTTCACCAAAAAATAAATAAAAAAAATTCCAGTGAAGTGTTTTTCATGTTTTTGTATATAACCATGGACAATGGTGGGATTTCTTTCTTTTTTTTCTTTTTTTTCCCCTTCTTCTTTTCTTGCATTTTCATGCTTGGTAATTATCTTCACTGAAATTGTAATTATGTTGTATACTTCAGACATACTCTAGTAACTAAACCTATCTTTTGTCATCAACAAAGTCTGGTGAATTTTGCAGCTTATTCTATGAGGAAATGCAGTTAAACACAGTGAAGCGCATGCACACACATACTGATGAGCAAAAACATTATGACTAGTCACAGGTGAAGCGAATATCATTGATCATCTCCTAACAAGTCCACATAATAAGGTCTGGGTAGATTAAATGGCAAGCAAGCAATTAGTTCTCGTAATCAACATGTTGGATGCAGGAGAAATGGGCAGGAATAAAGATCTGAGCAACTTTGACAAGGGCCAAATTGTTATGGCGAGCCGCCTGAGTCAGAGTATCTCTGAAACGGCAAGGCTTTTGGGTTGCTCCGGGTAAGCAGTGGTGAGAATTTACCAACAGTGATCAGAGGAGGGACAAACCGACGACGGTGTTGGGCGCCCAAGGCTCATCGATGCACAAGGGCAAAAAAGGCTTTCCCGTCTGATCCTTGCCAAAAGAAGGTCTACTGTGGCACAAGTCACAGAAAATTCGAATGATGGCTAAGGGAGGAATGTGTCACAACACACAGTACATCGCACCCTGCTGTGTATGGGGCTGCGTAGCCACAGACCAATCAGAGTGCTTATGATGACCCCTGTCCACCGTCGAAAGAGCCTACAATGGGCACACGAGCGTCGGAACTTGACCGTGGAGAAGTGGAAGAACGTCGCCTTGTCCGATGAATCCCGTTTTCTTTTACATCATGTGGATGGCTGTGTAAGTATGGGTCGTTTACGTGGGGAAGTGATGGCATCAGGATGCACTGTGGGACGACGACAAGCCGGTTGAGGGAGTGTGATGCTCTGGGCAATGTTCTGCTGCGAAACCCTGGGTCTGGCCATTTATGTGGACATATATTTGCCTATATGTGCCTAAACATTGTTGCAGACCAGGTACACCCCGTCAGGACAATGGTGTTCCCTCTAAGTGGCCTCTTTCAGCAGGATAATGCACCCTGCCAAAACGCACTGTAACCGCATTGAGGAACATGATGAGCAGTTCAAGGAGTTGCCCTGACCTCGTAATTCCTCACATGTAAATCCAATTGTGCATCCGTGGGATGTGATGGACAAACACTTCACCACGGCGGCTCCACCTCGCAACCTACAGGACTTGAAGAATCTGCAAATTACTCAGGTGGTCATAATGTTATGGCTCATCAGTGCACACACACACACACACACACACACACACACACACACACACACACACACACACACACACACACACACACACACACACACACACACACACAATATGTATAATTACAAAATATAAAACACGTGCAACAACTTGCCCAATATAAAAAATCAGTGACACTTTGTTTGGACTACAAAATAAAGAGACTTTTGAACGAGGGCTTTGAAACCAACATACAGTAAAACATTCCATAAATGTGCTAGTTACTGAGATATAGTCTTTGTAACAACTGTATATGACAAATAGCCAGAATTCAGTGTGTTTCAGAATATTGAAATATAGCATACTTCAAACATTTATTTAAACGTCTATCATATTCTAATGTTACCACAATGGATGACCCCGGATTTATAACCAATGTTGTCTAGTCTAAGCCCCATACATCCACTTGCCCTAGAATGACCCCTGCATATGGGATTTTTTTTTTTCACTAGTTGCAATACTTTCATTTCTCCCTTTCTTTTGCCCTCTTTCTTTCTCTCTTCCTTCCGCTCCCTCCTTTCCCACCTGACAGACAGATCAGGGTAATGAACTTCCAACATTAATGGGAGAAGAGTCAGGAGGATGGTGGGAGCTTGGTTTCAGGGTTGGGTTCACAAACAGACAGCCAGTGCCAGTGATGATAACATACACTGACAGCAATGGAGGCAAAGGGAAACCTCTACATGAACATTTTAAGCTTTTATAACCACAGTTAAGCTTCAAATGTACGTAACAAGCGGTGTCGGGGAACTTACTGAACTTATTATTTATACACAAATGTATACTTAAATATGATACAGTAGATACACACAACAATTTAAACATTTGGGGATAAGATTTATTCATGTTTCTGAAACAAGTCTCATGCTCACCAAGGCTGCATTTATTTAATAAAATCACAGTAAAAACAGTAATACAGTAATATCGTGAAATATCAAAAAGGTAACACTTTATAATAACGTTCAGTTGTAAGTCATTTATAAGTGATTAGTTAATGATGAACTAATCATTTACAAAACATTCATAAATGAGTAGCAAGTAACATACTAACATTTTATGTATGTTTTGTAAATTGTGTTACAAGTCATTTATAATTGATTAGTTAATGATTAACTAATCATTTAAAAAACATGACTAATCATTCATAAATGATTAATTAGAGATATGTTCATTATATGTTTTGTAGATTCATTTATAAGTCATTTACAATTGATTAGTTACTGATTAACTAATCATTTACTAAACATGACTATGCGTATTATAAATGTTTAATAAATGATGTTACATTTTTTTTGTATGTTTTGCTCACATCAGGTGCACAGTGGTTAAAGACTCCATATGTTTCAGAGAAGACAGCTGTCTATACCCTCACCAGTCAGCACTTACACTGCAGTACACACTACAGTGTTCAACACCTGTTATAGATGTGTAAACACATGAATAAATCATTTACAACACTTTCTGCATCCCCTAATCTAAAGTGTAAACTATTCATCACTTGTAAATGTGTTACATATACCTACAAATGATCTGTATGTGTATTCAAGGCATTTACAACACTTCTTGCACCCTCTAATTGCTACATATATACAAAAAAAACAAACATTTATTAAACATTTATGAAACGCATATTCATGTTTTGTATATGACTAGTTAATCATTAACTAATCAATTGTAAATTACTTATAACTGAATCTACAAAACATACATACAATAAATAATATATCACTTATTAATCATTTATGAACGCATAGTCATGTTTCGTAAATAATTAGTTAATCATTAACTAATCACATGTAAATGACTTGTAACGGAATTTACAAAACATACATAAAATGTTAGTATGTCACTTGCTACTCATTTATGAATGTTCTGTAAATGACTAGTTCATCATTAACTAACCACTTATAAATGACTTACAACTGAACGTTATTATAAAGTGTTACCATAAAAAATATTAAAATCTTTTCTATTTTAATGTATTTTAAAATGCCATTTATTTCTGAAATGGAACAGCTGAATATTCAGCAGTCTTCAGTGTCTCATGGTCCTTTAGAAATCATTCTAATATGCCGCTTTTGTGCTTAAGAAACATTTTAAACACATGATTTTCATACTGTACAATCTGTATACTCTACCCCCTAAAAAAAAACATAATTTTAGTATGATTTTAGAGTTTTTTTCCCCCTAATGTGGACCAAAAATGTCTAATACTTCCACCCTTGTGATGACATTTTGTCCCCACAACTAAGGGTTTACCACACACACACACACACACAGGTATTATTATCATGAGGACATTCAGACATAATTTTGTATGAGCGTTTTTTCTCATGGGGACCAAATAATATTAAACATTACTGGTATAGTGGGGATATTTTGTCCTCTCAGGTACACACACACACACACACACACACACACACACACACACACACACACACACACACACACACACACACACACACACACACACACACGAAATAATAAAACATTAAACATCATATAAAATACTAATAAAATCAGTTTTACGGCATTATAACATATTAGAACATACTTACCTGATAGGCAATAAAAACTCTGAACTATTTTAAACCAGTCTCAAAATCATTATATTTTGACAGAAACAACTAAACAGTACCTTCAGAGCCGAGATTCACAGCCGCAAACACTGCTATTGAAATTCGATAAACATGCCACCGCCACCACAAAATAAATTATTCCCTAACGGCAGCCTGACAGTCACAGGACGCGTTTTAAAAACTTTGTTGCCTGTCATAACATTCACAAACTTCCTGGATGTTTACACTAAGTATCTAAGCGTATATCCCTGCTCAGTAAATTAGATTTAACCATCATTAGACAGAGAAAGAGGGAGGACAGTGTGGTGTACACTTCAACATGTCACCACCAATTTAATTATCTAGGTAACAGCTGCTATAACCAGGCTACCACGGTTCTTATCACCTCCTCACATGTGTTCAGTGTTCGTAATGCCAGCAGCGACAACTGAACCTCGAGTTTTACTATACCGAATGTTGCTTCACATAAGAGATTAAAGCAATTACAGAACCATTACAACAATGAGTGCGACATTGTCCAGATTAGCACAAGTGCCACAGACACATAACAATGACACATTCACTGTAAAACAGGCTTTGATTATTTGTGGATGACAGTTTCATTTTGATCATTAATTCTGGGGACATGAACTGACAAGCATTTTTGAGGTCAATGTCTCTGTGGCATTTGCTCTGCTATAGGAAGTAATGAGAGTTATTAAACCCAAGGATAAAGTGATGTTTTAATGAACATATCAAAAATTACAACGCAATTGTGATCCTGTGAAGCCAGTATAATTAAATGTGAACTTTACAAATGAAAATGAGGACAGTGTGATTTCAATAGCAATAAATTAAAATATACACTATATATAAAAGGCTAATATGTTTATTTATTTTTTTAGTAACTATATATGCTAAGCTTCAGTGTCTCTTTCTAAAACAGGTACAGAAAACTAGAAAAATATGAATGTTTTAGCATAAAAAATTTAGACTGTTGGTGTTATATTTCCATTTCTGAAAATACACGACATTTTATAAATTATACAAGGTTTATTAGGGGTGTGCAGCGAAGCCATATCTGTATGTTACAATATAAAAATTATTCGTATCTGTATTTGGATAAAAAAACGAAGTGGGCGGGGAGGGAGAGGGAGAAATTAAAAGACCGTTTAATTCTGTTTCCTTCATAGTTATCATTTAATAAGCATGCCTTGTATTAAATTTATCTTCTAATTGTCGGAGCCGATGGCCTTGTAGGCAATGCCTCAAGATGTAGTGCAGATGTGCTTCAAGGCGACCCGAGTTCGAGTCCCGGTGTAGTGCTGAGTTATGTGGCTGTAGTGATGGTACGGTTAGGTTTGGGACTGGGATTAGGAGTAGGTCGGATTAGCTCAATACATCGCCTATAATTTGGTGGGTCACAGAATTCGGCACAACATTGGCCGAATCTTGATTTTAACATTGGGGATTTCAAACGCATTCTCATCCTTGGGTGTCATATACTGACGCTTTTGACATTTCGTCGACATCGAACGCACATGGCACCCTTTAGTGTCAATATGACACGCACAGAGCTTTGTTCGGTTATGGGTAGGTTTAGGTCTGGGGTAGGGTTAGGGTTAGACCGCTAGGAGGCGCCTTCGGGCCCATTTCTATCTGCGTCTCATATTGACGCTAAAGGGTGCCATGTGCGTTCGATGTCAACGAAATGTCAAAAGCGTCAATATATGACGCCCTAGGATGAGAACAGGCTGGGATTTCTATTTTAAGGCATGCAGAATTGTTTTCAAGAAAAAAAAAAAAGTTTAAATATGTCAATTTGGTGATCAAATATGGGTCCTAGGGGATACAATTATTGACTACAGGGGGACAAAAAAAAAAAGAAGATTCACCCACATTAGACAATGCATGGACCCAACAGACTAAAGCAGATGACTCTTGCACCTGATGCACCGAAGCTGTCAACTTCAAATTCTTCAGGACGTAATGGCGAGCACACAGCGCATCGCCCAATGTGCTGACACCTCTTAATATAGACCCCTATGTACAGGCCACAGCAGAGCAATCTAATCTCAAGGAGCTTTGCATCTCCGGCCAGGCCGTTATTGACTGAATTGGGGGCCATAAATCATGGTGGAGACACGTAGTGCACGGCCTGGTAACTCAGCCGATGTGAGCCTTCACAAACTGCTTTCAGGCCCCTGATTCACGGAGCATGCTCAGATCAGATGCTAAAGTAACCATGTACTAAACACGCACACACACATATGCAGATGCTCCTAGGCAAGCCACACACATCAATCTCTCAAAGCACTCTAATTCCACCTCTCCGTCAATCATTGGAGGTGAGGTGGGGCAGAGGGAGAGAAATAGTCATTTACTGGAAGCCATCAACTCTTCTATGCATCGCAACCAAACCTCAAGCCAGTTACCCACCATAGTTTTTGCAATATGGCCAAGCAGGAGACCTTCCGAACATCTCAGCCATCTTCCTGGTTTGCTAAAGGGACTAACAGCAGCAAAAGGCAATGGAATGATTAAGTCATTTGCCTTGAGTGGCATTAAGGAGATGCTGGGACGTTGAGATGTGAGTGAGCATGTGCAGATGTTACGAGTGAGTAAGAACTCATCAGTACATCACAGCAAATTGACGGCACATGAACTTCCTGTGCACGATGCCTGAAGACGAATTTGCGAAGTGGAACGGTCAAAATTAGGACGTGTAACACTCATCAAATAGGACATTGTCTTTGAAAAACTGTCAAACTTTGGTCCACACAGCATTTTATTTTATTTTTTTCTGAAAAAGAACTATGTAGATAGGGAAATTTGGGACAAGATTATCTGAAATAGATTATAAAATATGTCATACATTTTAAATAATATTAATCCATTACATTTATGTTGCACTTTTCTCAACAGTCAAAGCGCTTTACATGGAAGGGGGGATCTCTTCAACCACCACCAATGTGCAGCATCCACCTGGAAGATGCGACGGCAGCCATATTGTGTCAGAATGACCACCACACGGAAGACAGTGATTTGGCCAGGATGCTAGGATGCAGGATGCTACACCCCTTTTCTTTTTTCGAAGGACATCCTGGGATTTTAATGACCACAGAGTCAGGACCTCAGTTTAACGTCTCATCCAAAGGATGGTGATTTTGAAAGCATAGTGTCCCCATCACCAGGCTCAACCCTTCTTAGCTTCAGTCAGCAACCAGGCTGCTATAGCCCTATTATTATAATTTATTATTATTAGTAGTATTATTGTACATATTTTCTCATACATGTTAACTTATTCTACTAACCCAAACAAACACCTAACCCGAACCTAAATAGTCTACTATTGTTTTAATGAGAATTAGTTAACATGTACTGTAGTTGCAAAGTTAGTTAACCCTCTGGGGTCTGGGCTGTTTTTGGGGCCCTTGAGATGTTCTGACATGCCCTGACATTTGTGCTTTTTTCAGTTGCTTATAAACATATTAATGGCAAAGGTGTAAATTCACTCTATAAAGCACAAACAGGGCTACCATAATATGTGAGCCATGTGTATGTACATGTTTTCATTTTTGAGAGAATAATGTTTATGCGTGGTTATTGAAAAAAATAAAAAATAAAAAATCTGAAATAAGGCCACAAAACACATAGTAAATATGTGTCAATAAGACTTTTGACAAATGGATGTCCTCGCCTAGTGTTTTTTCTTCAAAATTATGTGAAAATAGTCTTGCTTTATCGTTCACATAAAACCATACATTGATTTAAATTGATGTAAAACAGGTTTTGCTTGGAAAGCCAATATGCGAGGGGGAGGAGTAGTTTACACCTTAGATTACAGTGTCCCACCCACTTTGCATAATGATGAGCCATTCACTCAGGTGTGAAACTGACTGAGCCACAATACAAGAACAACAGATATATTTAGAAGACTTATATTGACCATTTAAGATTTTGCTTACATCTATCTTGTAAATATGTTTTGCTATTTTATTAAAAAGGTTACAATTACAACAATAATTACAATTTCAACAATATTTCAAGTGTACTCTTTCTTTGTAAAAAAAAAAAAGATTATAGGCCTACATTTTATCTATGTATTCATATTTCAGTCGATTTTTACTCATCTCAGTAGCAATTCAGTTTGCTAAAACATCATCATTCATTCACACACGCGATTTAAATTTAACTTCTGGCAAAGATGAAGTTGACGATAGGCTATTGACTCGCGATCTTCGCAGTAGGCTAGTGTTTTGGATGGTTTGTTTAGAACCAGCTTTCTGTAAATATATTTCACATTTTTTAGACATGTGAGGCGAGAATAGGCTACGGTCTGGTTCATGATGATCTCCAGTTCAAGCACCTTATGTTGTGATTGCTAGCCTATATTTACTTTAAATCCAGGAAATTTGTTAATGAAAAAATTATTAAAATTAAGATACAATTGATACAAAACGAAATTCGTTTTAAAGAAAGGATTTGTACTTTCTGTTTTGAGGTCTCTGTGAAAGTTTGAAAGTCTTTTAGTGTTTTTTTTAGAGCGCTCGCGTCCATAATGGAGAACTGTCACGTAATATTGTTTTTTCCTCATAAATGCGAACACGAAAAATAAAAGACAAAAGACTTTTAAGTAAAACTTACTCTGAAATTGTGTTCGCGGCGGAATTCGCTCTTCAAAATGCTGCCGTTCGTCCTCTGAGGAAAAGGTGCATTCTTCCTCGCTGTCCAGAATCATCTGAAGGGAGTCTTTATTACCGGAGAAGCGTGTCATACTCAAAACGCGATGAACTATCAGTCTGAAGTCTGATGAACAAACTGTGTTTTTATGGCATTGATCGGGGGGCGTATGCGATGCATACTAGATCAGGTAAACTATTTACATGTGAATCGCGCCGGGGGCGGGGCGGCTGCAGCTCATTTAGAGATAATGAAGGGAGAAGGAAAAACGGTACCTCTCCTTGCTTTCAAAGGGATTACATGAGTTAAAAACATTTGTTTTTTATATAAATTACTTCATTTAAAAGAGGAGATTTCAAGCTTCATAAAGACATATCTCACGTGCCTGTGTGAGAAGTATTCGCTGAGTTATGATTCATTTTCGGACGCGTTTCAGAATGGACTACACGGACAGAGAGAAGGCAGAACTCGCTTCGTGATTATTTTTCTTTATTTGGCAAAAAGCACAACATTTTGTTTTTATTGTGAGTATACACAAAAATAATACACATTTAACAGAATCGATTGATGTATGAAACTTGTTTTATAAAATCAAAGTCAAAAGAGTATTTGGGGTCTCAATTCAACTCATAAGGAAAAAAGCGAGCAGATCACGCCGGCGTGATCTCCGACCTCTGAGGGTTAAAGGGGGGGTGAAATGCTATTTCATGCATACTGAGTTTTTTACACTGGTAAAGAGTTGGATTCCCATGCTAAACATGGACAAAGTTTCAAAAACTAAGTTGTACGTTTTGTCACAAGTTTCGGAAAGTTTTTTCGAGTATGGCTCTGTCTTACGTAAGATAGAGCGGAATTTCCTTATATGGGTCCTAAGGGCACTTCTCCGGTAAGATCGCGGGCGCGCGCGCACTCGTAGAACAGAGCAAGAGAGTGAAAGCAGTTCGCCATCAAAGCGCCCTGCCCGGCTTTTGGGAAGTCAATGTCACCAAAGAAGTGTGTTTTTGGTTGCCAGGGCAAGACAACCCTGCACAGATTCCCAAAGAACCCAGCGTTAAGGAACCCGTGGATGGAGTTTGTTTTCCTGAGCATAAACGGAGTTGTGTAAGACTGTTGTTCCCTGCATTTCGACGAGGATTGTTTTATAAACAAAGATCGACGGATTTGCAGATCGTCTAATGCTTAATGATCGAGCAGTCACAATGATAAAGGTTCGCGGTCGTGCGTTGGAACGGTGAGTAAAACTGTTGAACAAATGTCTCTGTGTGTTGTTAGCTCGGCGCGTTAGCACAGCTAAGCTAAGCTTCGCCCACACGGCCCGCCCCCAGCCGCTCGTTTTTTTCCGGAAAGACTCGGTACAGCCAATCTTTCAATTAATTACTCAAGATTAACAGGAGATTGAGTGAAAATGAGCATTTCACCCCCCTTTAAAGTCATTAGAATGTCTGTTGGGGGACCATCGAAATAAAGTGTAACCAATAATAATAATAAATAGATAAATATTGTGCATAATAAACATTAAAAATGAAGTAATTGTGCTGCAGTCTCTATGAAGAAATAAAATGTGTATGACTTTGCAGTTCAAATTTCTGATCATTCAAAAATACTTTAGAACAGACAAAAACAAAGCAGAACATACCGTTCTTCTTGTGGATACCTTCTTTACTTGCTACTAAGCGCCTATTTCTTTTAAGGATTTGATGCCATTTATCTAGCAAACTTAGGCAAATCAACAAGGTACCTTGTAACTAATAACATGGCAAGTCAAATATGATATATGTTACAGTTTATTGGAACAAAGTGATTCACTAAAACGATCAAGCTAATTGCATTATGCACAATCAAGTTGAAAGCAGAAAGTTAGACTCACTGTTCTCACATTACATCCCCGGGGAACGTCTCAGAAGTTTTAGCCATGGTCTTGCCCATTACCGATAATAACTTTGCGGCAACATTCCGCTGCTGCAGGATGTGTTTGCTATGGTGTCATTTTGTTCTAAAGCATCCGCCATCCTAATACCTGACTCACTGAGCCCTGCAGCACCCAAACAACTCCTCTGAAATACTCAGGTGAAAATTCACTGAATACATTTATTGGTTTACAGGCATAAATTACATATTTCTGAAAGTAACATTTGAACAAGTAGCAGAAAAATGCAGCATTTGTAAAGAGACTCCAGTGATCTTTAACAATGTCACAGAGTGTAGGTCTCCATGTGTACTGCACACACACACACACACACACACACACACACACACACACACACACACACACACACACACACACACACACACACACACGCAGACAAGCAAAACAGATCATTTTAGGCAGGATAATAAACAGGATGTAACACTTACTCGCAGGCCTAACTTCAATTTAATTTAATTTAATTAAGATTAGTTTAATTTTATGCTAGTATGACTCATGTGCATTTACTTTTTGGAGTTCAAAACACAAAAAATATATCTGATCTTCATTTTTTTTATGGATTTGATCTTTCTCTGAAATTAGATTTTTTTTTAAATTCAGATCAAAACCACATCCATATGTGCTTTGAAATCAGATTAAAATCAGTTTTTTTTTTAAATCTTAATGTTCATTTATTAAGATAATAAATATAAAAAGATTATTGAGATAAAAATCTTAAGATTTCAAGATTTCCCAAAAAAATTCAGAATTAGCGAGTTCAAGAATTATTATTATTATTTTTATGTTATGTGTGATTCATTTTAATCACTCTTTATCTAGTATAACCAACTGTGACATTCACTATGTAGTGAGGCAATTGAGGACAGTATGTGTCTGATAGCGTAATATATACATATT
Source organism: Scardinius erythrophthalmus (assembly GCF_964197995.2). NCBI lineage: Eukaryota > Metazoa > Chordata > Actinopteri > Cypriniformes > Leuciscidae > Scardinius > Scardinius erythrophthalmus. Next base: position 15,556,276 of record NC_138245.1, on the reverse strand, counting down.
TAAACTTAATTTAGTATTTATATAATATTCTAGTATTTATTAATATTTTGAAATATTCCGTTTTCATTTTAATTTTGGTTTAAAGGGTTAGTTCATAGTCCAAGTGACTCCAGTGGCTCAATCTTAAGTTTATAAAGCGACGAGAAATGGACGATGTGTCCATAAGCCTGCAGGAGGAGTGATCCAGCTCTCAGATTTCATCAAAAATATCTTAATTTGTGTTCCGAAGATGAACGAAAGTCTTACGGGGTTGGAATAACATGAGAGTGAGTAATTACTGACAGAATTTTCATTTTTGGGTGAACTAACCCTTTAAGCTTTGTTTTGTGCTTTTGTCATATTTTATTAGTTTTAGTTCTTGGTAACACTATACATATATATATTATTGCAATAAGGTCTCATTTGTTAACATGAGTTAGTGCATTAACAACAAGCAATACTTTGTTACAGTATTTTTGAATCATTGTTAAAGTTAGTTAATAAAAATACAGTCCTTTATTGTTTGTTCAGTACTTCAGGTTAGTTCACAGTGCATTAACTAATGTGAAGAAATAAAAAAAATATATATTTTACTAATGAGTTATTGAAATTAACATTACCTAAGATTCATAAATGTTGTAGAAGTATTGTTCATTCTTAGTTAATGTTAACTGAAGTAGTTAACTAATGTTAACTAATGAAACCTTATTGTAAAGTGTTACCCAAATCTCTAACTTAGTTTGACCCAAAACAATTAAGCATGATGGACAGTTTATATAAGCAACCAGCAATTGATATTGAAAAAAAAAAGAAAATATCAAATCTTTGAATCAATGAAAGAATAGGCCTAGTTTAAATAATGAGTTATATTGACAGTATGAGGAATGCAGTAAACTTAGTTTGAGCTAGTCCATCATTGAAAGAAAGTTTCCCTCGTAATCGAGATAAAGCAAAAATCCGTGCACGTAGAGAAATCCAAAAAAAAAGAGAGAAAAAAATAATCCACCATAATCCATCAAAAAAAAACACAAAGAAAAAAGTTGATCTTAATCCTTGTATGTCAAATTCAACAGGATTCACAAGCGATGCCAACAAAGACCATGAGCAGAAATCCACTTGATCTCTAATTCCAAGAATTACACAGTAAGAAGTCCATAACATATATTACGCAATCCTTCTATAAACACAGAGGAACTAAAATTAGCAAAATAGCATGATAGTAAACACAAATGCAATAGTTATGAAAACACATAAAATGACAGAAAGCAATCATGAAATTACACTGTAAAAAAACACACACAAATAAATATCTTACTTTGATTGAGCAGGAAACTAAAAGTTTCTCAATCGGGACATCTTGAATTGAGGCAATAAACAAATTTGTTTTCCTCTGCTATGTACCAACTTCACACTTGAGTATACTAGCAACCCCTTTTGCTGTGTAGTTATATAAAAAAAAAAAAACATGATAACAGACTTGAGTCTGTTACATCACCACTCCCCAATAAATACATAAATAAAAAATTATAAAGAAAGAATTGTGTATTCAAGAAATAAAGGTCAAATGAAAACACAGTACACATTAAGAAAAAAAATATGTAATTTACATACAATGATGACTACCCCCACTCTTCAGTTTGTACCGTTTGTATTGAAGCTCCTGCAAGGCAAGTTTCTAAGGCTCATCAGGTAAGTGTTTGTGTGAAAGCAAAGCCTAATCCTTCCTTTGAAACCAAGAAGGTCACGTATCTGCAAAACCACAGACAACGACACTCTTGCTCTCTATTTCTCTTTGTTTCTTTCTAATGGTCTCTTGGTCTTTATTGTACACACTCACAGCCACTCTCCAACACATATCCATCCAGGAGTGTGTCTATACCCCCGAGACACAAAATGGAGAGCTATTAAATATTGATATTGAATATTGTGAGGCTGCTGGGTACGCCCCCTCTCCAACCACTTATTTTTCACAAGATGGCACAGTTTATACCCATAAGAGTGTAAGAGAAAAAGAGAACCAGAGGTACATGCATGCACCGAATCTAAAAATAAAGTAGTTATCTTTGCAATGGTGACAAATGATCTTTGAAATTGGAGGATCATTAGCTACGGAAGTCTGCTCTGATACTCATTAAGGCACATTCATGGAGGTCTCGGTACAAAGTTTCACAAGGTCTCCAAAGTAGCCCCCTCGGCCTTTGAGTCGTTACTTTTATCATATGAATAAAAAATCTTGTTTTCAGTAACCAAAACAAACCAGAAATAAAACTTTTGTAATAATTTATTCACCCTCATGTTGCTACAAATACAAACGTTGAAACTTTACACAAAGGAGAATATTTAAAAAGCTCATATTCACACAACATCTGTTTAGTGTTCACTGTTAATAGTGTCCTCTACCAAAGCTCTAAAATCTCATTTATCAGTGTGTTCAAATCCAAATACATACTGTATATATATATATATATATAGAGAGAGAGAGAGAGAGAGAGAGAGAGAGAGATTTTATAACACTTTATTTTACAGTGTCTTTGTTACATATGTTACATGTACTTACCGTAGTAATAACAGTAAATTATGCATAATTATATGCAATTAACCCTCAACCAAAATCTAACTCCATAGTAAGTACATGTAGTTAATTATAATTACTTAAATATATAAATACACTGTAACAATGACACCTTAAAATAAAGTGTAACCAACAATTTTTTTGAATGTTGAAAAAAGTCTCAAGCTAGTAAAACAGTAATATTGTGAAATAGTGTTACAAATTTAAAGTAACTGTGATACATTTTTTTTTTTCAGATTCTTTTGTGAATAGAACATTCAACTAAATCTTTTGTGACATCATGCATGTCTTTACTGTCACTTTTCACAGATTTAATGCATTAAGTTTGGAATAACCTGGACGATGACCCAGTTTTCAACTGTTCTTTTAAGACAGACATTACAAACAATTCAATTCTGAAATCTTTTCTGACATTAAGCCTGAGGCAGTTTATATACTTTGTCACTTTATGTTGTTTAAAAAAAAAAAAGATGTTAGTCAACTAGTGGGCGTTCTTAGCTCTTTTTTCCCCCACAGACATCAGCAAGAATATGCAAGTTTTCTTTTTAAGAGACAGAACATTGTCATCACTTTTTTTCAAAGCTTCCTTGAAGTCTATTATCTGTCAAGCTGTAAATTGAGTTCCTATAATGACGCTCCTCAGAAATGCACATTTAAAATGATGGAAATGAATAAGTTGTAGGTTATTGTGTTATGTAGGTTATTATTATTATATAGCTTGATATGATATACTGATGTGACAGCTCTATCAAAACAACATGGCCTGACTGGTTCGGAAGTGACTCTTTATTGGAGTAATAATGTGGAGGTGCAGTAACATTTCACTGTAGCTGTTCTGTAAGAAACATAGCAACAGTTCTCAAGTGTTGCCTAGCATTTGCCCCCCTTGAATAGCATCGTCAGCTCGTCTCAGAGCGAGTTGCCGGGTGATTCTTGCAACCATGTGCCTGCAGTTTTAACGATGCCACCTCTGTCTGATTCATGAAGGTCATTATGCGGGTTGACTTCCTCTAACTCGCACAAGGGCAGTGCACCTGCTGTGCATGAAACATGCTTGTGGCAGAAACAAAGTCACTGAAAGTAATTAATGAGCGTGAATAAACTTAATATGTAAATGCTATGAGTGAGCTACATGTGAATACCTAATATAGTGTGCTTGCCTATCCAATGCTATATATAAAGTATGCCTATACCAAGGGCACTACAAAGTATTTGGAAACTTCTTTAAGAGTATCCAAAGCTGCACCACATGACAAAAGTTATTTAAATATTAATAATAAATATTGAAGAAATGAAAGGTGCAGTATGTAATATCGGCTAGTGGTTGAAACTGCAGTCCAAATTCAAAATATTGGAGAGAGTAAATAAAAATAATTAGTAACATTTACATAGCACTTTTCTCAACACTGAAAGCTCTTTACATGGAAGGGGGATTACAAATCCACCCGGATGATGCAACCGCAGTCATATTGCGTCAGAATGCCCACCACACACCAGCTTATTGGTGGAGAGAAGACAATGATTAGGAGGCCATGATGATGGACTGAGGCCAATGGGAAAATTTGGTCAGGATTCTGGGGATACACCCCAACCACAGTTGTTTTCCACGGTAGTTCCAATTTATCCATAATGTTGGATAAATTGGCAGTGGGCGGGATCACACAGACCAAAACAAAAACAGACATTCCGACATTTCAAAAGCACATTTCAAGGTAGCATAACTGGCAGTGACATTGTTTTTCGAAGAAATAAGTATGTGAAGTTATCATGTTTACTAAAATATCTGCAAACATATTATGGTATTTTTATGTTTTAATACAGTAAAAAAATTAAAAAATAATAATAATAATATATATATATATATATATATATATATGTGTGTGTGTGTGTGTGTGTGTGTGTGTGTGTGTGTGTGTGTGTGTGTGTGTGTGTGTGTGTGTGTGTGTGTGTGTGTGAATTAAACCTTATATATTCTTGTGTTACTGTATCTTAGAAACATATTTGATGTATTTTTGAATAAAGTAATAATTACGAAACAATATAAGATCCCCATAACACTGACTTAGATATAGCAAAGGTGTTTTTTTTAATTCTTCATTTTGAACAGTATTGTTTTATCATTTAAACCCTGACAAACTGCTTTGCTTGAAAAGTGTGCTTGTGCTGTTTTTATTCCCAAAAATGAGAGTTTGTTGTATAAATGTAGACATTCATGCATTTTTAAGTGCGTCCAAATACTTTCTGGGACCACTCTATGAATGTACACAGTGGTTTGCAAGCTAACGGAGCGACCTGTTACCGATCTAATACATTGGAGAAATGAAGGGGACGGTAGGTGCATAAACACGGGTTCCACAATTTCAATAAACCGTGGACCATCCCAATAAACAGCTGGGGAGAGCGAGAATATTTTATCTTTTACAAGCAGCCGCCACCTCCTCTGAATGTTAAATCAAACCCATAGCCTCGGCTTCTAATTCAGAATCATAAATCGCATACTATGATCTCCTTCTTAATCAACCTAAGCACAAGCTTCTAATAAAAGATGATAGTGCCACAGTTTTGCAAAGTCAAGGTAAAATATTTTGCCTCTGAAGCAAGTGGGCAGGACACTTTGCATGTCATATAAAAATTTGTACTGCGGTGAAATAAATATTCCACAAACAGTAAAGCCATTCACTTAGTCACAAAGGTACACAGAGTTCTCTATCATTTCCTTCACTGATGCAATAGTAAATTGCCCTGATGCGGTATATATGGCAGAGGCAGCAGCAGAAAAGATTGGAACATATTGTGCCTACAGGAAAAGAGCCAATTTCCCTGCTTGGCACATACGCAAATGAGCATCACCCGCAAGATAAGGAACATAAAAGAAATATACTGACACAAGCGCACTTGTGCACGAAATTATGGCAGACACACACAAGTCATTGTGAGGGAAATCTTTCCTCTGCTCCTTCGCTCTTCTAAACTGGTGTCCTTGGGCTGGTTTGTTTTTAGGGAGACGCTAACTAGTAGCAATACTACTAACTTAACTAAATTTTGTAGAAGCATGACAGCAGCTAAGGGTGCATCCATGGACTTTACTATGAGGTTGAAACATAAATCCACTGTATGCGAGTTGTGATGAACCCAAATGTTATTGACAAAAAACACCTAACACCTAAATGTAAAGTTGAAAACTAAACATGAACATGGCTTGCCAATAAACAAACATGAACTTGAACAAGACTAAGCAGTTACACAAACAAAGCTAGACAAGATACAATGGAAACATGAGGGCTATTTATACAAGACTAATGACTAACAAGAAACATCTGTGAACGATAAAGACGATCAACCAATCATAACATCACACATAAGAGAAGCACCAGACATGGGGCAAATTACAAACGGAAGTGAGCACCCCTATGTCCTACTCCCTTCGAAGGGTAGAGCCCTTGAAGTGGGGACTTTGGAGTGAGCAGGACACTTGAGTGCCATTATGTAGGCGTTTGGAACACACTTGGGTAAGGGAGCAATGAAAGACAATGTAATTTCCTCATTATCTTCACCTGGAAATGTTCCCATGACAACGCAGCATCAGCTGATTAGCTGTTCTTGCGACAGAAATGTCTTATTATTACTGTTAACATAGCTGTTGCAAATAAATAATTTTATATAAAAATATATATATATTTTTTTTTAATATGCGAGTGTATTTCTCTGCTCTAAACTTTGAAATTTGCTGTCTCATCTTTGGACCCTGCATAACCTAACACATTTCTTACCTTTGACATTCTGTGTTTTATGATTACAATTTTATAAATAACAATTTGTATTGTATTTGTTGTCAAATAAAATGCTGCACAACAAAACCGTAAAAATTTAAAACATGGATGAAAAATGTCTTGGTTCTATGATTTTTCCTTAGAAATAATAATGTGTTTTAAGGTGATGTAGTTACACCTTACTACATGTACTTACTATTGTAATAACAGTAAATAATGCATAATTACAAAGAACTAACCCTAAACCAAACCTTAACCATAACTCTATAAGTACATACTAAGTATGTTAATTAATATTACTCAGCGCTTATCTGAGGAAGTACAATGTAACTGTCACCTTAAATAAAAGTATAATGTACATAATAACCTATTATTATACATTTCAGAAGTTTATTCAGAAGAACATTTTAGTACACAGTAGAGATATGTCAGAAATTCTTAAAGTTAAACCAAGCTTTTATTTTGAAGATCTTCCAGTTTTAGTGTGTATTTTACGGTAGTTTTTCTCAAATGAAACGGTGAAAAGCTCATGAAGTGACTCTCAAAGCAGCACTGGAGATGAAGTTCATGTGTTCATGTCCACATATATTAAAGCTGCAGTCGGCAAGTCTGGCAGATTGGGTCGACTTAGCTAAAATTTTGAATGTTTACAACTCTCATGCCCCTCCCCCACTACCAGCGAGCACCCTCCCATCGAGGTCGTGCTTGTCAGTGCGTGTGCACCAGATTTTCTGTGAATGCGTCCGTCTCTTCAGCATCGATCAACACCATGGACTCGGAGGTAGGCTGCCCTTGCTAATCTATCCAGAGATAGCAATAACCGAGGAATTGGAAGCTTGTTAGTAGATTTTCTCTCCGCCATCACGCTTCGTGCTATCTTCAGGCGAACTTCAGGCGTGTCGTGTGCATGTGATATTGTAACGTGTGTGAGGGAGGGGGGATCTGTGGCGTGTGCACGACCTGTGATTGACAGTCAGATCTCACACCCCCTTGCGCTGATTGGACACGATGATCCGGAGCGTTGGATTTTTGCAAAACAAATAACACGCTCCAGGTGGAGTTAGAAGCTCGGGTTTTTTTTCTAAAACCACCTTATTTATGTTGTTCTGTCCGATTATAGTGTCGATTTCACTGAATATGATCAAATTTTTTTTGCCGACGGCAGCTTTAAGACGGCAGATGCTGAAAACACCGTGAGTTTGTGTATCAGGCGAAATCAGACCGTTCATTCAAACATGCAGAAATTGCTTATTAGCGACATGCTCTGACTGGCTGGCCGTCACATTTATTTCTGCTGTGTGATCTGCTGTCAGATTAATCCATATTGTGTAAAAATGTCCAGGGCTTATCATCATTATCGACTGAAATTTTATCGCAATCACGATATGATATTGTTTATCACCCATCCCTAATTACATTTATACTACACACACACATTCATTCATTCGATATAAAACTAGTACTGACTTTTATTTTAAGGACAAAAAAACTGCCTGAAGACCTGTTCACACCCTCACAAATGTTCAGCATGAAAATTCTTTGAAATTAAAATTAAAAACAAAAACATTCATCTTCAACAGGCCTTAACTCTGGTTTAACTTCAAATTATAAATAGTTTGCAGCTTAACAAGCTACAATTTCAAAGTAGCTTTCCCAAACACTGTTTTAACTGTCACCCCCCTTTTTGAGAATCGACGTGAAAATGCACTTTCCAAACTTAAATGGTTGTAATTTAAGAATGCTTTAGAATATATACTAGGTTTGGTCTTGTTTTAAAGAAGATACTCATCATATTATTGCCGAAGTGAAAGCACTTAAAAAAAAATAAAAATAAGAGTATGAAAAAGTTATTTAAATCAAATGAACTGTACTAAATATTTGTATTTTATTTAAAATATATATTTTACAAAATAATTATTACTACAAAATCAAAGCCATATGTCTAACCAAGTTGTGTTTCAAATTTGAAGTTGATATCACAAAAATGTAAGTTCCAATGAGATTTTGTTTAGGCGCTGTACCAAAACTAGCCACAGGTTGTCACCCACATTGCATAGAATTTTGTTTTGATGTTTTTACGGTAACAAATTAATACTTTTTTGTCCAAATATCACTTTTATCACAAATATGGAACCTTGAGACTCAGGGTCTTTCTGACAATTTGTGTTTTGTCAAGATTAAAAAAGGTTTTGATTATAAAGTAGTAAAAATAAATGTTGTAATATGAAACATGACACCGCCCACTAGAGGAGCCGCCCGCTAAAAGATTCGAGAGTACTGTTTCCATGGCAATGCAGTATCCAATTTCAGAAAGTTTTCACTGTCTAAATTTTGAGTTTATAAGTTTTCGAATGATACCTAACTTATGGTGATTACTAAAATGTGTGATATTAAAAAAAGGCGATAAAAAAAAGAAAGCCAAGCGGTTAAGACGGTTAAGGGGTTAAAGTCGCAATAAAGTCACAATGAAATGGAATTGGAAGATTATGAGGGTATGAGAAATTAAAAAATAAAATAAAATAATGCACAGATAACTCATTTAGAATAAATAATGGTGGCTTTAAGTGCAGGCTCAACTCAACACCCAAAACAGGAAGTCACCTAAGCCAAGCTTCAGTAATTACCTCCACAATTCACCAAAGGGGTCTTATATCTGTTGCCTCTTGACAATTTCTAGAGTGGCGGCTGCGCATGATTGATGGTTTATAAAACCTTTTTTACAGTTCTGACATTTCGGTGAAACAAGCAGGGTCTGAACTTTCCATCTGGTGCTACCTGCCTCCTGTCCCCACCCTCCCTCAAAGTCCTCAACCGTCCTTGAGCCCCGGCGTCATGCTTTGATCAGAGCTCTTTAGGGAAAGGGCAGGAACCCACAAGATTAATGCTTTCCCAGGGCATATTACAGCCCGGCGCCAGCTAGCCTAATCACTATCAACAGCGTATTGATGATGCAGAGTGTGTGCGTGGCTGCTTACCAACACGACTGCCACCAATGTCATATTTGCAGCACTCCCTGCAGGGCACTTAGCAGCACGGCTCCTCGGTGCATTAATGTTCACGAGTCTGACGAAAGAAGGATGAAAGCAGAGGAAGGGAAGTTCTATCGCTCCACCTCATCGTGCATTGCTCCTCTGTAATTGAAGTAGTGCGACATGTACATTATGCCGGAAATTAAGCGAGTGATGAAACCGCAGAGGTTTTCAGACACATGTACTTTAGATCCTCTTCCCAGTAATTAAGTAATTACACTCTTTGTTCTTTGTTTATAAAGCTAATAACTGATTTACATAGAAATTATAATGATTTACGGGGTGCCAAACAAAAGACGTAACACTAATTCTTTAGTGCTGGGATGCACACACACACAAAAAAAGAAAACGCAAAAAAAAAGAAAAAAGTTTTTCCGAGGTCTATTCATCTACAGTATGTTTGGGTGCAACCTCCTGCTTCTCACAAATTGTGCTTCATAAATGTTAACAAATCTAACATTTACTTTAATAAACAAATTAATTGAGACTACAGCTGTTTAGCTGTGCATTTAATGAATGAGCACTGTGCCACTGTTCGTCTGACTGTTTGTACTGTACTGTACTGTATTTTATTTTATTTTTCTGTTTTAATTATTCTTATTTCTTTTAATTATTTTAATTTCTTCTATGTAAAGCACTTTGAATTTCCATTGTGTATGAAATGTGCTATATAAATAAACTTGCCTTGCCTACAGGATGGTTTCAAACTGATTTTTGGTCAATCTATTGAATCATCACTAATGTCACACAATGTTGAAAAATAAACATTTTGCAATGCACATGCACTAAATGTATTAGCTATCTGTTTGTGTGTGTGCCTGCGTGTATGCGAGTGTGTGGGTCGCTAGTTAATACACAACAAAAAATGTCAGAATAAAACTAAAACTAAAACAATTTCTTTAGGAACTGTTTTACAGTTGATGCACACAGGCTAAATTACATTGAGCAGCGTGTAAGAGAGGGCAGAATTATTTCCTGTGTGTGTCTCTGCCTACGTTCCTCCCCCTGCCCTTGTTTAAGGTTACCACTGCTAATTTGCACCTGCGCAGGAGTTATAAACCAATTACATGGCTGAGTGCTGTGGAAGACCAGTAGGTGCTAACCCTTGAACAAAAGTCAATACTCTGTCTATTTACCAGCCATAGTCGATATTAGACTTTAGAGATATTAGGCTAAAGTATTAGGAGAGTGCAATTACTCCAACTCAATTTTCCATTCAGACAAATGACCTCTTTTGTCATTTATTTTTCTCTTAAAAAGATGTGATTAGATGTTCTGATACATACATCCAACAATTTCATCTCTTACATAGCCCACAAGCCATTTCCACTGACCCTTTTTTCCTAGCTGGATATTTATTATTAGCATAAACTATTTCCTGTAGATAATTGGCATGAGTCTGCAATGAGTTACACAGCCTTGATTTTCTCATAATCCTATTTTCAGATATCAAAAGCAGATCATTCTAGGTGATGCTTCCTACCAGCCAAAAATGATCAATAACAACTGTTTGTGTAGGGTGTAGGCCTACATTGATTTAATTTCAATGAACACTCTGAAACATCTGTCATAAAAGTGAGTTATATTTTAGGTCAAATTATAGCACCTGCAAAATCTGAACATTATATTCATCAAATAATCGGTCAATCACAGTTTCTGCAAAAATATATAAGCAGAACAACAGATAATAAGAAGAAATGTTTATTGAACCCCAAATCAGCATATTAGAATGATTTCTGAAGGATCATGTGACACTGAAGACTGGAGTAATGATGCTGAAAATTCAGCTTTGCCATCACAGGAGCAAAATACACTTTGAAATATATTAAAATAAGTCAGTTATTTTTTAAATGTAATAATATTTAACAATATTTCAGTTTTTACTGTATTTTTTGAACAAATCAATGCATTTGGACACTTAAAGGGTTAGTTCACACCAAAATGAAAATTCTGTCAGTAATTACTCATCCTCATGTTGTTCCAAACCACGTAAGACTTTCGTTCATCTTCGGAACACAAATTAAGATATTTTTGATGAAATCTGAGAGCTGGATCACTCCTCCTGCAGGCTTATGGACACCTTAACTTGCTGGCCCAGAAAATGTATTAAAGACATTGTTAATATAGTCCAAGTGACTCCAGTGGCTCAATCTTAAGTTTATAAAGCGACGAGAATACTTTTTGTGCGCAAAAACATACAAAAATAACGACTTTATTCCACTTTTCATTTCCTTCTCTCTGGACCTCGAGTCTTTTTACATAGTGTAATAGCGTAGTGCGTCTGTGTTGCACGTCACCACGTATCACACATGACCAGAGTCGCCCAATAGTGAGCCTACGTGTGACGTGCAACACAGACGCGCTACGCTTAAACACTACGTAAAAAGACTCGAGGTCCAGAGAGAAGGAAATGAAAAGTGGAATAAAGTCGTTATTTTTGTATGTTTTTGCGCACAAAAAGTATTCTCGTCGCTTTATAAACTTAAGATTGAGCCACTGGAGTCACTTGGACTATATTAACAATGTCTTTAATACATTTTCTGGGCCAGCAAGTTAAGGTGTCCATAAGCCTGTGGAGGAGTGATCCAGCTCTCAGATTTCATCAAAAATATCTTAATTTGTGTTCCGAAGATGAACGAAAGTCTTACGGGGTTGGAACAACATGAGGGTGAGTAATTACTGACAGAATTTTCATTTTTTGGTGAACTAACCCTTTAAGACAATTTAAAATGTCCGGAGCCCCTAAAGGGACATGGACTTCTCATAGAGATCAATTTATATTATTAAAATGAGGTCGTAATTCGTTTTCTATGCTATTATGATTGGAAAAATGTGTCATTTGTGTTTTAAAAATGTTTGTTATGCTTCCCAATGATCCGGGAAGTTCAAATCTGTGAATATAATGCCAAGTAAGCACTGGCCTTATTTCTTTATACTTAAGTCCAAGTTCAAACTCTATGAACCGCTCTATTGTTAACACACGGAGCTGTCTGAAACACTGCCAGCGGGATATGAAACAGGAAGTGTTTGTCCGAGCTCACAACAAGTTTTAAGAGAGAACACAAAGGTTTTGCGAGAGAACACAAACGTTTTGAGAGAGAACACAAAAGTTTTGCGAGAGAACGCAAAAGCTTTGAATTTTTTTCCTCTCCCATCCCATATTTTTTCCACCACCATGACCCTTTAGGGGGTCTGTAAAATGTTTAAATTGAATTGCTATATAACAAAACATCAAACAAATGCAAAACCCTTTCTAACAAAGAATTTTCATTTTTCTTTTTCATTGTTGTGGAAGTATAAAGTCAGTTCCTCTTAAGTTCGCACAAGCAACTTAAAAAAAAAGTATAGCCTTAATTGAGTGTCTTTATTTTGAACTGAAATCACTTGGTTAGATATTCTGTCCATTATTCTGTCTATTTTGTGTATAATAAAATGCAATGAAATAATTTTTTCAACATTGTTTCAGAGTCTAACTTTTCAGGACCCCTTTATTTGTCATCCTCTCAATAAAAACGCTGCAATATCTTCACTTCCTCTCTATCCTGGAGTGAAGTATCAGGTAAGTACAAAGGACATCCTTCCAGCGGCCATTAAAATGAGCAGGGAGGAAAAAAAACATATTACTTTTTACTGTCATTTTGTACACATCAATGCTTGAATTATCCCCAGACAGCATTTAATGTCAGATATCCAAGTCAAACTCATAAAACCATGTTCTAACATGACATGTTTTAAAAGTTAAAGGCCCATGTAACAGCTTTCCACAAGGAGCTGCCAAGCCTGAGTGGAGAGCTTTAACCCTTTTCATTTGCCAAAGAGCAACACACCAAAAAGAGCAAGAGATCGCGGCACAGCGCTAAACAGTTAGCCCAAGTGATTGAGCATGCCATTTTTGGCAGAGCCAGGGTTTGATACGTGGCCTACAAGGACAATGAATGAAAGAAAGGCTGAACGAGAGAGCGGCCAAGGATGAGAGGCATGCATTCAGCCCCCCTCCTCCCATACTATAATCTCCAACTGTGATGGAGTGAATTAAATTTAGATTAGACCTCATGCTTGACCTAGTCACTTTCAAGTCATAAAAAGAGATTGTGGTGACCCGATAAGGGATGGAGAGAGTAGGAGGGGTGATGTGGACAGCAGAGGAAGAGAGAAAAAAGGTCTTTCAAAAAGAGAAGGATGGTGCCGTCTCTCAACTCAATCACCCAATCAACTGCATCAAGCCAGGATGTAAGACACACACTGTAATCATGGCCAAAATGCTATAAGGCCTAACACAAAGAATGCAATCAGTTATGCATAAACTGTGTATCACCAACTGTCTTCTGTTTCTTTGCTCAGTATTCATTTGATTTTCCAGCTGACATATTAAGAATTCATTGGGCCATTGAACTGCATGTTACATGAGCATGTTACAGACACTTCACTTCACTAATGGTGTTGATAACCGCACACATAACTCATCAAACTGATATGTACAGATAAAATAACACTGCCACGTTTCAGATACTGCTATAGGCTGGGTTTCCCGATAACATTTCAAATCCTGCATTAAGGACCATCTTAATTACATTACATCGGAGGAACGTGTATTCAAAAGTGCCATGTAGATTGCATGTAATAGGACTTAAATGCATAAGATTACTGGAGCTCTAAGGCCCAACAGTGCTGAACTAAAACACTAAATTCACCAAAACATCCAATACTGTAGTTTCTTGAACCATAAAATGCTCAAAAATCAGTGCAAAGATGTTGAAAAATATGAAGATACAAATAGCTTATCTTTTCAAAGGATTAAATATATCTATTTATTTATGTACTTACTTATTTTCTGTACACTGCCATTCAAAAGTTTATTATTATTATTATTATTTATTATAAGAAGTTTGGGTAACACTAGAATAATGGTCCATCATTAATAAGTAAATATGCAGAAAGTAATGCAGGACTAATGAGTAGTACTACATTAACACTTAGTTACTACTATTATATAAAATGGAAACATGCTTAACTAATCAGTAATTAATATCGAATTCAGGACTAAGATAGTTCCTTGTAAGGTAATCAATAATTCCTTAATGAGATTGGCATCATTAACAACCAATAGGTAATTTTAACAAATTATAAAGAGTTACTAATTACTAATCACAACATTAACGTGCCTGAGACGTTAGCAAGTGTCATTTTTTTTTACTCTCAGCGTAATGTCATAACTACTAATACGGTCATAACTAGTGATAATGGTCCAGATCACTAGTAGTTCTTGAAGATTGTCTTGAAGAATTAGTGATGCATTTGATCACTATATTCAGAGTAAAAATGATGACTGATTACGTCTCAGACACACGATAATGTTCTTTATAATTTGTCGGTTAGTTAAAGGAGAACTCCGGTCAATTTTAACATTGAGCTAATTTTTTTGTACATTTGGAGTGCTGTCAATACAGAGAACAACGACAAAAATCGGTGTTGCCTACACCGAGTTATTCTATTTTTAAAATTTGCACCATGTTGACATCAATGGGGCAAGTTTTAAACCTGCGTTTAAGCCTCTTAACATCCTTGATGTGTCATTACAAGTGCACAGAAAATGTGAGTGATTCCTTCTGAGTGAACACGAGTGGATCTGACTGCAGTAGATGTGAAAGATATGTATAAAAATGATGTTATTTAAGCCAGCGCAAATACCTGTGTTTACATCCTGTTTTTCGGTTGAAGTCCAAAGTAGTCGATTGCCGAGTTCACGTGCATAGGTTTAGTTACCTATGATCACACACGTGAATTCGGCAATCGATTACTTTGGACTTCAACCGAAAAACAGGATGTAAACACAGGTATTTGCGCTGGCTTAAATAACATCATTTTTATACATATCTTTCACATCTACTGCAGTCAGATTCACTCGTGTTCACTCAGAAGGAATCACTCACATTTTCTGTGCACTTGTAATGACACATCAATGATGTTAAGAGGCTAAAAGCAGGTTTAGTACTTGCCCCATTGAAGTCAACAGGGTGCAAATTTTAAAAATAGAATAACTCGGTGTAGGCAACACCGATTTTTGTCGTTGTTCTCTGTATTGACAGCACTCCAAATGTACAAAAAAATGAGCTCAATGTTAAAATTGACCGGAGTTCTCCTTTAATAGTTATTAATGAGGCTAATCTCATTAAGTAATCATTGATTACCTAATAAGGAACTATCTCCAAAATTGGATATTACTTACTGATAAGTTAAGCTTGTTTCTATATTAGTTAATAGTAGAAGCTGAAGTGTTAATGTAGTAATACTCATTAGTCCTGCATTACTTCCTGCATAGTCACTTATTAATGACGGACCATTATTCTAAAGTGTTACTGACTTTTGCTATGCTCACCAAGACTGACCAAGCTAAATTCCTCTGAAGTTTTCATGAGAAATTATGCATCAGACAGCTTGAAACAGACCTTGTGTTTGACGCGTTGCCCTTCAATTAAGTGTATATTCCGATGTATTACACCAGGCGCTGTGACCCTCAACCCTGCACAGCATTTAAAAAGCAGCGTGCCAGAAGAGGAGGTGATGCATAATGTGCGTAAAAAGCCAGTGGGTTAAGATAAGCAGTCTTCTTTCAGGAGAGGAAAATGGTTACAAATAAAATAAAATTTAAAAAATAAAAAGCCAGACACAATGCCAAAAGCTGTTTCTATCTGACCTCTTTAGCAAGCTCTTAAAGCACAACAAATAGCATTGTCACATATTTAGGTGTGAAACCCTGAATAGTAAAGTAGGCCATGCACAGGTGTTAAGGAAAGATAAGCCCTGTCCTTTTCCTGAATTTTAAGGGATCCTGCTCAAAATATGCGAGGAGACACATTTCCCCACACAGAGACTGTCAATCATCTCGGTCCCCCTGCTCAAACGGAAAGTTTGCATGGGGCTGAAGTTTCAAAGCTGCTTTTGCTCAAGACCTAAATGAAGAATAAAGATATCTGACAGCCAGCAGATTAGAGTCAGAGGTCACTTGTGATAACTGTAGGACCTGACATTTTCATCCCCGCATCTTTCTTACACAGCTTTCTGGAATACTCCATTCGGATCAATCGTGACATTCAGCAGCACTATCATTTCAGATATTTAACTGAACCGTGCAGGTAGAACGTGTCACATATGGCCATTATAAATATGGATATGTTTCTTACAAAAATGCATCGCTTTACTTCAGAAGGCCTTTACTAACCCCCCGGAGCCATATGGGTTACTTTTATGATGGATGAATGCGTTACTCAAAGTTACTATTCACTCCTATTATAAAGCTTGGAAGAGCCAGGTTCCCTTTCGTCAGCAGGGAACTCCGACGCCTCGTCGGGGGAGTTCCCCTGACGAATTGGGATCACGCTAGGGAGACCAATTGCCTTCGAGTGAATTAAAACGAGCCAATGATCATTGGCATGCAAGGTTTGCATTCCGCGGCCCGCCTACCAGTGCGGGTATAAGGCGGAATCAAGCACATACACAAACGCTTTCTGCTTCGGAGCCGACCGGTTGTGTCCTCTCTGAGTGAATGAGTTTTAAGATTGTATTTATCTTACGCTCTACGAGTCTGCTGTTTCGGGAAGGGACCTCTCTGTGTTGGTGAGACGGCGTTTCAGCGACCGCGCGATTTCCTGTCTGCCGGCTGCGTCTACACACTTGTTAATTCAAAAGCTGTTTTTACAGCTGGTAAACGGTTGAGTGCGCACAGCGGGCTTGCAGTTTCCCCGCTGTGTCGCCGCGTTGGGTCCCTGTGTGCTTCAGCACAATAAAGAGAGTAATTTCTTCCTGAAAGAGCAACACGAGTGAAGATCGCGTCCTTTTCAGGATGACGTTTCACTCGTGTGTTTCTGGATGCGATCGTTCCTGTCCTTATTTGACGGCCACGTTCATTGTTTCACGTGCCTAATCAGTGTGTGAAACTGCGTTCGTGGGTGGTTCATGTTCTCTCATGAGTGCATGACCACGTCGGCACATTGTTCGTCTCCCCTTTTTAAAGGCTCGAGCCGCTCAGCGTGCCGTGTGCCGTCGAGCGCCGGTTGACAGCGTGGGTTGTCACGGCAACCCAACGCGCGTCGTTCGGCCCTCAAGATGCATGGTCAAGATCAAGACTCGCGTGCCTCTATGAGGTGAGTCCCTTTGCTTGTTTCCCGATCTAGTTTCTCTTCTGGTGCACCAGGAGAGGGCTACTTTGGCAAATAACATTGGTGATCTGAGGGTTACAGTGCGGAATGTCTCGCCAGGTGAAAGACCCTCACGAGCTTCCCACTCCTCTAGCGCATCACAAACATGCTGAGACTGTGTTCGTGGGTGGTTTGTGCTCTCTACATGAGAGCATGACCACGTCGGCACGTTGTTCGTCTTGCCTGAGGGCTTGAACGCTCAGCGTGCCGTGTGCCAGCGATGGCCACGTTCACTGTCTTGCATGCCTGGTTGACGGCCATGATCGCTGTTTCACATGCCTAATCAGTGTGTTGAGACGGCGTTCATGGGTGGTTCATGTTCTCCCAGGAGTGCATGACCACGTCGGCACGTTGTTCGCCTCCCCTTTCTCGTAAAGGCTTGAGCCGCTCAGCGTGCCGTGTGCCGTCGAGGCTTTGAGTGGGATTTTGGTCCTTATCATGAGGGACCAAGCATTTCATTCGGGGCCCCAGGGGAGGACAGATGTCGATTGCTACATCGGAGAGAGGGCTGTTATACTCTGAAAATGATGCTGAGTTCCTACTGTAATGGTGTGTTCTCATGCTGAAGGTTCAGACTTGACAGCCACACTTCCTGGGTCTAAAGTGCCTAGATGTGTGTGAAAAATTTTGGCAGTATGGAAGTATTTTGGTGCCAATATGGCAAGCCAAACATGCCTAAATCTGCAGAAGTTTTTCCTCTCTCACTACCCCTGCACATTCAGTGCACGTGGGTAGTTCTGACTCGGAGTAGAGCTGCGCTTTATGACTGGCCGTGATTAGTCACAGCGCTGGCCTTCGGTCAGACGATGTCCACACTGTGGTCCAGAAGCGCCTTAAAACCAGCCCGCTCGGAGTTCGTTTCCCCCCCAGCAAAAGGAGGGGAAATGACCCTGAGAGGAGCGACCCAGAGAGTGTGACGAAAACTGCTCTTTGGGAGTGTGTGTCATCACCACTCCTTCCCCCGGAGAAGGGCCGGGTGGAGAATCCTTTGTTAAATTTTTCTAGTTTCTGTTCCTCCGCCGACCAGCTGGTCGGTGGTACCCAAAACCTAAAAAAAAGAGCAGTTTCTTCCTCCCCTGGGTCATTCACGGTTGGGACTGCCGAACATGCAGTCTCTCCCGCTCAAGAGTAGGACGTCAGTGTGCGCCACCCTCGGGTCTCGCCACTCTCAGTCCTCTCTCCCCAGCTCTCAGATAGCAGTGGCGCCACCTCGGTCACGCCACTCCTGTCTGTCGCTGGGCGGGAAGGCGAGACCAGCAGCCGCCCTCGGGCCTTGCTCCTTGTCTCCTCCCCTTCCCTCGCCAGGCGACAGACCGCAGCAGAACACTCACGGGTCTTCCCTGCCGTCTGTCCCCCGGTGGAGGCAGGTAGGTGTTCTTCAAATACACACCCAGACCCCGCTCTCGGCCGCCACAATGCCACCAGAGCCGTGTCCCTGCCCTCCACCTCGCTGCCCCTCCGCGGGTACGCCGGTCGTGCGGGTGGGCTCGTTGCGGCGGTTTCTCGGAGCCTGGTTAGAGCTCCCGAGTCCGTCGCGCTGGCTCATCCGCACCAACCGGCTCGGCTATGCAATTCAATTTGCACGCCGGCCTCCCAAGTTCAGGGGCGTCCACTTCACCCATGTGCGTCCAGTGGATGCCCCGGTCTTGCGGAAAGGGATCGACGTCCTACTGGCGAAGGACGCGATCGAGCCGGTCCCTCCAGCCGATATGAGGTCAGGGTTTTACAGCCCTTACTTCATTGTACCCAAGAAAGGCGGTGGGTTACGGCTAATCCTGGATCTGCGAGTATTGAATCGGGCCCTGCACAAGCTCCCGTTCAAGATGCTCACGCACAAACGCATTTTCGAGTGCATCCGTCCCCAGGATTGGTTTGCAGCGATCGACCTGAAGGACGCGTACTTTCATGTCTCGATTCTTCCTCGACACAGACCGTTCCTTCGGTTTGCTTTCGAGAGTCGAGCATATCAGTACAAGGTCCTACCCTTCGGGCTGGCCCTGTCGCTCCGTGTCTTCACGAAAGTCGCGGAGGCGGCCATTGTTCCCATGAGAGAACAAGGCGTTCGCATTCTCAACTACCTCGACGACTGGCTCATTCTGGCACACTCGCGAGATGTGTTGTGCGATCACAGGGACATGGTGCTCCGGCACCTCAGTCAGTTGGGGCTTCAGGTCAACTGGGACAAGAGCAAACTCTCCCCTGTGCAGAGGATCTCTTGTCTCGGTATGGAGCTGGACTCGGTCGCCCAGACTGCGCGCCTCACGGAGGAACGCGTCCAGTCAGTGCTCAACTGCCTCAAGTCTTTGAGGCAAGTCAGCGGTTCCACTGAAACAATTTCAGAGGCTCCTGGGGCGTATGGCAGCCGCAGCCGCAGTAACGCCGCTCGGTCTGTTGCATATGAGACCGCTCCAGCACTGGCTTGCGATCGAGTCTCGAGGTGGGCGTGGCAGAGCGGCAAGTTCCGGGTCAGAGTCACCCCGAGCTGTCGCCAAACCTTCTCCCCTTGGTTGGATCCTGGGTTTCTACGGGCTGGAGTGCCCCTACTCCAGGTTTCCAGGCATGCTGTGGTTTTCACAGATGCTTCTGCCAAGGGCTGGGGGGCCACGTACAAAGGGCATGCAGTCTCGGGTCTGTGGACGGGGCCCCAGCTGCATTGGCACATCAATTGCCTAGAGTTGCAAGCAGTACGCTTGGCCTTGTGTCGCCTCAAGGGGTTTCTCAGACACAAGCATGTACTGGTCCGTACGGACAGCACTGCGACCGTTGCGTACATCAACCGACAAGGTGGTCTGCGCTCCCGTCGTATGTCGCGACTCGCCTCCCACCTCCTCCTATGGAGTCAGAAGCATCTGAGGTCGCTTCGTGCCATTCATGTCCCAGGGGAGTTCAATTATGTGGCCGACGAGCTTTCACGTCAGCCTCCCCTTCCGGGAGAGTGGCGACTCCATCCCCAGGCGGTCCAGCTGATTTGGCGAATCTTCGGAGCCGCACAGGTAGACCTGTTTGCCTCTCCGGACACGACCCATTGCCAGTGGTATTACTCCCTGACCGAGGGAACTCTCGGCACGGATGCCCTGGCACACAGCTGGCCCCGGGACTTACGCAAATATGCGTTTCCCCCAGTGAGCCTTCTTGCACAGACACTGTGCAAGGTCAGGGAGGACGAGGAGCAGGTCCTTTTGGTGGCCCCGTATTGGCCAACCCGGACTTGGTTCCCAGAACTCATGCTCCTTGCGACAGCCCCTCCCTGGCCGGTTCCTCTGAGGAAAGACCTTCTCTCTCAGAGACGGGGCACTCTATGGCACCCGCGTCCAGACCTCTGGAAACTCCATGTCTGGTCCCTGGACGGGACGCGGAGGTTCTAGATGGCCTGCCACAGGCAGTGGTAGATACCATCTCTTCAGCTAGAGCCCCCTCTACGAGGCGCCTCTATGCTCTGAAGTGGAACCTGTTCGTCGGCTGGTGTTCTTCCCACGGGGAGAACCCACGAACTTGCCCGATCAGAGTCGTGCTCTCCTTCCTACAACAAGGGTTGGAGCGAAGGCTGTCTCCCTCCACCCTTAAAGTGTATGTGGCCGCAATAGCCACACATCACGATGTAGTTGAAGGTAAGTCCGTAGGGAAGCACGACCTGGTCATCAGATTCCTCAAGGGTGCTAGGAGGCTAAATCCACCTCGCAACTTGCACCCTGTACCCTCTTGGGACTTAACTTTAGTGCTTAGAGCACTTCAAAGTCCTCCTTTTGAGCCTTTGCTGTCAGTCGAGCTTAATATCCTGTCCATTAAGACAGCGCTCCTGTTAGCATTGGCTTCCTTCAAGAGGGTAGGGGATCTGCAGGCTTTTTCGGTCGACGAATCGTGCCTAGAGTTCGGGCCTGGCCTTTCTCAGGTCATATTGAGACCCAGGCTCGGATATGTGCCCAAGGTTCCTACCACTCCCTTCGCGGACCAGGTAGTGAACCTGCAAGCGCTGCCCCAGGAGGAGGCAGACCCAGCCCTAGCTTTTCTCTGTCCTGTCCGGGCCCTCCGGGTTTATATAGACAGAACGCAAAGCTTTAGGACCTCAGATCAGCTCTTTGTTTGTTACGGAGGCCAGCAGAAGGGGAAGGCTGTCTCCAAGCAGAGGTTAGCCCACTGGCTAGTGGATGCTATCACCAGGGCTTATGAGTCCCAGGGTGAGCCCTGCCCACCTAGGTTGCGGGCTCACTCCACTAGGAGTGTTGCCGCTTCCTGGGCTCTGCCACAAGGCGCCTCGCTAACAGACATTTGTAGAGCTGCGGGCTGGGCGACACCGAACACGTTCGCTAGGTTTTATGGCCTACGTGTGGAACCGGTTTCCTCCCGAGTACTCACTACTGCCAGTAATTAGAGGGAATAGGTGTGTCGGCTTGCGATGCCATTCCGTGAGCGGATACGTGCGTCTTTTTGCTCCGTTGGTTACCCAACAAACGGCTAACCTCGTGAGTTCCTCCATCACCCCCTCCGGTGCCAGGCGTTGCGGACCGCCCGGCACCAGGTCTGCTACCTTCAGTAAGGAGTTGCTAGTAGACTGGGTGTTTTTCCAGTGGTCCCTGCGGCGACCCATGATTGCCACGTGCAGTTCAGCCGTGTCTTCCCCTTGACAGACTCATTCTGTCATCCTTGTTGAGTATGCTCCTCACTCCTCCGGACTGGGACTACCTTCAAGGACTGCCATATGTTTCACTACCCTACGTGGTTAGTACATATGTGTTTTGAGGGCCTTCCTCTAGGCTGCCTCAGCTTCCGCAGCGTTCCCCCCCATTATATCCTTGGGGTCGGACACGCTTTCCCAGTGTTATCCAATATCCACTGATTGGGTCTTGTGGAACAGCAGTGTGATTCCCTAGCTAGCTCCCGCAAAATTTCTGGAAACTGCTGCAGGGCTGTAGCTTAGCTGGGCGCTGGAAGGGGCCAGCACCATGGCGTTTTGGTAGGGATCCCAATTCGTCAGGGGAACTCCCCCGACGAGGCGTCGGAGTTCCCTGCTGACGAAAGGGAACGTCTCAGTTACGTATGGTAACCCTCGTTCCCTGAGTCCAGGGAACGGAGACGCCTCGTCCCGTCGCCATGCTGCTGTACCTTCGCGGAGGACTGGACACCGTTCGGCTCCTCAGCGAAAAGCGTTTGTGTATGTGCTTGATTCCGCCTTATACCCGCACTGGTAGGCGGGCCGCGGAATGCAAACCTTGCATGCCAATGATCATTGGCTCGTTTTAATTCACTCGAAGGCAATTGGTCTCCCTAGCTTGATCCCAATTCGTCAGGGGAACTCCCCCGACGAGGCGTCTCCGTTCCCTGGACTCAGGGAACGAGGGTTACCATACGTAACCGAGACGATATTTTTAATATAATTCTGATTGTGTTTGGCTGAAAGAAGAAAGTCATATACACCTAGGATAGCTTGAGGGTATGTACATTTTTGGGATAATTTTCATTTTTGGGTGAACTAACCCTTTAATGAACAATATATTATAATTATTAGTCATTGCTTAGTGTTAATATGTTTACCTTCATGTCGTCTATAGTCTTCAGCACAAAAACATCAACGTAACAGAAACTCTTCTTATTGTCAAGCATCTTATTGTCTGTTAAACACAAACAGATCTTTCCCTTCTCTAAAAAACAAATAAAATAACACTTTATTTCAACATTTATTCCCCTTACCCAGTCCTATGTAGAGCATGCTGGGAACTAGAAATCCACTGCCCAATTTTCAAAGATATAAAGATAATTTAATTGTCAATTTAACTTCATTTTTAACAAAAATCGATTAACGCAGATATTTGAGTTTAAGTTACACACAATATTAAGTTAATGTCATGATCAACATTATCACGTCAACTGAACTTGTAATTTAAAAAGTTTAATTAAATCAATAAATTAAAATTATTAACTTGTAACCATGCATTTATTTAAGTAGTGGCAAAAGGTCTCCTGAATTAGTATTTAGAGTGTGACGTCGCCAGTCAGGATTGGTCAGTTGTCTGTTGCTGGCCGTGCTATTGGAGCAAAGTAAACACAACTTAATAATAATAAAAAAGCACCTGATAATCCTCCATAATGCGGTCGTTATTTACATCTCATACAATCTGCAGACTATTGAGATACCAAGGCAACGACTGACGCATTTGTATTACATGCCAACGGTTGGCCCAATGGTGGTATTGTTGTGAACTTAGAATCGAAAGACCAGGAGACTTGGTTGTTTCTTCAGCAGGATTCTTTATTGAGAACACGAGCTGTCGGTAGCTGCAGTCACCAAGTCTGACATGAAATGTTCTCTTACAGTTTATATACATTTAGGGGCAAGAACCGAAAAAGACAGGTTTAGGAACCGGTTTTAGACAGAGCATTGCCCACCCTAATCCACTCAGCATATCTATTCAAACACTGAGACCCGAGTACAGGACTGGCTGGACTTTCTTGCTAAAACACAAACTCCAAGAGTTTCAGTAAAACAGGACTGACCAGAGTCGTTGTGATAATCATAATTTATACCTAACCTTAACATGCTAAATTCAATGTAAACCTAAATTAAACATTTTAATAAATCTGGATTCCCACACTTGCCCCTTTGAGAGTCTAAAAAAAAAACTCACAAAATACAAATTTATACACTTAAAAGTTAATTCTTGTAACTTGTGTAAGTTACAGGCAAATAGCAAGTTCTTTGTTGTTCATCTGTAATTGCATGCTGACACAGAAACAAAACATGCAATTAGGGTCCGTGAAGTTCTTACGGGTAATATTCTTTTATGGTTGGACCAGTCATTTTCTTGTGCGAGGCGTGAGTCATTTGTTGAATGACACACTTGATACTGTGGAAGCATACGTAGAATGCCAGTAGGAGAAATAACAGCAGCATTGCTATTTCTTTAATCCACAGCCAGGGTTTACCTATCAAGTTTCCGAACCATGAAGAATTGTCTTCAGTCATCTGGTGTAATTTTGTTGAAAAATCAAGAATGTCTTGTTGGATTTTGTTCAAATTCTCTGTTGGATCCATTAACCGGGTGCATCACTCAGGTACACCATATGAAAGGATTAATGTTCCAAGAGTTCTTGACCACCACGTTTGAACACAAGTGAGTCCTGGAATGCAGCCATCTTTGTTGATAGAAGGAGCTGAATTTTGTAGCTGTGGAGAGCTTGGGGTGGAGTGTGTATTTTCTCTGATAGCTGGTAGAACATAAACCAGGGTGCACCTGCCGTTGAATTGGCTGGGTAGGATGCTGTCAACCCATGGGATTCCGGCTCCTACTGAAGGTGCATGTGGCATGCAAACGTTCTTTCCAGCAAACAAGGACATATTCATCAGCTCTAAGAAGATGTTTCTGGGGTCCACACTTTGTGCGATGTCCATGATGGTTAGTAGTAGTACGACAATCTTGATCATGATGAGGGATGACTGAAGTTCCCGTAGGTGAGTCTGCGTTGTGTATTTTTTTTTTCTTCTGTGTTGGTTGTAGTCTCTGCAGTTGGTCTAGTTGTTTTCTGGAGGTTGGTTCTTCATATGCGGGTGTGTAGGTCAGTGCATATGGTTAAAAACAAACAAACAAAGAACAACTGCAACAGACCAGTATTCATTGTAAAGACTACAAACATTAGGGTTGTATCCTCGGTTTAGTCTAAGTCTGCTAATTGTGGTTCCTTCTTTCCCTATTTCTTAATTCATGAGACACCTAAAAGGAACAGTGAGGTGAGGATGGACTATGGTTGGGAAGGGCCTATAAGGGAATCTTCACTGCAGGGTTGGCCCCCGAAAGCCTGTTGCTTCCAGTTCTCTCCTGGGCACATCACTGGTCCGTGTCCTATCCTATCCCTGTGTTGTGTACACACTGTACAGTGTGAGAAAATTGGCACATTTCCATTCTCCAGTGAAACATCAGTCCTAATAAACATCATTAACAGAGGGTGGTGTCTGATTGTAGTGTTCTGCAGTATAACATTTTAAGGCTGTGAGTCTTACTTAATGTCCCCCAAACAAAGGCTGAGACAGTCACTTTCCTTTTGTTCTATTGAACAAAAATAAGCCTTTCATCTTTGTTGTGATTTACTGGGGAAATTAAGCACTCACAGCCCAAATGGTTAACACTGTATCACGTTGCCCCATGAGATTAACGAGGAGGGGAGGGGCTGCTTCAGAATATCAAGCAGGCTAAGCAGAAGCTGAGTAACCTTATTTACAGCTTTAAAATTCTTTTTGCTTTTCCTACACTCATTTCCAAAATGTCCGTGCTTGCCACAGTAAGAACAACTGGCTTCTCTAGGGCTTTTGCGTTTCTTTTGCTTCTCTGAGTTAACCTTAAAGGATGCTGCTGCAATTTTTACTCTTGCCTTGACATCAGAGTCTCTTTCCCACATAGCTAAACTGTCCAAGTTGTCTTGCAGGGTTCTTTTTGACCATGTAAGATCTAAGAAAGGCAATGCATTTCTATGTTCTGACAAAAGACCATCGGACCATGCACTAACTAGAGGACCGTTATGACCTAACACTTTCTCTGGAGTGTCGGCAATTCCGCTGTAAACGGCAGCGGTCTGACAGAATCGTTCTGTGTACTCACAAACAGTTTCTTTTTTCTCTTGTACACAATTGGTAATTTTTGACCAGTCCACGTTCGGTCCAACAATGTTCTTTAAAATTTTCAAAACACCTTCTCTCAAATCGCCTTTACTGACATGTTGCAGTTCGGAAGTAACAGCAGACTCAAAATTGTTGAATTCAGATTCAGTTAGAATTTGTGACATCAGCTGTGTAACTTCCGGCAACGACATGTCATAAAGATGCATTTTACTGAACAATGCTCTCCTAAACTCAGAAAAATTTCTTTGCACTGATGGCAAACTTTCAGCAATTCTCTCAATATCTTTAGGATCTAAAGATGTTTTGACTGCTTGTGGCTGCAATATGGGGGTTGCAAATGGAACTGTATCAACACCTTTTCCCTGAGGCTTTTGTCTAGCTACGCACACTTCAACTGCATTTACATCTGCATTGACATTGTCTTCTATACTATCAAAAGACTGTAAATCAGGATAGCTTTCATCTGACTGTTGGTTTTCTGAGTCACATTTGGTTGAGGCCTTGAGGCCCACCGTTTTCGTGAAACAGGACACTTGAGTAAGCAATTGTTTGTTCTGTTCTTTCAACTTATCTATACAACGAGCTTGTTCTTGTACAATGGATAAGCTAAATTCTCGGTGACAGAAGATAATACCTTTCATATTTTTCTTCCTGATACATGCACCCAACACTTTCTTGCAATCTTCAATTGACCACTCTTTCTCTGGATCAATGCCAAATTTATTTGTTAAATTCAATCTGACTGGCTCAGTCACGATGGAGTCCATGTGCTCTGATAACAAAGACTTGAATTCACTATCTGTCCAAAATGGTGTAATCTGTCTAGTACTTTTCCTAAACATTTTGTGAATTTCTGTTCCCACAAAACATTAAAACTTCTCTCTACTGTCTACAATAGAGGGTACACTTGTTAACACAGCTTAACTATTGTTAACTTTCCAAATGACCAACACTTCACACTTAACCTCCCTGCCTACAAAAAAACAAAACAGAGGATAAACCAAAATAACTAGCACGTAAAGCTAATTCTTCTCTGCCTGAAGCAAAGGATAAACCAAAATATTAGCACATATGCTAAAATCTTCCCTGCCTACAAAAAAACAGAGGATCAACCGAAAATAACTAGCACGTAAAGCTAATTATTCTCTGCCTAAAGCAAAGGGTACACAATATTAACCTGTAATGTTAATCTTCCCTGACGGACAGAGGGTATCTTTCATCTCTAAACAAAACTTTTTGTTAGAGGATAACTTAGTTAACAAAACCCTGCAGCTGTCTGTTAACTCTTCTCTGAACGGCGCAGAGGAAAAAACACATATACTGGTCTGTAGCGGTTCTTTGAATGAAGTGAAAACTCACCAACCCTTGGTTGTAAAGGAAGATTCAGTCTGGAACTCAGTCAGGCTTTGAGATCTTTGAGCTTGAAGTTTCAATCTGGATGAAGCTGGAAAGATTCAGTCTGGTAATCTTTGTTTAGCTGGAAGTTTCGCTCTGGATTCCAAAAGATGCAGTCTGGAAAGCAGATCTTTTGTTGAGCTTGCTGTTTCAATCTGGATTCAGGTCTTTGAGCTTGAAGTTCTTTGAGTTTCCTTTTTCTCCATCCGGGTTCACGGCACCAAGTTGTTGTGAACTTAGAATCGAAAGACCAGGAGACTTGGTTGTTTCTTCAGCAGGATTCTTTATTGAGAACACGAGCTGTAGTCACCAAGTCTGACATGAAATGTTCTCTTACAGTTTATATACATTTAGGGGCAGGAACCGAAAAAGACAGGTTTAGGAACCGGTTTTAGACAGAGCATTGCCCACCCTAATCCACTCAGCATATCTATTCAAACACTGAGACCCGAGTACAGGACTGGCTGGACTTTCTTGCTAAAACACAAACTCCAAGAGTTTCAGTAAAACAGGACTGACCAGAGTCGTTGTGATAATCATAATTTATACCTAACCTTAACATGCTAAATTCAATGTAAACCTAAATTAAACATTTTAATAAATCTGGATTCCCACAGTATTTAACATCCATGTAACCTTTCCATTGCACACACACACACACACACACACACACACACACACACACACACACACACACACACACACACACACACACACACACACACACACACACACACACACACACAAAATAATTAAAAGGGTTCTCTAGATTATTAAAGTCTTCCTCACACTAAGAACTAAGGTTCTTATAAATACTGTTCACTGAAAGGGTCTTTGGGGAACCCATAATAGTTCTTCTATGACATAAAAAACCCTGTTTAGAAACTTTGAGTGCATTGTTGTCAGGTTTAGAGATGAATCAGACAGGTGAGTAGAATAAACAGTAGTTTTATTTAGAACAGAAGCACGGAACCATCAGATGTATAGTTTAGTTGATAATGGCAATGTGGAAATGAAAACTTAGCTGGAGAAATAACTGAATGTCTTTTGCAGATGGAGGTAGACCAGGCTGGAGAACGGAAGATGAAGGAGATCAGCGGTGATGGCAGATGGTAAACAGGACTGAGAACAGGCGCGCTCAACTCCCAAACCGTTTATGGGTGCGAGTTATAAAGAAGTTTTCAAATAAAGATGAAAAACACACACTGATGATGGCTTAGGCTGAAACGCGTCTGTGTGGACATGGTATAAACTAGATGTACCGCAGGGCGGTACAAAATATGACCGCCGCTCAGGCCTGCACTGGCTTTCCACAAAAATAAATGACGTGGAGCAATTTGGCTGTATTGCGTGTTTATGTATATACCTAAAAAAGTAGTAGTATGTGCATGTCTGTGTGTGTGTTTGTGTATGTGTGTGTCTGTGTGTGTGTGTCTGTGCGTGTATGTGTGCGTGCGTACATGTGTGTGCGCGTGTGTGTCTGTGCATGTGGATTTGTATGTGTGTGTATGGGTGTGTGTCTGTGCGTGTGGATGTCAGTGTGTGTGACAGTATCATCCTAAACCAGCAACCCTTCGCTCAACACCACCATCTACAGGCCGATGAGTGTACAGTCACTAAATGTGCACATAAATGAATTTATTTTATACCCCCCCATGGATGAAATTCTACGAAACTTAGCATACCCCCAGAGGATGTCAAGTTAATCATACACATGAAATATGGTGCAGTTCTGAACATCTCAACTGAAGATAGGGGCGATTAAAGTAGAATAATATTGCATTTTCATTTTTTATGGGAGGGGCGTAAATCACAAATGAGTGATTATGGGCTAGGTTGATGTGGGCCCTTAAGACCAACATACCATAAAAATTTCTTCATCCTCGGTGCCACGGTTCAGGTAGTTATGTAGGAAAAACTGCATTTTTGGGGTTTGGGGGGGCCCAGCTCGGGGGGGGAGTGGCCCCCGGGGACCAAACGAAATTTTTCCGTAAAAGTCTAGTGGGGCTACATGCCCACCAAATTTCATGTTCCCCGGTGTTTTGGTGTCCCTGGTATCGTTGACGAAAAATTCAGTAGATGACGGAAAAAAAAAAAAAAAAAAAAACTTTGACAATCGATTATGGGCTAGATTGATGTGGGCCCTTAAGACCAACATACCATAAAAAATTGGTCATCCTCGGTGCCACGGTTCAGGTAGTTATGTAGGAAAAACTGCATTTTTGGGGTTTGGGGGGCCCCAGCTCGGGGGGGGAGTGGCCCCCGGGGACCAAACGAAATTTTTCCGTAAAAGTCTAGTGGGGCTACATGCCCACCAAATTTCATGTTCCCCGGTGCTTCGGTGTCCCTGGTATCGTTGACGGAAAATTCAGTAGGTGACAGAAAAAAAAAAAAAAAAAAAACTTTGACAATCCCTATATGACCGCTTTCGCTAGCTGCGCTAGCGGCGGTCATAATAAATATATGAGATATAACTAGAGAGTGTGGTTTTTCATCTTTATTTGATTTCTTTAGATGGTAAACAGGAACACAGACTGAAGATGAGTATCGCAGGTAAGTAGATCAGGTAAGTCTTGGGAGTGATTCTTGCGTGTCTTGGTAAAGACGAGACTAGACAGTGAACTGATTAGGGCTGTAATCTCCCAGTCGATTAGTCGATTATTTGGTCGATACGTTCTTGCTCGACCAAAATTCTGATTGGTCGATTTTATGCCGCGTTCATTTCATCAGGTGGAAAGCACTAATTACTAATGGGGGTGTTTTCAGAGCACCCCTGTTTCACAGGTAACAGTCTGCCTTCAGAACACCCCCCTTGTTTTCACTTCTTTTGGATTAGCCCAACCCACTGGAGAAGAGAGACAGATTGAAGAAAGTAGGCCACTAGAAGGTTTGCTGAATATTATTACTTGATCTGTTTTTTTTAATAAATATTATTTTTTATTAAAGTGGACGTGCCTTTTGTGTTTAAGAGTAAAAGCTTTAAGTTAATAGTCTATTCGTGTCTCAGCCGCGAAGCTGAGCTCCTATGTTCAGCCTCGCTCTGTGCGAGCTGCTATGAAATGATAGTGTCTGTCAGTTCTTATAATACATATGTCTAAATTATGTTGCATATTCCTCAAAAGTTCTTGTGATGATGATATCACTAGTTGACAACATAGTACTATTTTCGGAAATCATAGGCTATGATATTGCGCGCAGATGCACGTGATGCAACGCTGCAGAGCCGACAGACTCGTGTGTCAGACTCATTTCAGTGCAAAATAATTAGGTCAAAAACGATTTAATATACTGCAAATAGCTTACTAGTTTTGTATGTTTATTTATAATTCATTTAGGCGGACAACAAGGCTACCAAGTACTGCGCACAGTGCACTACTAATTAATTTAACAGGGTTTTTTTTTCCCTAACATCCTTTTTAGTAAATTTTTAGTCGAAAATTTCAGGACTTTAGTCGACCAAGATTTTCTTTGGTTGATTACAGCCCTAGAACTGATGGTGAAGTGGTGTTATATAGGGAGCTGATGATGATGAGGTGCAGGTGAGGTGAATCAGTAATCGAGGGAGAGTGAACGAGTGGGCTGAGTGTGCAGATCTGGGGAAGCCCAGGCAGATGTGAAGTAAATTGAAGTAAAAAAATAAAAAATAATTCCTTGTGGTAGTTGTAGTCTAAACAATTTTTTTTAAATCTAAAGCCCCCAGTGAACTGTGTTGGCCTACAAATTGGCGCCATGAATGAAAAGCTCTGCTGAATTTGAGTGCTGGTGGCGTCATTTAAATTCTCATAAATGAATTAGACTTTTTGGTCTGTCAGTTCAATGCACACATTCAAAAGCATTATTCACCATTGCTCTGAAGCTCTAAGACTAGGGAGCATTGACAAACTGAGGCTGCAGATCTAGGGGCAATCTACAAATTCCAAAACTGGCATGTGAAAATGGTGCTGAAAATCAATGTCATCTTTAATTATGGGCTGATGTCTATTCTTGGTGCCAAACAATACAATAAACTGGCTTTTACTTGAAACGTACAAGGCACACAAAGCCAATAACAGCTGACAGCTCACAAATCATCACATGACAGAAAACCGTTGAGTTCAATAAGTTACTTTAAATAAAACATGCAAGCAGGAGCTGAACAATTTAGATGGGCTGGTTGTCTTCAATATCTACATGACATCCATGTCAAGTTAAACGATCCATTATTGAGCAAGAAAAGAGCTTGTGGAAGAAAAGAACATTTCGTTAGATATTAAAGCTAAGAAAATCAAGACAACTGTCAAATGCCTCTTTTATACATAAGTGAAATAATAAATTAAAAAAAGTTGAAGATAATCTGTGCCATAGACATATAGTACATTTGGAAGACAGGGTTATAATAGTATTAATTATTATAACAAACTGAAACTATGTTACTATACATATGTTTTACTTGTAATAAAGTTTAACTGAAAAAAAAAACATATAAAAAATCCATAAAACTATTTTATTTCCGCTAGTTGCCAAGGCAACATTTCTCATGATGTATTAAACTAAAAATGAGACAAAAAATTATAACAACTATAGACATTTCTTTGAAAACACAACCTAATAAAAATGACAAAAAACACAAACTAAAATGAAAATCTAAAAATAAAAACTAATTAAACACTTTAATAGAAAATATAACAGTTTCTTGATACAAAAATAACCCCCCGCAGAGATTTTTATTTTTTTTGTTTCTGAAGCAACTGTTGTTGTGAGACACTAATTGGAGATCGCAAACTCATTGCTTGATTTAAGTTTCATTCTGTTTTCAAAAGAAATATTACAATACAACAAAGTTGAGCACATACGATGCCTTAAAATCATGTCTATGGACACTTCTCACTAGGTTGTTGAACTCACTACTAAATTAAGTTCAAATTCTGCCTGTTGAGTTATACATGACATATATTTCTCCCAATGTCCTTCAAGATTGGAGTGTGAAAACGCATTTCCGAGAGGAGGGTGAGAACAGAGAGGCTGGGAAATTGAGTGAGATGACCCATATTTCCATTAAACAGGCTGATATGAGAAAAGACTGTGGCTATAATGGTCACCTTCAATTATTTGTGCCAAGGCCAGAGCATTCCTCATTCCTTTGAAATAAAAGACACATTTCATCTTCGAAGACCACAAAAGGACTTGATTTTCATAGATATTTTTTATATAAATATAATTACTTAAAGGCACACGGTGTAGCTTTTCAACCTTCATAATATATTTCCAAGACCCTTGTGATGGTACATCGACTTACAATAAGTTGAATGACATGTCTGCCATAGCCTGACGGGGTCTGTATCGCTTTTACTGGCACTATGTAACTTCGGGGTTCGGGTAGTAACCCGAGCACAAAAAGAACTACAAAATTCGACTGCTTTACGGCATACGTCACTTCCCCCACCACTTCCTCAAATTTGGAAGTGAGAGGCCAACCAGCGTTTGTTTTCGGCTTTCGTGCGTATGTTTTTGTCATGGGGGCTGTTTACACCTGGCCACTTCATGCGTTTTCTCAGATCGGATAGCTATCCGATCGTGAAAAGACCAGGTGTAAATGCCCTCCGAAACGCATTTGAGACGGATTTGAATCCGATCGCTCAAACCACTTCAGGAGGTGGTCTGGGCCGCATTCCAGACGAAACTGGACAAGTGTAAATGCATCTGGTTGTTGAAACCACATATGTAAATTGTACTCCTCCCAAAAATGCTAAAAAAAAAAAGGTGGGGGGGGGTCGCTGTTTGACAAAAACATAATTCCTACACAGTGTGCCTTTAATAAAACTCATACTCGTACTCAGTTTTATTATATACATATAGTTCCCATGTATGCTCTTAGAAGATGCTTTCTTCCTAAAGCAGCTCACAGAAAAAAAAAAAGTCATGACATTATTTATGCATATTATATAAAAGCGCCTTCCACAACAGGTTAAATCAAATCATTTGGACTATTCATTCTGGACGGCAGGGGATAATCACTTCTGATAATGTCAGACTGTGAACAAAGATCTGATAAAAGCAAAGGTAGGCTTAAAGCCCCAAAGGAATTAGTGAACATTTAACGTCTTTTCTACCACCATTAATATAGGTTGGCCGTGTTTGCTCTCAGCTTTATGGAATATTGTGAGGACGTCCAGCAAATATCTGGCTCTATTAGGCATTTGAAATTAAATAAATTTCATTAAAATGGGATGAAATTAAAAATCATATAGCTGCTGTGTGTATTAGGGCACATATATATTAGGGGCAGTCAATCACATGCATTTCTTTTTTGGGGGGGGGGGGGGGGGGGGTAAGATATATCTAATAAAGCCAGGATTTTGCTGGATATACACTGTATATATATATATATATATATATTCAGCCATTTTTAGAAATATCACTTGCCATTCATAATGTTTACTTGTGTATTTATGAAATGTATGAAATTGTTTTTAATGAACATAACACTTCGAACTGAACCGAATGCAATGATACGATGGCGAGTAGGTCAAGTATAAACGCCTCAACCATTTGGAGAGGGAGCGCGCACAGTCAGCGAAGGCTCGTGGTGCGGAGCCAGATGAAAATATAAACAAGGCTTCAGACATCCAGTGCTGTAATACAATAAATATAAAACTGTGGCACATTCAGCAGCGTATTTCTCTGCTAATGCCTCTCCATTGATCCTCAGGGTACATTTTTATTGAACTGCTTTTTCACCATTTACAAGCAAACAACTGAAAGAAGGCAGATCAGACACTGTTCTACATTGACAAATCCTAGAGCAGTGCCCGTGCAAAATCAGTTTTTATGTGTGTTTTTAGTAATTGTTGGTTTGGTATGTTTGAGTGCTCATTGTTACAATTACACAGCAAAAGTTCAATGACATTTTTATTTGTGCATGGTAGAAAGCAAATACTGATACTGACATAATAATGACATACAATAAATATGGAAAATTGAACTACATGGTTGAGGGAGCAGGCTACACAGTGAACTCCGAGAAAACGCTACGCTTAAGCAAACAGTTTGTGAATAGGCTACTACATATGATAGCCGTGAAAGAGACTGTGAACGCATTGAATAGGATATGTTTAGTTTGTGAATAGCATAGGCTACTATTACACAGTAGCGATATCGTTAAGCGCACCAGAATAAAATATAATATTCAGAAGTAAACAGTGTAGCTGACTATGGCCCCGTTTTTCAGGTTCGAAAACGCGAGGTGCACAGCACTTACCATCACACAGAACGAGCAGTGCGCTGCATTTTTTATGTTGCTAGGCAACCACTGAAACAGCTGTTCTGTCAGTCAAGTAAACATCAAATCAGCCTTTTATTAACTTTATTTACTTTCTGTTAACATTGTGGTAGTTACGGTTCGTGAAGTCGTTAAGCTCCTGGTAACCCGCGAGAGCACCACAAGTTTATCCTCCATCATCGCACTCTCCGGGCGTTCAAGCATCTGTAGCTTTCATCACTAAAATGAAAGGCCCGCCTCTCCATTCATTCGATTGGACAGTGGAAAAAAACGCGATGACGTCGGGTGCTTTTTCCGCTCGTAGTTGCTTTTTTTTTAACTTCAAAAACGCGAGGCGCAGCAGGCGCATAAACAGCGCACAGAACCTCGCTGCCATAGGAAATCAATTGAAAATAGGCGCCTCTCACTGCAAAAAGCGCGTCAGGTGTGATCGGCCCCTAACAGATTCAGTTAACATCCACAAATGAATAAGAGAGATGATTCAGGGAGCAGGCTACACAGTGAACTCCGAGAAAAAACGCTACTTAAAGGTAGGGTAGATAGGAATTTTATAAAAAACTTTTTTCCAAATTTGTTTAAACTTTCTATATATATCAAAACATAATTAAAATGTAAGTACTCTGGAAAAAAAAGAGTATAAAAATCGAGTGACTCTAGACCGTTTAATCTGCATTAAACACAGCTCATTATTTCCATTCGGGACGAAACAAAGGATTGGCTTAGGCGACTATCACTCTCTCGCAACCATGGCAACCACCGTTTTGCCACAGGATCTGCTCACTTGCGCGAACCCGTTTGATTTGAGGAATTCAAGAGGCACGGAACCTAGGAATAGCAAAACAATGGCAGAGAAAGAGCAATCAAAATTCACATTACTGGCATATGCAGTTAGCGAAGGCAAACAAGGCAAAAAAAGGAAGACAGTACTAGAAAAGGTAATGAAAAAAAAGTATTTGGATAAACAAAGAAATAAAACGCGTGTCAATATCCTCGCACCCTAGTTGCACGGCCTCTTGCACGACCTCCTCTGCTTCGCCCTCGACCCTGGACCTGTCCTCGAACCGACGATGCGGTACTTGTCTCTGGAGTGTAGTCCTCATCAGAGTCAACAATGCTTTCATCATGGAAACTCTTACATGCAGAACACCATATATGTTATGAATCTTACACGAAATTCATCTTCATCACAGTGTAACTGATGGTAATGGAAAAACGTGTATCAATACAACCTGTTTTTAGCTTTGCCTTATAGATATAACTAGCTCGTTAGCGAATAAAAAAAAATATATTTTAAACTTTACCAATATCAATATGCTAGCTTGATAGTGAGTACTAAAATACATCTTATTTGTTTATATTCATAATGATAAAGTTAAGATTTTTTTATTACATGTGATTCTGACATGATGTCACTACATGCACTGTGCTACTTCCTCTCCGCTCGTCTCAGGTAAATAATGTGTCTTCCAGCTCAGCGGTCGGAGTCGCGCGTTCATGTGTTTTGGGGGCGTGGCTTTGGAAGCAGCCCCAGAAGGGAGGGGGTGGAGTGAATGGAAATAATGAGCTGTCTTTAAAACAGTCGTGAGGGGTCTACAGACACTCGATTTGTATACTTTCTTTTTCAGAGTACTTACATTTTAATTATGTATTGATATATGAAGTTTAAACAAATTTGGAAAAGAAGTTTTTTAGACAATTCCTACCTACCCTACCTTTAAGCTCCGCTGCTTTCATCGACCCTCTGTCTCTCAGAGTGAGAGGGGGAGTGGCCAGCGGCTAGAGCGGCGAAAGCTAATGCGTGCTTCTTTTACCGATATATATATTTAACAATATCTTTTGCAATTCTAATCCAAACAACGTCAAACTTGCACTGCACTTACTCGTGCCCGTAGCAAGACACCTGTCAATTTTTAAATCCATCGGATTAACGGTTCTAGAGATATGCGAATAACAGACACACACACACACAGAGACAGAAAGACGTTCCTGTAATTTATAGATAGATAGATTAATGAATAACTTTATTTACAAAGAGGTACAAGAGGATAGGGTCTCAGCTGCTGAACTCAAATATTATTCAGTCCGATTGCAGTCAGGAAAAAATGCCTAGGATGATAATTATAGGCTGAAAGAGGGTTCCTGGGAGGGATGCTGTGGAGTTCACCAAACAAGAGCTCATCTACTACAAAGGGGGGATAAATAAGACTGTCTGGTTAAGGCTTTCACCTCACAATAGAGCAGCAAGAGAAAAGGTCACCTGATACAAGAGCATTAGGTGTGTAACCATTAGCAATAGTGTGTGGCTGGTATTTTCTTTACCTTTCTCTTGTTACTGATTTCTCTTGTAAATCATTTGATATTAAACATATTTTTTTGAAGAATATTTAGCCCTTGTTTAAGGACAAACTTTAATGCTAAAATATGCCACATTCTAATTTCTTCTCATGAATTCAGTAAAAAGAACTGCACTTGTCCTTTATGAACGTCCATTTAGAACATATTGTTAAATGGCCAATTAATGAATTTTTGACAACATTTTTTATTTTAAATTAAATCTTAATGTTAAAAATTGTAATATTAGTTTTGTATTGTTATGTTTTTACCTAAAATATGATGGAGTAAGCATTACTGAGCGTTTGTTTCAATCATACTGGACACCGGGGGGCACCCTTGCGCAGAAACTCCAAATATGCCTCACAGAAGTAATACAACGACGTTCCAAGAATCCCTAATAAAGTTATAGCTGAAAAAAAAAGAAGATAGAAATACTTTGATTAAACAAACACACGACTGCCTCAATACTGTATATGGTGTATTTTGGGTTCTTCAAGCCTTCTCGGGTATTTTCATAATAAAGTATATTTATAATCCAATGCTAATCTACGTCGAGCCTTGATCACTGTATAAAATACTATAAAAAGGATTTATTGTCTGCTTTAATCAATGATTATCAGCTTCTCATCAGCTTTACTTTCTCCTCTTTAGCAAGAAATTTCAAACAGTTGACAGACGTTATGTAGTGAGTTTTAGTAAACATGTTATTAAATGTTGTCTTTTGTTGGACAACAGGTTTATGAATGCTTCGCATAACAAGTTTTGTAAGACGTTTGTCATAAGTGACTCAAACTCGCAGTGCTTTCAGAGACAACAGCATTTACAACTGATCACAGAGCTGCTCTTCACTAACACGCTGTGCATTTATATATTTAATAAAAAAAAAAAATCGCACTAAGCCAAATCACGATTTCGGTTTAATATCAATTAATCATGCAGACCTAATTAAAACGAATTATAAACATATCAGAGCAACAGTAAAACTAGTTTGATACTGTATTTCAAACACAGTGAAATGTGTACAAGGCCAAAGAATTAAAAAAACACTCACACACATCATCAATTCATACATATTATAATTTGGATCATGAATATTAATTAAGTAACATGACTGGAGATGAGCAACGTCATCACAGTCTTTGTATATAATCTGACAACCTTGCAATCTAAAACTCATTCTGATGTTGTTGGTGGTGATCAACCTCCAAAAAGGATCACAATATAACAACAACAACAACAAAAGGTTAATTTCAAGTAAAAAATTCAACTGTAGTCTATACAATGCAATATGTTCAAGTACATATGCAATACAAATGTTCTAGATTCCAAGTATCTGGAAACTAAATAAGAGCTCTGTGTGAGGAAAAGCACTTAAAATCTTGCTGTTCCTTTTCCTCTGATATCAGCAGGTTCTGAAATATTTTGTAACATCGTCCTACAGCTTCATCTCTGAGTCTGACTAATGGCCATCGGCTGCTTCAATTAGGAAGTCTCTGTATACTGAGATTTCCTGAGAAGATGGTATCATAATAGAGATACATGGTGTGCTTGTACTATCCATGCAGCATCAATCATAAAATCTCCTCATCATGACATACTTAATGAAGGCTCCTTCTGTTTTGTTAGGAGTTGAATCTCTTTCAGGGTCGGTTCCTATAAGCCAAAAAGGCAAATCTTCTTTCTGACAACCCCAAAACCCCAAGCTCTATTAGCAATCAAGCATGTCATAGCCGGTAATGCAGTCTCTCCTGACACATTCATAAATGGAAAGTCATAGAAAGTCAAAGCTTAATTGCCATCTCCAGAATTGTACCATCCAGGCAGAAGCACATCCACAAATATATGTGTGTAACAACAATGAACTGCCAAGTTTTTTGTGCGCACATTAAATGGGTGTTTGTGAAGTATAGCCCCTGCTGCTAAATGTCATAACTACACTATCATGCTGCCAAAAGCATATTGCTTTATTGATGGGCACTTAAATGATACAAATTCTGACAGATTTGGACAGTGAGTTTTCTTGTGGTGCAGTGATTGTGGCCACCAGCCAACCAGCATTTTCATGACATAATTTTCCTGTCACATGGCATTTATGGCTCAGTTGGTTGGTTTAAAAGAGTGCCCATAAGCAAAAATGTCTACTAGCAAATAAAATATTTCAAGTGAGTAATTGACAAAAATGTTCCTTGAATTTTCAGTCATGTGGCAAACAGTGGCTCCATCTAATGGTATAATTCAATTTATCAAACAAAAAGAAATTCACTTTATGCTGTAAAAAAACAAACACTTTATGCTGTGTTTTTGTGTGTAATGTTAAAGCTCTGTTTCAGTTTCAGTTCCATGGACTTTTAGTTTGTATCTCCTTGTTTTCCTAATGTTAGTTCCTGTTTCCTCAGCTCTGGCTCCGCCTTGGTCAGCCATCACCTTGGTTGCCACGGACTTACAGGCATCTAGCTTTACCTCCAGCAGGCTCCTATTTGTCACTGGCTCCTACTTCATCCTCACTCCCACCAGCTCTGCTTTGGTCTTCCGAGTCCACAGTTCCACCTTGGTCTCCCAACTCTCTGGTTCCACCTTGGTCCTCCGTGCTTGCAACGCCGCTCATGTCCTTCATCCCTTCGACTCCACCTTGGTCTTCTAGTCCAGACTTTCAGACCTCTAGTGGACCTTCAGACCTCTAGCGTCGTCGGGGTATATGTCAGCAGTGGCCCCCTCCATTGGCTCCTTAATGGTCACTTCCTCCCCTGGCCATTATATGGACTCTTCCACCTGTTAATCATGGCCCTCCTTCCCACCGCAGTATGGATTATTCCCTCTGTTTCCTCAGTTCTTTTGTCAAATATTGTCTGTGTATATTGGTGTGTAGCAAAGCTGTTACATTTTTCTCTGCTTTGGAGTTCTGTCTTTGTTTTGTTTGGTTTGCTGAATAAAAGTATACTGCTGCATTGAGATCCATCCTTCACCTGCCCACCATTTCAGTTTGACATTTATTTAGTAATTGGATTGTTTTTAGGGATTATGCATTAGAGCAATGTCTAACAAGGGGTAAAGCAAACCAAAATAAGTCATAATTCAAGTATATAAGTAAATAATTCCTGTCATTAGTGTTATCATTGAGAAGAACTTGCTGAAAATACAAACGTTTTTTGGGGGTGGGGGGGTCAAAAAAGGTCCATATTTACTTAAAAAAAAAAAAAACATTAATTTTCTGGTGTTAAAGGCACAATATGTAACTTTTTTGCTTTAAAATTAGCAAAAATCACTATATCTATGTTATATATATTTTTTTAGTTGTGTACTTACATTATCCCGACTGTTTCCAACAACTTTCAAACCAGGAGAAATTTTTATTTAATTTTTAGACACGGCACGTTTCTTTATTTCCAGTTTGTCGCAGTCAATGGTGTCATATCCGCGTTGTCCCTGGTTTCCGCCTAAAATTCCCGCTCGTACTGCCATGGTAACCAGAGCTATGAGCAGAGCCCTCTGATTAACCAAAGCGACAGACGCAGACAACTGTGGAGTTCGCAATGTCTATTTGCACGCTGTTGTTGTTTCGTTCAAACATTACAGACCATGGCAAGTAGACTTTGGATAAAAAAGGAGAACTAAAACGAGAATCAATGTCAGCGCAGTGTTTTCGAGATGCTGAGAGCTCCCATAGACAGTATATAAACGAGAGCGCCACGTCCGAGACTTCGACCGCTTCTACATGTACTTTATTAAACAGGTGAGCACATTTACATAAAACTAATCAATGTTATATAGTTCAACAATGATAAAATGTCAGAATATGATCTGTATGTTATTCTAATGTTGATCTAGCTTACTGCTAGTCTCATACAGACAAACTAACACATACATTTCAACACATTCAAATGCAGTTTAGTGTGCTAGTGTAATGTTAGACCAAGTGAAACAGCGCTGCGTTACCTCACACGTTTAATTTGTCTAATAAACTGACCTGTGAGTTGTAATTCTGCTCTTGCGTGTAGTTCGGTAGAATAAAATGTCCATTCCTTTTATATCCCTGGGAGCTCGCGTCGCGTTTGGAGCTGATAGCTGTCTCTTAGTAGGGGTGCAACGGATCAAAAAACTCACGGTTCGGATCGTTTCTCGGATCAGAGTCACGGATCGAATCATTTTTCGGATCAGCAAAAAAAAAAAAAAAAAAGACAAGACAAATAAACACAAGTTTTGTCTTTTTGTTTATTAACATTTTTAAAATATTAAATTAAAATATATAAAATCAACAGTGGGTGCGCGACGGGTTCATTCCATGAAGCGTGACTATAAACACACTGATTGCGTTTGTGATGGCTTTAGCCCGGTCTGATTGTGCAACGTTGAGCAGCCTTCGTTTTCACTCCTGTCAGCGAAACACCGGGGTGATGTCGCTTCAAATGCGTGGCCATGCTTGATGTGTTTCCACGGATGTCCCGATACCACTTTTTCACTTCCGATACGATACCAATGCCGCAGCATATCGGCTATTTGCCGATACCGATATCAATCCGATATTTTTATTTTATTCTTAAACTAATACTACTAATAATAAAATATATGGAAGCACTTTGCTCAATTAGCCACATAAAAACATCTCACTCAAATGGAGAACAAATACTTCTCCAGTATATAGTCCACAACAACAGCTGATAATGAAAGACTGTCACCCTTTATTCAAAAGACCTTGAGATATGTTTGGTAATTGTAGGCTACCTGAATGAATTTAAAATCAATTTGCTATATTTCAGATCAATATATTTGTTTCCTTAAAATTTTAATTAACTTTAACGTTATTCTCATCTGAATTATAAATCATTTATTTCTGTATAAAATGATACTACTATTAAAAACATCTTTTTTAATCAATGTAGAATGTGTAACTTCAAAATAAACAGATTACTCTGTTTGAGGACAAGAAATGAAAACCAATGCAATATAATGAATAAGATATAGAAATAAGAAATAATTTTTGCTTTTAAACAGCATGTGTCTGTGTGTGTGTGTGTGTGTGTGTGTGTGCGTGTGTGTGTGTGTGTGTGTGTGTGATTGTTCGATCGCGCCCGTGCCTCTCTCCCTCTCTCTCTGTCTGACACACACACACACACACACACACACACACACACACATTCCAGCATACATCGCAGCCTGTTCATTTTGCTGCGTTCATATTTTTTTACAGTCTATGGTTCACACCAAACGCGAATAGAGAGTCAAATTCGCGTCTAGTTGATGCTTGAACAGTTTGAATCCTTTCGCGCATCCAAAGCGAATAGGACGCGCCGCGCGCGTATAATGATAAAGCGAGCGTTTGAAGCGAAATAGACGCGTGTTCCAGGGAAGCCAAAATGCTCCCATACAGGGGATTTAAATGACGCGGGGCGTTCAAGCTCCTCCGTTCCTTCGCTCGCCATGACCATGCTGTGTGTGGACTGAACATGCGCACAACTTTTTTTTTTTCCATAAATTAATCCGCGGATCACGTGTGTGCCGAACCGAAGATATTGATCCGAACGGATCACGGATCAATGATGATCCGTTGCACCACTATCTCTAAGCAATCCCGAACTGCTTCATATCAGTCATGATAAAAGCATCGATGTATTCAGTCATCCATAAACATTAATAGATCGGTCGGCTTGACGTTGACGACAAAATCCATAATTCTTAGCATGTGTTGCGTCATCAAACTACGCCTTTGTTATTGTAAAGAGGTTAGCGACCCCTAGTGGCGAAAAATGCCATACTGTGGCTTTAAATACATTTACTCTTCATTTGAAAATAAAATCATTTTTAAAATATAATTTATTGAATAAATTATAATTTATTGTTTTTTGTCTGATCAAGTAGTGTTTGTTTTGTGATCATATTTCAACCGCTTTGGTCAAATTAAACCTAAAACGTAGAAATAAAAAATTCTTAGAAAGGGTAGCTATTGCACATCCTGAACCACTGGAGGGTCACATGCACACTTGAGCCATAACCTGTTTGATGCTTGAGGATGAACCGGGTCACACTGAGTGAGAAAGTCAAACAAAGTAGTAATGATAAATTAACTTAATCTACCAAGGGGAAATTACCCAATGCAACAGCCAGAGATGAAAAGCAGAGTGTACATTCTGTACAGTAAAAACATTTAGAGATTTTTTTTAGTGGAATGCTCTCAGTTACATTTATTTAGCTGACAAATTGAGCAGAGCCAAATCGTTCATTGGCTTCCTCTGAATGGGTGAGCTCAGGCATTTAAATGACTATTCATTAAAATATCTTTGTGCTCCTCGCTGACATCCATAAGAGGAAAATGACCTTCGTGCTTCAGACGATAACACAGGTAGGTTCTACGAACACAGACTAGGTCTGAGCAGATTACGCCTATTGAAGCACTCTTTGCATTCATATCTATTTAAATTGTTGTATTGTGCACAGGGTTGCAAAAAAAAAATAGGAAGAATACAGCTAAAAGCAGTTTAACTTTTCTTTTATGGATGAGGAAGATGTTCCTCACACTCGCACGGCTGAAAGATTGTTTGCTTTTTGCCTCCACGTCTCATGGTAACTT
The DNA here is from genome assembly GCF_964197995.2 of Scardinius erythrophthalmus. Classification (NCBI taxonomy): domain Eukaryota; kingdom Metazoa; phylum Chordata; class Actinopteri; order Cypriniformes; family Leuciscidae; genus Scardinius; species Scardinius erythrophthalmus. The sequence continues at coordinate 15,512,577 of NC_138245.1, read as the reverse complement.
TTTCTGCCTTCAAAATCCATTACAGACCTGACAAATCCGTTACGAACCCATGGAGAGTTTTTCATCTGCAAAAAAAGTTGAGGGGAGGTACATTATTTTTCTTTCCGACGGTTGAAGCAATATCATGAATAAATCAGGCACTCAAGACGACAGTTGCAAAGTGTCACGCAGAAGATTCATGCTAAGAGCTTAACTGTAACGTAACAAACAACCATTTACAGCTGCTCCATTGAAATAGTAGACACCATCTCATTTGTCCTGCCAGGCCTGTCCCAAGTACAACCAGACTGAACAGGATGTTTCTCCCTGTTTGATTCTCCGGAGGAGAGTGGAGCGGGAAATGTGAGGTGACACGGTGTGAATTGAGTCACATTGTTTTGGTGGCCTATTGTGGTGGTAATGCACAACTCTAAAAATGATCTCTAACAGAGATGGACACACTGAGCGGAACCAGACAGAACAAATACTGGGCTGAACACACATCAGATCCCAAAATAAAGCTAAGAACAGTTTTGTGTAGAATATGTATTGTATAAATGACTTAAGTGCACTAAACATAAATGTCGGCTTTTAAGTGTTTTGCAAGTTACATTAAGTAAGGAATAATTGAAGACGGGCCATTGAATTCTTAAAAAAAATAATGCACACCCGAGGTGGTAATGCCAGAGGCCATGATGCAAAGCGTCATTTCAATTATTCAGGCATTCAATTATTCTGCTTATACTGCGGTTACCACACCTGAAAACATTGTTCAGATAATGTATCAAGACATTTGTCAGTTTTTTGCCCTTAAAATGCTTTTGTGTGTAGGACTAATTTCTTACACATCTAATCCAAATCTAAATGTAATTTATTTTAATTTAATAAAAAAAGGAAAATGGAAAATACCTCCATTCAAAGAATGACTCTCAATCTCTCTGTGCGTAAAACAAGTAAGTCTATTTCTTACCTATATGTAAATATCTACCTATCTTTTTTGAGGAACTAAGAAGAAGGTCACCCTGTTGCGCCTACTGTAGCCCACGTAGACGTCCAGCCTTTTAGTTCCATGAGTTGAAACACATGCAGAAGAAATAAGGTATATTTATGTACCCCTTTGTAAACCAAAGGTGTCCTGAAGTGTGCTTATCAGGGCTTGACATTAACACCCGCCAACCCGCCAAATGCGGGTGGATTTTGCTCGTGGCGGGTAACACAGTCACTCCAACTAGCCACTTTGGCGGGTTGAATAATTGTAGTCTTTTCAAAGGCATCTGAAATAAGTGTGACACTACGACACTACAACACTACAACTCCCGTGAGTATTAGGGCTGTCAACGAATATTCTAAATTCGAATACTTTTAAAAAAACAGAATTTCGAAGGTGAAAATGAATATTCGAATGTGGAAAACGCCCGCGGTAGCAGAGGCACGGCTGTCTGCTTTGCGAGTGGGCGCGCTGCCTGAGGGATCAGGGACAGGTAACAGGAAGAAGCGTTGACACATTAAACAGAAACATTACTAAAGTGTAGGCTACTGTACTGACTGAATAGATATTGCATGAATAAGGTAGGTTAGATACAGCAGTTTCATGCACTGCAGGCTTCCACTGGTTTGATTATTTACCGTTTCATGTCAAGGAAAAGTTCCATGTTTACCACAGCACAGCTCGCTCGGAGCGTTCAATGTAGGTTCTATATACTGTGAAACTTCAATTAATGTTAATAATATTTGTTTCAATCACTGAATGAAGCCTGCTATATAAGTCACGACCTTAAATTGCTTGCACAAAACTCTTGATCAGCACTCAACATTTGCTTATTGTTGTTTATCCTTTAAACCGTTATGTGCAGAGAGCGTGATGCCTCATTCGCGCCGCAAGACCTCCAGACGCGCATAAACGCGTCTTTACATTGAAATCACTCGCGCCTGACGCGCTATTCGTGTCCGGCGTGAACGCAGCAGGATGAGGGCGAGCGAGAGAAAGTTGATTTACTTTTTTGTGTGTAGGTAATACGTTGTCAAATATGTTTAAACTTAAATAAACTACCTATACAAGTAGTTATGTCTCTTTCTATTAATTTGTCCTGTTATTGACGTAAGCGCGCGTCATTGACAAAATGCGCAACCAGATGTTCGAATAGGCAATAGGCTAGGCTATGTGTTTAGCCTATTGCCCACTAATGTGTGTTTTTTTTTTAGAGGGAATATTCGAACGTCATTTTTGAGCAATTTTGACAGCCCTAATGAGTATTACATGCACACAGTGTTGCCTTGCGCGCTAGTGACCGACAACACAGAAACGAAGAGACAGCTAGCTGCCCTGCTGGAGTTAGTCGTATGCCGGTGTGGAGCTATGTGGCGACATATAATAGGCCTACATAATACATGGTTTTATTTAAAAAAAGGAGCTTTACACACAACCTTATCAGAGCTAATGATAATGACCTGTATTGTTATATATTTATGTAGTCTTGATTTGGGTGTGTACAGTGGTTTTACATTTAAAAGGGTTGCAAATCTAGTTCAAGTAAATTTTAGCACGCCATAGTCAACTTTTATCAGGTAATTTCACAACAACAAAAATGTGGCTAGTAAAAATGCTGTGTGGCTAGTAACTTTGGAAAACCACTAGCCACATTGGCTAGTGAGCAAAAAAGTTAATGTCAAGCCCTGGTGCTTATCAATGGCCAATGAACAACCATTCTGAGGACAGATAACAAAGGACGTCCCACAAGAGTACAGATACCAGGATGGAGCATTGGTTTCCTCTCTGCCTTTGAAATTCAAAAGATCAAGTTTCAAAAGGAAGGGGTGAACAAAAGAGGGGTGATATGTATGGTGGGGATGATGTGGTCTTTTTAGCAGTGTGTCAGCATGTAGAAGGCATGGGCAAGGATGGGTCAATGCTTCCCCACCTCCAGCTGTATGTCTATTCCTTATCTTCGACACAACAAACAGGGTACTAAATATAGATAAGCAGATGATTCATATCTGAAGAGTCATCCCTTATGTCTCTTCTTTGGGATACAGTTACACAGAAAATTAATATGATTGCTAAAACCGATCAGGTGTACACCTTTTGACCATTGACCTTTAGGGCTAGACATGAAGAGGAGTGTTTCTCATCAAAATAACAAGTGTGGACAAGGTGACATGACCTATAAAAAGCAAAGCCAAGACTGCGCACACACATTTACGCTTTTGTCCACCTCTGAGATTAAAAGGCCTGAATTAATGAGATACCTGGTTGGAATGGCATTCTGTACCATAGAATGGATTCAGAGTTTAGCTGTTTAGCATTAGCAATTACCCTCTGCTATTAGATCCTGTAACTACCTTTATGTTGCCAAAAAGAATCTTTCTCCATTGGTGGTAAATAAAAATTAGCAACATAATCTCAGGAAATAAAAAATTCAAGCAACAATCACTACCATTCAAAAGCGTGGGATAGGTAAGAACTTGTTATGCTTTTGAAAGAAGTTTCTTATGCTCAGGGGTGCACATAACTGGCTCAAATGCGTGGTAAAAATAAACAATGCGCACCAGAAAACGTGGAGGGAAGTGCTTTTGAGGACCAACATTTTTGGGGACAGGGACACATTTACTTACTGGAGGGGTGCAACCGATCGCAGCTGATCCGTGATCCGCACGGACAAGGCCCCACGGTTCGGCACACATGTGATTCGCAGATTAACTGCTAAGTGTAACCATCATAGAGTGAAAGTTTATCATTTGGACATGTTTTGTCTTGCCAATTTACACATTCAAATGATTTTAAATGCGGAAGAAGAGGTGAAAATCGGGACTCACGCAGTTATCTGTGCGCACAGCTGGTCTTAAAGTGACAGCAGCCTAATATTCCTGCGGTTGTCTGTGTCATTAATGTAAAAAAAAAAAAAAAACATCATCATCTACCATGTTCGAGAGTAAAGAAGGTAGTGAGGAGAGCAGTCAGGAGGAAAGTGATGACGACAGCTTGTAGAATTAGTGTGCCGCGCAAAGTGTGAGTACCAAGCTCCATTGAGAACCAGACCAAAAAAGTTATGTGCACACCTGCTGCTCTCCAAAGCTGAATTTATTCGATTAAAAATACATTAAAACAGCAATAATGTAGGAAAATTATTACAATATAAAAATGAACACGACTTTAATTTATTTAATTTAAAAATGCAATTCATTTGTGTTATGGCAAAGCTGAATTTTCATCAGCCAATACTTTATATATTCAGTGTCACATGTTCCTTCAGAAATCTAATATGCTGATTTGCTGCTCAAAAAACATTTCTTATTATTATTAATGTTGAAAACAGTTGTGTTGCTTTATATTTTATTGCTGAATAGAAAAAAAAGCATTTGTAACATTATAAATGTATTTATTGTACTGTCTATGTACTATGTACTGTCACTTAAAAGATTCAATGCATATTCTTGCTAAATAAAAGTAATAATTTTGTTTAAAAGATAATAATAAAAACCCAACAACAGCAACAATAATAATAATAATAATAATTACCAACCCCAGTCTTTTGAACTGTATATATTACTAATTTCACTGCCAGCCAAGCTGCAACTGCCACTGAGACGGGAATGCTAACACTCTCTGCACAGACATCTGCATGCCTATACATGTTGGAGTGATCACACTAGGACACACACTGGAATACACACAAAGGTGTGATAAATATTGAAGTACACACATACATAATACTGTGGTATTACACAAACTCACATACCAAAACGCACCCCATGCTAATAGGCCTTGAAATATAAAAATATACAGTACAGAAAGAGAGTCAAAATTTATAACTAACAAATTTCTGCATCAGATTTACACTAAATAAATGTGTGAATAGACAGAAACTATTGAAACTTTATTAGTCATGTTTTATTTTTCCTCTCTCTTTTAACTAAAACCAATATCCAACATGAGGTTTGTGTTGACAGAAGACTTATGGAGACATTAAGCAAATAAAAAGATATTAGCTTTTCACATTAAACCCAAAATGATAAGCTGAATCACATCGTGTTGTAAGTTAAACTATGTGCAAACTCAGCTAACTCAAACACCATCCACCTATAATGCTTCTGCAGCAAAAAGGACACTGAAATACAACTGCTCTTTTGATTCATGTACTATCTCATCATGAACAACACATAAGGAAACCCAGGAGGCTACTTCGCCAAAACCACCGGAAACGGTTCTCTGAATGAGTCTAACAGACAACTTAGGGAGCCTGTTGCACCTGCCGAAGCACCAATTCAAAACAGGGCAGTGAGAAAACCAACATCGTGCTCATTATGGAGAATAAGAGGCTTGGCAATATAAACATTTACCTTGCAGGGCTGGGTTTGAATGGAATCCCTGTGTGTCCACCATCGCAGGTACACTCTCTATCCCTCACTCGCTCGCTCGCTCTCCCCCTGTGAGGCGGCTGACAGGAGAATTGGTTATCTAATAGGTTCCCATGTAGCTTTGTCTCCCTCTCACAAGTGCGGCTCTAAGGAGGATTTCTTCTCATGTTGACAAATTAGCATAAGCTGCTTCCTGGCTCACCTGTACTCATCCAACCTGTTTGGCGCCTCCTCCACCACGCTGTGCCGCATGCACCTGCTGAAACTGGACACACTGGCCTGAAAATGTACTTAGTTGCATGTTAGAACAATTACTTGATCCAAAGAAATGATTCAGTTACACCTCCTGGGACGCTACAATGCCGGAGCTTTTTATTGTTCAGATTTTAGACTGTCTTTGAAGTAATTGCGACTTTAAATGTCAATTTTAAGGCGAGAAGACAAGAAAAAACTATAAACCTAGAACTTCTTTTCCCCTGAAGGGAATAGAAACCCCATTCTGACTTTATCTTTGCCTTGTAAGCAGATACGACAATGAAGCCAATGAGGAGTGGAACTCGCAGGGAACTCGCAGAGAATGGCCCGACAGCATGAATCATCGACGTTCTGCTTTGTTTAGTCCTCAAATTTACTTTCATAAGGCTGATGCAGCACAAAAGATGACAAATGGCTCTGATAGAACAATGACAGTTAGATATTAGAAAACACATTTTTTTGGTTGTTTTGTTTGTTTTTGTCGTCATAAAAATTGGATGTGATTTTATAAATGATTAATGGATAAGGTCAACAAATAATGTGATTTAATCACAGTCGCTTTTTTAAAGTAACTAGAATGCTTAATTAATGTGATGCACTTTCATTTGCTGGAAAAGACTAACGAAACACACCATTATCAAGCCCTGTAATTTGACATTACTGATACTTAAGAGGCCTAGGTCAGCTACACAACAAGAATTTCCACAACACTTCCAAGATAACAAAAATATGTTCTAAGAACATTTTGCTAACACTCACATTAAGTAAAAAAAAAAAACGTTTTTTTCTTGGTTAGGTAAAAGTTAAGGGAACATTACATTTTATCTGTTTGCAGACATTATGGCAACGCTACTTTCGGATGTACTTTAGCTACATTCTGAAACTACTGAAGTAGTAACATTTAAAACATGTTACACAAACATCCAACTAAAAACGCTTCAGAAAAAATTTCCTTGAACGACATATAAATAATGTATTTTATGTTAACATTTTGAGAACATTATTATAGACCAGAATATTTCTGGAAGACAATTTGTTCATAACTTTAAGAAACCTTGACAGAACGTTAGCCAAAGTTCTGAGAATGTTCCCTGTTAGCTGGATTTAGGGATGTTAACAATCAATCGACGATTGATTAATTGTCGATAATACATTTAATCAATAAAACGTATCGATCTGCGATTAAGCAGGTTCATGCACGTGCGTGCTGCTCAACCCCAAAACATATTAAGCGAGTTATGAGTTATGTTTGGGACCATTTTACACCTTCATCATGACAATAAATTTGCGTGTGCATTCACAACCTTTTGTTTTGTGCAAATGTAGGCTAAGTTTTATTATTGTGTGTATTTTGTCTATCTATATGCCTATCTATATATCTATTTATGCCTATCTATATCTGATTGATCTCATATAGGATGCATTTGGTTAAGAATTAACGATGTAGTATATTAAATTTAATAAATTTTACTAGAAACAAACCTTGTTGTATTATATTAATTTAATACTGTGAAGCTGCTTTGATACAATCTGTATTGTGAAAAGCGCTATACAAATATACTTGACTTGACTTGACTAGTAAAGTGTGCAGTGATTATCTTCAGCGCGCGCAGCTCAAACAGCAATGCACGACTAATAATGACTGATTGGGACTGTCATATTACATAACATTATAAAGAGAACAATATTGAAATAAAACATTGTGAATTATTTGGGTTTAGTTGCCGTGTTTCATTGCGTTGCTCCAGATAGAGTGAATCCGCAACATGACTTGTGGCACGTAACTTAGTTTAAAGTTCAATAGTGCATTCGCATCATTTTGTGAACATATAATTTGTAATATTATGTTTATTTTGTATATATCTGTTTAATGTCATATAGGATATCATATTCTTTGAGTTAAATAACATGCTAGCAAAGTGCTCCAGTTTGCAAGTGTTCATTCAGCGCTTCAGCCCACACAACTCAAACAGCAATGCACGACTAACTATGATTGGGACTGTCATATTAGAACACGATTTTATTAAATCGTTGGGAATTCATTGAGTTTAGTTGCCACAACAGGAGTACACATTCTAAATAGAACACATCTGAGGTGGCGTTATTGCAGCATATTGCAGTATTAAGGCTAACGATTAATCGACTAATTGATTGTTAATTTCAATCATGGGAATTTGTGAAAATTGACATCCCCTAACTGGGATCATGTTTTGAATTCTGTCTTCATTTGCTCACCCTCATGTTATGTTATATGTTTGGCTGTACATTGAAAGTCAGTGGGCCGAGTGCTGTTTGAGACCTCGATGACATTTAATATGTGGACCAAAATACGTATTTATTTTCCTTTTCTTTTTTGAGATGAGGGTAAGTAAATTATGACAGAATTTTCATTGTAGGGCAAAGTATCTGTGTAAGGCTTTGTATTTAAATAAATTTTCATGGTTGAGTAGTGTGCGCTCACAAAAGTGAGACAAAACTCTTCCGATCGTCTTCAGTGGGCAGCTACAATTATGAATTGCAAAGTTGACTTTCTGGTCCACACACGGTGTTGCTCATTATAGAGAGAAACGTTATTTTTTTTCCTCGAGTGTCTGAGTCTAAACTGCATTTTAAGAGGAATATGGAAATCTTTTGATCTGCAGAATGCAAATCTTTTCGCCACCCACATAAACAGGCCAGGCGTGAAGGCTTTAACAAGAGGGTCCACAGAGCGGCTCCTGGGTCTAATGAGTGTGCGATGGCACCCGTTCCTCTCCTCAGCCCATCTGAGGACTGCTCAGCCTCTGAAACATGCATCAGACTGATGGGTTACTCCGGTCTATGGTTTAATAAAGTGAAGAGGTTTCGGTTTACACAACCTGTTTTCAATATCCATCAGATTCCCTGGAAAAATGGCATCACTCACTGCGCATACAACTTAAATATGCTCTCAACGTGAATAACATAACTGAATTACCACACCAAAGATCCCAACATACATGCATACCCCTATTATGTTACACATTCACAGAGTGCTGGGTAAAAAAAGACTAGCAGGCCCAACATTCAGGCCAGTTGTTGTGGGCCCATTGTTCAAATCCTGATGGGAATCTCAGAGGCCGGTTGAATAGGGATGCTACATCAGTCTCCTGTTACTTCCCATGGTTTCTAAGTGATGGGGACTTGGCTCATATTCACCAACTTCTTTTAATGTTTAGATGCACCTGATAATAACATCACCTGGGTCTCCTCCTCATCGTCCTCATCCTCTAGGACTTTGTATAACACTAACTCATTGAAAATAAATCAATAGCAGTTTAGAGACTGTGACTCTTATTTCTGGCTGTGTCTGTAGGCCACTGAAAGAACACAAAAACTGAATTCACCAAAGCCCCGTAATTATGATTAAGAGCTTACCACTAGGGTTGTAACGGTATGAGATTTTCACGGTATGATAATCGTCTCAGAAAATATCACGGTTTCATGATATACGGTATTAAACAATCCTTATTATTATTTTAATCATCTGCTACAATGCCCCTTAAATTAATGAAAACAGATAGGGTTTTTTGGTTGAACATATGGTTTATTAAAACAAACTTTTTTAATGAAAAAAAAAAAACTTTTTTGTGTGAGTCTATCTTTTGGAAAAAATAAGAAAGAAAAAATAAATTCCCATTTGAACAAACATGTCTAATCAATTGAATTCATAAAACCTTAAATTATTTTTATTCTTAATTTATTAATTATTATTTAAGTTAATTATAAGATAGTAGAGTCTTATGAAATGTATTTTATTTCCTCAGAAATTCTGGGTAACTTGTCTGATATAATTTGTCTGGATTCTATGATTTAATACAAATATATTATTGAAAATGCAATCAGATGAAATGTAACAACTTTTGTTTGTCTGGATAGGGTTACTAAATTAAAACAGACACAAAACTATATTTCTTAATGTTTAAATAAACTTTATTATTGTTGTTGTTATAACTAAGCTATATTCTATTGTACAATAGTAACATTTCTTTAAGCTAAATCGAACTTTTATTTTGACAGGTTGTACTAAACACCTATGAGTTTCAGTCAGAGTGTATTTGATGATGATTCTTTTAAATAAAAGCAGAGCAGCTCTGGATATGTTCATGTGTTCACGTCCTCATATGAGTGAGACGGCAGACGCTTTAAACACCATGAGCGTCGTCACACATATTTGAGTATGTACTAGGCGAAATGGCGCTGCTCATTCACACAGAACAAGCAGAATATACAGGGTGGGCCATGTATATGGATACACCGTAATAACATGGGAATGGTTGGTGATATTAAAGTCCTGTTTGTGGCACATTAGTATATGTGAGGGCTCGGACATATCTTTATGCCTGTCGGACTCGGGTCGGGTTCGGTTACTGCTCTTTCGGACGCGTGCCGGGCTCGGACAGAAAAATTCGGCCCGATCCGCACTCTAAACCCATCTTCGAGGAAAATCCCGCGTTCGTTTTTCAGATAACAAAAGTATAACGTTACTTGTTTTCGGCGGGGGAAAACCATAGGGGAAAACGAGCGCACATGTATGGGTGGAGTCTAAGCAGTCAAGTGAAAAGAAGTTGCATATGCGCAGATGAGATCTGGTTTAATTTTTTTTTTTTCAAAACCGTGGATTGGCAAATATTTACGATATGATAATCGTACATGCCAATATCGTGATAAATCGTCATACCGGTATACCGTTACAACCCTACTTACCACACAAAAAGGAGCAGGAGAATAATGTTTTCTGCTGTCTCATCTATGCAACAGAGGATACAAAGTGGACAGTAGAAAAGGGCATTTGGATTTATCATTTTTCATGACTTTTTATCCACTTTAGTCTTTTGTATGAAAAAATCCTCATAAGTGAATACAATGAAAATGTTCCGTAGAATAAACTTCCAGGATTAGAGCAGATATTTGGATAAAATGGATTTTCATGCCATGTAAACAAAGAAAGAATTAAGAATTAATTTTAAGAATTGCAGACATTTCATATTATTTGAGTTCAAACAGTCTCTGTTACGAACTGCTCCGAGACTTGGGTTGAAGATCCAAATGCAGCTTAATTGGAACAATCCAGAATCGTAATCCATATAATAGGCATAAGGTCAATACCATAGAGTAAACCATCCAAATGTACGACAGAGTCCAAAAACACAGGCAAATAAGGATATCCAGGAAAATGGGCAGAAGACCAAGACTAAGACCAAGACCAAGGAAACCAGGATACAGGCGCTCAGAATAGCAGTGTAACACAAAACAAGACTATGTAAAGTGAGAATGAAAACACAGGGCTTAAGTTTATAATGGATAAGGCCAGGAGTTGGGATGAATGCCCTCTGGTATCACAGTATCACAATGTATGATCTATTATCCAGAATGGCATAACTAGCATATTCTATAAAAATGTAAAAACATGTTTTTACAACATTAATTACTTGAACAATGTGTAATTAAAAGCCATACCACAATGAGAACAATGCTTACCATTATATAAACTGCTACTGTCAAAGCATAAAAAATGTATATAAGATCTTCTTCAAACAATGCAAAAGCTTTCAAAATATAAAAGTTAACTTTAACATCAACAACATAAGCACTTTAAAGTGAACCCCTGGTATTAAGATGAGTTTTGAGTATTGAGATAGTTAGTAGATTATGTTCGCTTAACGGTTGGCTGTCTCGGTGGTGTCCGCTTAATAATATAGAATTCATAGACAATTGGAAAAGTTTTTGGGGCAAACCTGACCTGTTGAAAAGAGATGGTATTCATCCCTCCTGGGATGGTGCTGCTCTTCTCTCTAGTAATATGGCTCATAGTCTTAGAGCTCAAACATGACAATCTGGGGCTCAGGTCAGGAAGCAGACAGACTGGCTTAACCGACTGTCTGCTAGCGGCCTCGCGTCACCAAGGTCAGATAAATCCTATCACATAGAGCCTCTTTCACCTAGCTATCATCATATAGAGACTGTGTCTGGTCCCCGAATTTGGAAATCCAAAAAACGTTTAAACCCAACTAAGGTTAAAAATTTAATTGATGTTCAACAAATAAAAAACAGCTATAATACAGATGAGCAAATGCTAAAGCTTGGGTTGCTGAATATTCGATCGCTTACTTCAAAAGCACTCATTGTTAATGATATGATTTCAGATTATAACCTAGATGTGCTGTGTTTGACAGAAACCTGGCTAAAACCAAACGATTACATTACTTTAAATGAATCAACCCCGCAAGATTACTGTTATAAACATGAGCCTCGTCTGAAACGCAAAGGGGGTGGTGTTGCTGTAATTTATAGTAATAGTTTCAAAACCACTAAGAAATCAAGTTTTAAATATAATTCTTTTGAAGCATTGGTGCTTAATGTAAAAATATATAGTGTAAACGATAAATCACGTTTGAGATTTGTGCTGGCTACTGTATACAGGCCACCAGGGCACCATACAGACTTTATCAAAGAATTTGCGGACTTTCTATCAGAATTAATATTGACTGCAGATAAAGTACTAATTGTTGGTGATTTTAATATACACATCGATAATGAAAAAGATGCATTGGGATTGGCATTTAAAGACATTGTAAATTCAATTGGAGTTAGACAACACGTGTCAGGACCTACTCATCGTCGTAATCATACTCTAGATCTAATATTATCACACGGAATAGATGTGGATGCCGTTGAAATTCTGCAGCAGAGCGATGACATCTCAGATCATTATCTAGTCTCGTGTAATTTGCATTTAGCCAAGGCTGCAAAGCCGACTCCGTGTTTCAAATATGTGAGACCTAACACTTCTGCTACTAAAGATTGCTTTATTAATAATCTTCCTAATCAGTTTCATCATCTCAGCATCTCAGATAGCTTAGAAGAACTAGATATTACAACAGAAACGTTTAACTCTCTCTTTTCCAGCACTTTAGACACAGTTGCTCCGTTGCGCTTAAAGAAGATTAAAGAAAATAGTCCAACGCCGTGGTACAACGAGCACACTCGGGCCCTTAAGAGAGCAGCCAGAAAAATGGAGCGCAACTGGAAGAAAACAAAACTAGAGGTATTTCGCATTTCATGGAAAGAGAGCTCAATTACTTACAGAGAGGCTTTAAAAGCTGCTAGATCTGCTTATTTTTCAACCCTATTAGAAGAAAATAAACATAATCCTAGGTATTTATTTGAAACGGTGGCTAAACTAACGAAAAATAAAGCTTCAAGCACCGAAGTTTCCAAGCAACACAGCAGTAATGACTTTATGAACTTCTTCACTTATAAGATTGATAATATCAGGGACAAAATTATAACTATGCAACCGTCTACTACAGTATCACATCAGGCAGTGCATTGTAGTCTCCCTGAGGAAAAATTTGATTCATTCGTTGCTATAGGAGAGGAAGAATTTACTAAACTCATTAAATCATCTAAATCTACAACATGTATGTTAGACCCTATACCGACTAAGCTACTGAAAGAAATACTTCCAGAGGTCATAGATCCTCTTCTTAATATCATTAATTCGTCTTTGTCTCTAGGATACGTACCAAAAAACTTTAAGCTGGCTATGATTAAACCGCTTGTTAAAAAAACGCAGCTTGATCCTTCAGAATTAGTCAATTACAGGCCGATCTCGAATCTACCTTTTCTGTCAAAGATATTAGAAAAGGCAGTATCCTCACAACTGTGTTCCTTTCTTGAAAGAAATGATATCTGCGAGGATTTCCAGTCCGGATTTAGACCGTACCATAGTACCGAAACAGCTCTCGTTAGAGTCACAAACGATTTGCTCTTATCATCCGATCGTGGTTGTGTCTCTCTATTAGTGTTACTCGATCTTAGTGCTGCATTTGACACCATCGACCACAACGTTCTTTTAAATAGATTAGAACATTATGTTGGCATTACGGGAAATGCACTAGCATGGTTTAAATCATACTTATCTGACCGTTATCAATTTGTAGCAGTAAATGATGAGATGTCTCATCGATCACAAGTTCAGTATGGCGTACCACAAGGCTCAGTACTAGGACCGCTGCTGTTCACTCTGTACATGCTACCCTTAGGAGATATCATTAGGAAACATGGAATTAGCTTTCACTGTTATGCCGATGATACTCAGCTCTATATTTCTTCAAAACCTAACGAAACTTATCAATTCACAAAATTAACGGAATGCATAGCGGATATAAAAAATTGGATGACTTGTAATTTCCAATACTAAATTCTGAAAAAACAGAGTTTCTAATTATTGGACAAAAAACTTCCTCACGTAATAATCTAGAATACTGTCTAACACTTGATGGCTGCTCTGTTAAGTCTTCGTCGTCGGTTATGAACCTGGGTGTGCTCTTTGATACCAATCTTTCATTTGAAAGTCACGTGTCTAGTATCTGTAAAACTGCATTTTTCCATCTTAAAAATATATCTAAATTACGCCATATGCTCTCATTGACAAATGCGGAACAATTAGTTCATGCGTTCATGACCTCAAGGCTAGATTATTGTAATGCTCTACTAGGTGGTTGCCCTGCACGCTTAATAAACAAACTACAGCTGGTTCAAAACGCAGCAGCTCGAGTTCTTACCAGAACCAGGAAGTATGACCATATTAGCCCAGTTCTGTCAAAACTGCATTGGCTCCCTATTAAACATCGCATAAATTTTAAAATATTGCGGATTACTTACAAAGCACTGAATGGTTTAGCTCCGCAGTACTTGAGCGAGCTCTTAACGCATTATAGTCCGTCACGTCTATTACGATCTCAAAATTCCGGCCAGTTGATTATACCTAGAATATCAAAATCGACTGCTGGCGGTAGATCCTTTTCCTATTTAGCACCAAAACTCTGGAACAGTCTTCCTACCATTGTACGGGAAGCAGACACACTCTGTCAGTTCAAAGCCAGATTAAAGACACATCTCTTTGACCTAGCTTTCACATAATACATTATAGACTTCTATAATTTAATGTTATGCTGCATAGATTAGGTCAGCCGGAACCGGGAACACTTCCCAAAAATCCTGATGTACTCGTTACATCATGAGAAGAATGGCATCTACGCTAATTTTAGTGTCTGTGTTTATCCCAAGGTTTTTCCTGCAGCCTGCCGGATCCAGGCCGTATCCAGATCTGACGAAGGACCTTCACCTGGACCGATGACAACGCAGTGCTGAAGTGCCAACTAGTCTCTCCCTATGGAGGATCCCACTACCACTCTACAGATAAGGCGTTGTTGGGAAAATTCGTCTCGCGGTCCTACCCCAAAGCAACAAATAAAATAAAATTCCTTATCAAAATTTATAAGGAAAGACAAGTATTTTGTTTAGGCTTGGCTTGTAGGGAATTCCAAACCTGCGTATATTCAAACGCACATAACTATAGAACCCATTCTAAATGCGCATGTGAACGCCATCAGCGTTTCTCACAGGTTCGCGTTTAAAGTCTGTGTAGAGAGAATGGTGTCGTCTTAGCGGCCCCTAATTTAATAACAAATGATCATTGCGACGGAACCAAATCAATTAAAACTAACTTTAGATGGAAATAACTTAACTCTGCTGTAAAGCCGAAACAATCTCTGTTACCTTAAATTATACGCTTATCTCTGTAAAGCTGCTTTGAAACAATCTACATTGTTAAAAGCGCTATATAAATGAAGATGACTTGACTTGACTTAAGGCTTATATGGCTTAATATAACGTAAATGATGTCTCTTACTGAAATATGTAGTAGAAAACACATGAAAGATTTACATTATTTAAAAAATTCATATCGTTTTATACATACTTTGGACAAAGGGGGGCGCTATTTTAGGTGCGCAATGAATTCTGCATCGATGACATCAAATGGCTGCATTCGGAGAGCTACTGGTGCTACCTATTGCTATTTTTAACGCAACACAACTCGGAAAATAAAATACTGATATGTTTTGGTTGTAATTTTTAGTCGAAGGGCAACAAGAGAAGAGAGACGCAGATCAGTGGAAAGACAAAAAGTGCAAGGTCTAGAGAAGCGTTTCATTTTTTTTTTTTTTTACTTTTTGTAAAGTTGAGCACTGAGTTTTTAGAATGCTGTCATGGACGAGATGCAAGCGCAGAGGTTAAAGACAATGAAAAACAATAGCTCAGTGGAATAAAAATGAATAAAAAATGCATTCTGTGGCCCCTAAGCAATAATTCAGGTGGCCATGAACCAGGACAAGGTAGTGTTTAACTAGGTGTAAAAAGAAAGCCCAAAACCCCTCTAAAACTAGCCAAAAGACCAGTCTGTGCAAGCTTGGAGACCGGCTAAAACCAACAAACTAGCTGAAGCTGGTTTAAGATTTTTTTTTTTTTCAGCAGTAAATTCATAAAGCTCTAAATTCCTGTTCATTTAGGTGGCAAATGAATATGTCAATAATTTGTTTTACCTGCACTAGCACCTCACATCAGGTATTAAGGAAGTGCATGGTTTTCTTTAGCATTTACCTCAAGCTGCTGCCATTAGCATGTTTGTATCACAGTTAATGCTCTCAGCAGAAAGAGTGGGTGGGAGCACATCACCACCGCAGTCACTTGTTACACTGATAATCTGCTGTGATGGGATCGCAGCACCAATCGATGTTTCAAGATGCTTACACTTATAGACATGTGGACAAGTAGGTTAGTGAGATTAGCATCTGGCACAACACTCACTTCACACATGAAGAGTCAGAGACACAAGAAACTATCAATACAGCAAGCCTAGATGTGATATATTATGAACAAAGCAAAACATATTGGAAAAATAATTTCACTAAGAGAAAAAAAAACTTGTTTGTGTACTTGTTGGACTACACATTTATAAAATGTTAAATCTAGCTTCCAGTACAATAGTATATATACTTAAAAAAAAAAAGTTATGTACATTGTTTTACATTCTGAGGTATAGACGATGAGATTCAAAGAAGATTAAGTCAATCAACCCAGGTGTCTGACCTTTTGTCTTTATGCACCTCCTGACCATTGGGGCAGTGTCCCAAGTTAAGCTCAATGCACATCTGTGCCTTTGTCTCTATGATAATGTGAAGGTATGGGCAATACTGTCAGGCTGATTGGATTAGCATCTATGCATTTGAATGACACTGTTATGCTGATGAGATGAGGGCTGGGGATTTTTCCGGTAACGGGCTGACTCCTGTACTGCATTTGCATGCCTTGTTCAGATTGTCTCCACCTCTATGTAATCCCTCGCCCTTGAAAGGTATAAACTCTACTGTGCTAAGCTATAGTCAGCTATAATCATGACGACAGCGACGCACAGCGAGTTTTCAATACTAGTTAATAAAGAGTAACTTCTGCTTGAAAGATATGCCAACGTCTCTTGGTCTCTGCTTCGACAAAGAAAAATTTACAACAGTTCTGGTGCCATGACCCGAATAGAGCTCCTCACCTGAATCCAGATTGAAACTTCAAGCTCAACAAAGATCTGACTGCATTCCAGACTGAATCTTTTTGTACAGTCAAGGGTTAGTGAGTGCCACCCTATCCAAAAGAACCTTTTAAGACAAATTTGTTATCCTCTGCACCATCAGAGAATAGTTAGCAGACAGCTGTAGGGTTTGGTAAACTAAGTTATACTCAAAAATGTTCTTTTAGAGATGAAAGTTATCCTCTGTTCAGATTAGCTTCACGTGCTAATATTGGTTATGCTCTGTTTCAGCAGGGAAGAATTGGTCATCCTCTATTCAGGCAGGGAAGATTAGCATTATGTGCTAATATTAGTTATCCTCTGTTTCGGCAGGGAAGAATTGGTTATCCTTTGTTCAGGCAGTGAAGATTAGCATTAGGTGCTAATATTGGATATACTCTGTTTCGGCAGGGAAGAATTGGTTATCCTCTGTTCAGGCAGGGAAGATTAGCATCATGTGTTAATATATTGTTATCCTCTGTTTTCGGGAGAGAAGAAATGGTTACCCTCTGTTTCGGAAGGGAAGATTAGCGTAAAGTGCTAGTAATTTGTGTTACCCTTTGCTCTGCCAAGGAAGGTTAACAATAGCTGATCTGTGTTAACAAGTCTACCCTCTGTTGATCAGATAAGTTTTAGTGTTTTTGATTGTGTGGCAACAAAGAAACTGTTTAGAAAAAATGATGGACTGATCCCCACATCTGAAAAAGGTGGTCTTGCGACTCCTTTGTGGTCAGATAGCGAATTCAAAATCACTGTTAGGAGTACACATGAGCCTAACGCCAGAACAATGTGAAAGGCATTATCTGCTGCTACGGAGAATTTTGTTTAGCACTAGCTACAAAACAGTCTCAGCGTAACTCAGAGCTAGAGAAACAGAACAAAGAGCTCCTTGTTAGAGTATCCTCTTTGACTAAGAAAGTAAACTGCAACAAAGCTGCAGTAAAAAACTGATGTGGAAGAAGTTAGTCAGCCTGATAACATTATCCTGACTTACAAGCTTTCTTTGAAACAGATGTAGCCATCCAATCAGTAATGATGAGCCTGTAGACTCAGTAAAGGTATGTGGTGCTAGAGAAGATCTCAGGGAATTGAGGAAACTGAAAGTCCAAATACAAACTCCAAATACAAACTGTTGCTAAAGTGCTAGGACCTAAAGTTATAGAGAGACTATCCCAGAGCTTACCCTCAGCACGCACAATTTTTTCTGAATTTAGAAGAGCATTGATCAGCAAAATAATCTCTACAACGTCGTTATCAGAAGTCACACAGCTGATGTCACAAATTCTAACTGAATCTGAATTCAACAGTTTTGAGTCTGCTGTTACTTCTGAACTACAAAATGCCAGTAGAGGCGATTTGAGAAAAGGTGTTTTGAAAATTATAAAGAATATCATGAGACCCAAAATAGACTGATCCAGAATCACTAACTGTGTGCAAAGGAAAGAAGAAACTGTGAGTGAATACACTGAAAAGTTTTGTCAATCAGCTGTAACTTACAGTGGAATAGTTGATGATCCTGAAAGTGTGCTAGATGACAAGGGACCCCTAGTCCGCATCTGGTCAGAAGGCCTTGTAGCCGAGTACAGAAGAGCCTTGTCATTCCTAGATCTAACTTGTTCTAACAGAACTCTCAGAAGTAATCTAGACAGGTTAGCTACATGGGAAAGAGATGCTGATGTTAAGGCCAAAGTGAGAATAGCAGCAGCAACATTTAACACAACGAATCAAGACAATAGATGGCCTAAAAGAGAAGGCAAATGCAACTACTGTGGAAAATTAGGACACTGGAAGAAAGAGTGTAGGAAGATGTTGCAAGATAGTAAAATAAATACTATGCATAATTCTGCTCCTTCTCAGCCCGCCTACAACCCTGAAGTAGTTCTGCCAGAGTCCACTGAAACTTTAGGACAGCTCGCTCAGGCTCTTCTAAGAGTACAACAAGAACAGGAAAAAAAGCAATTGTTGGGGCTGTGAGTAGCTACCTTTCCCCCGTAATCCATCCCAATAACAAAATATTTTTTTGTGAAAGGTAGCATACAAGAGAAAGATTGACTTTTTGCTTGATACAGGTTCAGAAATTACAGAAGTTCCTACAAAATTGTCTAAAGGTTCAAACCTCCCATTTGGGCTGTCACTTTACGCTCAAAAATCGATTGCACAATCGATCGGACCAACCAACACAAGTTTCGAAAACGAAAATAGGGAATCGATTTTAACAGTCTTTTCTCGGAGCACGTCCAGCTCGTCACGATACGCTCGCAGCGATAACGCGCGTCACACAGCAACTGCAGGCTCTGACAAACACGCATAAAAGCAAATTATACTTCTGCATAATGTTTCTCTTTTTACTACAAAAATGTGAATTCTGCCAGTATTCAGACAGTCTCATGCGTACAGATACAGATTCGGGCTCCGGTCTACAATCGCCTACGTAGGCGAAATTTGTTTGACATTTCTAATCGTAAACACAGCCATGTTGAAGCCTGCAGTAGGCTGCATGTTTTTCATTGATGTTATGGCAGTCCACTCTGCTTATTGTTTGTTGAGAATGTTGCACTCCTGTTTGTCATTGTGCACGAAACTTCACGCCAATAAATCATCAGGAATATTGCTGACTTGTGCACGTCTCAAACGCGGCGCGCCCTCTTTACGTTCGTCCTAATGCCTGTTAGTTGTCTGTGGATTTGCCCATATTTGGCGTTTAAAATTGAAACGTCTTTAGACATGGAAAATCGATTTTACAATCGAACATGATTTTTTCACAAAAGTGACAGCCCTACCTCCCATACAAGAAAACTAAACTTTGTTTAACTGGCGTAATAGGTGAAGATTATATTTTGTATGAAACCCCGCCCATAGAGGTACAATTACGCCTGAAAACTACAAAAATTGCTATGTGTTTCTGCAATTTACTTATTTACAGGTAAATAACTTTAGACATGTCCTCAGAATCTGCTAGCATAAACATTTCCTCAGCACAAGTTTTTACCAATAATGCAACCCCTCCAGAGTATGCTTTCTTACAGAATCATCCAATTTGGGCTAAAGACAAGGATGATTGTGGGGTTTTGACAGGCGTAGAAACAGTCAAATTGACAGGAACTCCACCTCCGGTTATAAAACAATATCTGATCAGTAAGGAAGCTATACAGGGAATCAAACCTATTGTAGGAAGTTGCTGAAGCAAGGCGTGCGAGTTAAAACCAACAGTTCCTGTAACTCACCCATATGGCCCATCAAGAAATCCAATGGGACATGGAGACTCACCATAGACTACAGAATTGCCAATAAACATATTGATTAAATCAACCCCTAGTAGCAGATCCATCTACAATTTGTAATGGCTTTTTTTCAGTAATCGATATGTCTAATGCAGTGGTTCTCAACTCCAGTCCTCGGGACCCGTTGCTCTGCACATTTTGTATGTCTCTCATATCTGACACACTCAGTTCAGTTCATGGAGTCTCTCCTAATGAGCTGATAATCTGGTTCAGGTGTGAAGGGAGAAAAACATAATGTGCAGAGCAGCGGGTCCCGAGGACTGGAGTTGAGAACCACTGGTCTAATGGATTCTTTTCTTTACCCTTACACTCTGACAGCCAGACATGGTTAACTTTCACAGTTGACTATGGGCAATACCAGTGGACACGGATGCCACAGGAATTTCAGAATTTCAGGCTGTAAGACACGATTTATGTGACCCAGAATGTCCAGTCAAACAGTCCACTATGATTCAATATGTCGATGATATTTTGATTGCCTCAACAGATCATGAGGTACAGAAAACTGAATTGGCAACATTGTTGGACTATTTGCAGAAAAGAGGACACAAACGCAGCTTTCACAAAGCTCAAATTGCTAAAAAACCAAGTCATGTTTCTGGGTTAAATAATTGGTGCAGGAAATAGATCCATTACCCAGGATCGAGCCACTTCAGTGCAAGCCATACCTCCGCCTACTACCATTAAAACACTCCGATCATTTTTAGGAACAGCAGGTTACTGTAGACCTTGGATTGAAGACTATGCCTCGATTGCTCAGCCGCTCTATGACTTGTTGAAAGGCCATGGTAAAGATTCCGATACTGTTTGTATGGAAGAACTTCATCTCAAAGCTTTCAATGATTTGAAGAGAGCACTATGTCAAGCACCAACATTATGAATTGCACAATCTGATAGACCCTTTGTGCTTTATGTCCATGAACACTTAGGCTTTATGACTGCATGTCTAATGCAAGATCATGGGGGCAGTTTACGCCCAATTCATTATTATTCTGGTAAACTTGACATAGTCGCTCAAGGTATGGGCCCATGTCTTAGAGCAGTGCAGGCAGTTCATCTAGCTCTTCAGGCTTAATCAGTAATGGTGTTAGGACAGACTGTGAACGTAAAATGCCCTCATGCAGTGTCTGCACTAATGAATCAAGCGAAAGTCACTTCTGTCACCTCCTCTTGTTGGGGAAATTGGTTAACAACCCTCACAGCCCCGAACATTGTTTTACAGTGTGCGCCAGTGTTACGTACATGTGCGTATTTAGAGTGCTGTAATAGGGATATGTGGGTAGTTTGTTGTTGTTGTTGTTGTTACGGTGGTGTGTGTGGGTGTGTGTGTGTTTCAGGTACTCATTGGATCAATCTCCAGCCTGTCAGTTTTCCTGCAGGATGATGACGTCTCGGTTCACCCATCCAATCCCATTCTTCCACCTTCTTCAAATACCCGTATCTCTTCCACGTCCCCAGCTTTTTGGCTCACTTTGATTTTGCATTTGTTTGGCTCGCTGTTGTTTTCTGTGTGTCTATCGTCTTGCATTAATCAATTGTCATAGTGGTTGTGAAGTGTTTTTGTTTTACTGTTCATCCTTGTCAGTCATCACGTTGCATGTGAGGCTGGGAAGGAGGGAGCAGTTTAGTAGGTCGCGCGACATACATTGCGCACCACGTAGGACAATTTTGAATTGTATTAGACACACTAGTTTAGGAGAGTGCCACACCCTGTAAGTTTTTGGTATATGGTAGATAGTGTAGTTGTGTTAGGGCGTCTTGACGCCGAAGACTTTTCTTTTCTACATTTTTCGTTTGGTAGTTAGTTTAGTTGCATTGATATTCTAGGTAGTTTGTTCTGTTTTATTTATTTATTTCATTTGGCATCTCTCGAGCTCGCCTTCCCACCTTTGTTTGTTTTTGTTTAGTATTGTTAATTGTCGTTTTTCTCATTGTTTGTAAATATTGTAAATATTATTTTCTCTTCATTCTTTCACTTTTGGGTTCTGTAAAATAAATACTTTTGAGCGGAGTTATTTTTGAGTCGATCTTTTTCCTTTTATTGCCTGGTCCTTCATATTAAGTTATACGCACATCTTTATTTAAATGTTATATTCCCTTACCCCTATCTAAATAAAAAAAAAAGGAACGTAACAGCCAGTCACAAAGTTGTGTTAGAGCAGTGGTTCCCAAACCTGTCCTGGAGTACCCCCAACACTGCACGTTTTCTTTGTCTCCCTAATCAAACACACCTGATTCAACTCATCAGCTCATTATTACATGGGTTGAATCAGGTGTGTTAGATTAGGGAGACAAAGAAAACATGCAGTGTTGGGGGTCCTTCAGGACAGGTTTGGGAACCACTGCGTTAGAGGATTAAGGAGAAATGACTCACGATTGTGTTACGCTTCCATACACACCTACGAGTGAAGTAACAGAAACTCCCATAGAGAATGCAGAATATGAGTTGTTTGTTGATGGTTCAGCTCAAGTCATTGAAGGTAACAGACGAACAGGTTATGCAGTAGCTTCCACCACTGAAGTGGTAGCTTCAGGTCGCCTTCCAGATAATTTTTCAGCTCAAGCTGCAGAACTAGTAGCCTTAACTAGAGCTTGCACGCTAGCTTCAGGATCACAGGTTCTCAAATCAATGGTGGAATCCAAAATTCAGAAAGGTAGCCACTGAAACAGTCAAGAGATGTGTAACATATACCCCAGTTCCACCAGGACCATTTCATCACCTGCAAGTTGACTACATATCGTTTGCCGTTGTCACTGATTTCATCCCCAGATAAGGATTACCAGATTGCATTGACTGAGATCAAGGTACACACACTTTACAGGACAGGTCGTCAAGGAAGTGTCTAGAATTTTAAGTGGAATCTTCACTGCCCATACAGGGCACAAGCATCAGGACAGGTTGAACGAACAAACAGAACAATCAAAACCAGGCTAAGCAAAATGCATCAGGAAGGAGTACAATGGGTCGAAGCGCTGCCAGCAGTACTGTGTAGTATTAGAGCGTCACCTAACAGATCAGTAGGACTGATCCCTCATTAGATTATTACAGGACGCCCAATGCAGATGCCAGGTGTGATTGATCTTAGAAATAATGATCTGCACATTGCCTCAAATGCCCTGATCACTTACTGTGAAAACCTCACAAAGGCAGTACAGAGTGCCAAAGAGAGAGTTGAGTCGTGTTGGCAGACTCAACCAGAAGGTGGACATGCAATCCTCCCAGGTCAATGGGTCATGATAAAGTCATTCAGAAACATGCCATTAGAACCTAAGTGGCACAGACCACATCAAGTGATGTTGATTACAGCAGCCGCAGTGTTGTGTCAGGGAAGGAAAACCTGGACTCATGGGTCACACTGTAAAGTTTTTCCCCCCACCTACAGGGATAGGATAGGACACGGACCAGTGAGGAGCCCAGGGAAGAACCGAATGCAACAGGCTTCGGGGGCCACCCTGCGGTGAAGACTCCCTCATAGGCCTTCCCCATCCACTAGACCATCCTTACCTCACTGTTCTTTAGGTGTCGCAGGAATGAAGAAATAGGGAAAGAAGGAACAACAATTGCAGACTCAGATCGAAACATAAAAACAAAACAAAAAAAGGATACAACCCTAGTGTTTACAGTCTTTTACAACAAATACTGCTCTGTCGTCTTTGGGGGATGATGGTGGAGCATTTAAAGCATGAAGGGACTTTGCATAGCTCCAGTGATCTGTTGAAGATCTTTGTGAAGATATGGGCCAGCTGGTCAGCACAGGATTTCAGACAGGCTGGTGAAACGGCATCTGGGCCTGGTGCAATAAAATTCATTCAGGTCATCAGCCAATTGTTGAATCGACACAGGGATGGATGCTGGGGGATGGTGCCTTGTAATTGGTGATGTCTTTCAGGCCTTTCCACACTGATGCAGGGTGACTGGCTGAAAACTGTTTTTTCAGCTTTTTAGAGTAGCTTCTCTTACTTCTCTTAGCTTCTCTTATTTCAAATTAAGATACAATTAATACAAAACGAAATTCATTTTAAAGAAAGGCTTTGTGCTTTCTGTTTGAGGTCTCAGTGAAAGTTTTATATAGTCTTTTAGTGCCGCTTTCAGAACGCTCACGTCCGTAACATAGTTTTTTCCTCATAAATGCGAACATGAAAAATAAAATTAATATGTTATGTTCTGTGGAGAGCCAGCCCTTCTTCATCCGGTGGGTAGTATTACTTTTGTTTGCAGTGTAATTAGAATTACAAAAAAATATTTTGCCACCTAAAAGTTAAAGATTTTTTGTGTCACGTCTACGGCATGTGTAGCCTATTTCCCTCATATTAAATATAAAACGCATGACTGATATTTTTCTAATGTCTGGACTCCTTTATTAAGGAAGTATGGATATATAAACAGTTTCAATAGGCTATATTGGTTTTAAATGCATTTTCTAGGAATTTATATTTCAAGTTTTTACTGCAAATGTCATGTCCTTTACGCTGGAATTGACATCACTTGATTACACATTGTATTACCTTGTTATAATACAGTGACCCTGACCGTACAATGTGCCAAACATATTTTCCTTACCTTGTCATTCAAGGCCAGGGCACTTTTTGTACAACCAACGTTGTGCTGAACTTGATTTAAAATTGGCTCGTGAGTTTTTATTTATTTATTTATTTTTTCTCAAGGCAGTAGAAGGTTCTGGAACTTTTGTGCGCTTCCACATCCTGCGCAACTACGGATCTCCCAGGATCATTCATTATTGCTGCGTACATTTATCCGTCTCGGAGTTCTGAGTAGTAGCCTACCTAGATGCACATGGCATGCGCGAGCGGTGCACGATCATGGTCGACTGACAACGAGATTAAGCAGCTGAACAAGAATACGGCCGTGTTCCGATTGTCCTCATCTCAGCTCCGCCACTGCTTGTAATGCCCAATATGTTTCGTTGGTCCATCTCTTTACAGTCTTTACTACAGGTTTAGATGATTTAAGTTTCTGCCTGTAGGCCGATATAAGATGAACCAGACAGTGAACAGAAAGCCCCAAAGCTGCGCATGAAACAGAGTGATTTGCATCCTTAACTGAGGTGTAACAGAGGTTTAGTATGTTACTATCTCTGGTAGGACATGTAACGTGCTGTTTGTATTTTGGTAGTTCACAAGAGCGATTTGCTTTATTAATTCCCCGAGAATAATTATACAGTAAGTAGTCAACCAGAATGCCAATTAACGGCGCAGCAAAAATAATAACGCCGCAGCCAGTCGCATTTCAAAGTCATTCGCGAAATGACCACCAGGTGGCTCAAAGGGACATTTTGCAAAACTGTTGCAATTGCCGCATTTTTAAACATAAGTGGGGATAATGTCAATTAACAGTTTTTGGCCTGATTATACAAGACTCTGTCCCCATTCCTGTAGGCATCTTCTATGGCCTGACGAACCATGGTTTGTCAATTTTGTAGGTTAAATGAGTCCTGGTAGGAATGCACATATTCTCAGCAATTGCAAATACCAGTTGCAATTGCCGCATTTTGAAACATAAGTGGGGATAATGTCAATTAACAGTAGCCTAAGGATGAAATACTACAATAAACATAAAAAAAGAGCTATTGACATTTGCTGTACAATAATAAAACAACCTAATATTTGGTGCAGTTGAAACTGCATGTTATAGTAATAACTGTATTATTAAATAAAGAAAGAAAATTTGGTTAATGTTGTTTAAACAAACGATACATAAATATAGACTGTTATTTGAACGAACAGTGAACTATTATATATCTCTGTTTGTAGGCTTTGTTTATAAAAAAAAGCACAATGTATCGTAAAAAAAACTTTTGTTCATTATTTCAACAAGAATGAGACTGATTAAATATATATAAAAATAAATAAACAAAACAGAATAGAACAAACTATATAAATAAATAAATAAATAGCCTATGCCTATTAGGCTACAACAGAATTGGTTCAATTTAAAAAATTGTTAAATTGAACCAAAAACACACTTTTAGAACTGAAAAATAGAATCAAAAGTTAAAAAATAGAGACAACAACAATATAGCCTATATTTCATATTGTAGATTTCGGTGGGCAACAGAAGCCTACTCATCGGGGGAGCAGCGTGATAAACAAACAAACAAACAAACAAACAAAAAATACAACAAAAGACCATCATAGGCCTATCTCACAGTCAGTGAAAATAATTATAGGTGCAAGGACGCATATCATTTTTTACTATTCTATTGAGGAATGAGACGAATGAAGAGTGCTTTTCTCTTGTGTACGTGCACACACTGATTGCTGGATAACCGCACTTGTGTGCTTTCTAGTAAAATCGTGGTCGAGTGGTAGAACTTAGGTTGCAATGATTTAGATGACACGGGTTCAAATCCCGAACAAACATGTGCTACAGTATTTTTTTTATTATTATTATTAATGCAAAGAGATTTGTCTAGTTCTAAATCTCTGTTATACCATATGTTTTTTTTTTGTTTTTGTTTGTTTGTTTGTTTTTTTTGCTTATATTTATAAAATAAAATGACCACCATGCATTTCCATTTCACACAAAGGAACAAATAGTATCCAACAGAATGACTGAATTTACATTTGTATAATAATTCCAATCGTAATTTCAAAAGCAGTTCTGTTAAAAAAAAAAAAAAAACAATTTATTCACTTTATGTACACCCTATACAGAAAGAGTTTTTAAAAACATGGTTGTAAGCCAGGTGCGATTTGCCAGGGGGGACAGGGTTTTCCTTCTGGTATAAATATCCCTGCTTCTGGTGAATTATTTTTTGGATTTATTTTTCTCATAACAGCTAAAACAACTTAATATACTCCGCCATTTTTTGATCTTACAGATAAGAGTAGCCTACATCATTCTGTGGTCTCTGTCTCCGGGAACTGCGCGTCACAAAAATTTACCGAAAGCCACTTGCCTCAGCTCATTCACAATAAAAAATATGTCTAAAGCTTTAAAGCTTTAAATGTCTAAATATTTAATAAATGTTATCTGATTATGTAATCCATATGAAACCGAGAGACACAGAGGATCTACTCAAACATGTTTAGCTATCATGTGTTTGAGCGCGTCCCAATGAGGAATTAAAATGTAAAAGCAGATCAAATAATTTCTTTGTCGAAATGTTGCGATATTGTTTCATTTAAGTTCATAATTATTCTATAAATGTTATTTAGTTTAATAGCTGCACGAAATAGCCTACCCACTGTGGTTCGAGATTTAATTGAACAAATAAAAATAACCGCCCTCTGCTTAATTCACAAATCGCACCCTGGTTTTAAGGATCCAAAGACTCCTGTGGGTTGAAAATGTTTTTTCATGACAACAAATTAACATTTGAACAGTTTGAAGTTTGTATTTCGCTTTGCTTGGAAAAAGCTGGCCTAAACCGAAGTAGGCCTAGCGTTTTAATTCCAGCCTAGTTAATAAACTTTTTTATGGCAGAAATATAACTACATGTAGCCTAAATGATTTAATTCCTTTATTATCAACACTTTAATAATGCTAATGTATAAGTGTGAATTGCGACTTCTCTTTGTCTCAGACGCTCCTCTCAGGCGCCTGTGGGGGGTTTGGAGGGGCAGTTCAGTGGCTTTATCATGGGGGTGCAGGACAATAAAGGTGTTTATGTCCCGTCTTTCAAATGGAGCGTGTCTTGTAGCCAGCCTGATGATACAGTACAGGCAAAGGCAAAATTTATTTCAGAATAAATCTCTCGATGTGTCCAAATAGGCCCTATCTTAATTATAATTATACCATGGTCTGGGTGAATACTCGATTCTGATTGGCTGCAGGGTGTCCATTAAAAAGTGATAGAAGACACCTAGTAAAGGAGTTCTGGTGAAACTGACTGTTTACCGTTCAAAATTAATAAATAAATGCACTGGCTACATCAGCTGTGAGTAACCATAGCAACAGGCAGTCAAAGTATCTATACGGACTATAAATTGAGCGGACTATAAATATCTCCGGTTGCTAAATAAACCGTCAGGCGTAACCAGGGAAACCAAGTTATTGTTTGTAAAAACTTTAGATTTCGATTGTAAAACTAATTCAAATATAAACTAATGTTTTAAAAATGTTATTCGGCAAGTGACCATGGTAGCGGGTTAATGCCCTTCGAGGTGTCCATTGTCAGGTATTAATGGACTCGCCGTCGTCCATTAATACCTGACAATGGACACCTTGTCGGGCATTAACCCTTACATATTGTAGCTAAAGTATTTAAAGGTGTTTTATAAAAAAAATAAATTGAAGTGTTCAATCAGTTGTTTCAACTGGTTGCTGACTGGTGAGGGTATAGACAGCTGTCTTCTGTAGTGTGTAGTGTAGTGTAGTGTGTACTGCAGTGTAAGTGCTGACTGGTGAGGGTATAGACAGCTGTCTTCTCTGAAACACATGGAATCTTTTAACACATGGAGTCACTGTGCACCTGATGTGAGCAAAACATACAAAAAAATGTAAAAATTTATAAAACATTTATGAAACGCATAGTCATCTTTTGTAAAAGATTAGTTAATCATTAACTAATCACTTGTAAATGACTTGTAACGGAAATTACAAAACATACATAAAATGTTAGTATATCACTTGCTAATCATTTATGAATGTTTTGTAAATGATTAGTTCCTCATTAACTAACCACTTATACATGACTTACAACTGAACATTATTATAAAATATTGTTTTTTGTAATTGGTGTGGATGACACGCAGTGACATTTACAGTATTTTCAGCAGTATGATGTGTTTCTACCCTGAAACATTTAATTTTAATAGAGACACGGCGAGTGAAGTGTGGGAGACAAAAGAAACTTGCTAAAAAGAGATCCAGCGTGTCTTTAAGAGAGAGGCAAAGAAAAACGCCCAATATTAATTTATGTAGCTTTCTTGGCTACTATTTTCATTTTGTACTGTTTTAATTGTACACAGCAATGCTGCAATTTCTTTGGCAATACAAATTAAAAATGTTGCAAGAATAAGATTCTGTATTTCTCATTTTGCATCGCATATGGAAACGCTTGTTTTAATGCATTTACATTGGGGCGGCAGTGGCTCAGTGGTTCATGTAGGTTGTCTACAAAGCGGAAGGTTGGTGGTTCTATCCCCAGTTCCACCTGACCAAGTGTCGAGGTGTCCATGAGCAAGACACCTAACCCCAGCTGCTCCTGATGAGCTGGATGGTGCCTTGCATGGCTGACACTGCCATCAGTGAATGTGAGGCAATATGTAAAGCGCTTTGGTGGCCATCGGTCTGTTGAAAGCGCTATATAAATGCAGTCCCATGTATTGAAAGCAATACTATTTAGTTTTTTGTAGAAGTCAACAAAATCAGTCTTGTTTCTGATTTGTTCAATGTATGTACTGAATATTTTTTTGTATAGTATAAATGTATTGTATGTATTATGTATTGTTTTTTTGTATTGTATAAATTTTCTTTCGTTGCTTTATAAAAGCTTTTTCTGTGATTGACAAGTCTACAAGTCACAAGTCTGTGATTGTAGCGCCTCCTAATGGTAAAAGGCAGCAAATACACCCCCACAATTTTACCGCCGCTGGAACGGCGGTATTATTCTGGTTGAGTACCAACTGTAACAGGATCCAGGTGTTTTTGCTCTGTGTCTGTGATCTGATCAGCCAGCTGTTTTAGCGCTGTGCTCATGCGCGCTTGCGGAGGAATGTAAACACAAGAATGAACGAGGAAAACTCCCGCGGCGAGTAGAAAGGCTTACAATTGATGAAGAGCACTTCTATATTGGGACAGCACATCTTCAACGCTGTTACATCTGTACACCACCTTTCGTTGATGTAGAAGCATGTCCCACCACCACGCAATTTCCCCGCTGATTATGTGTACGAATAATCGAAAACAAGTGAAAGACTGGGTGGTGTGTACTGCTGCGTGTTCAGCAGTTCGCCCCAAGTGAAACTGATTGTAGAAGAATAACTGAAGACAGGATAAACTAACAGAAACAGTAAAGCAACTATGGAGCTCCACACCGATGTGGCCATTCACGGCACCATCTTGAATTTTCAAGATTATTCATCTATTATTTCCCTCTGATTTTAGGGGTAAGTTATGGGTAGGGTTAGGTTTAGGGGTATGGATATGGTTAGGACTTCATTTTTGGACAGAAATGTTGTTTCAGGATCAACAAAATATGATGATCCAAAACATGTCTTACTTGTGCTTACTTATGGCAAAATCACAGTGACCTTGTCAGAACTGATTTATCAGTATTTCTCAAAATGTCTCTAAAGGCTGTTTGAGTGAAAGCCCCTAGAAATGCCAGATACTCACATACAGCGGATCCATTTAGCACCCTAGCGGCACTTGTTTGGAACTTTCTGAAATAGTGAATATACAGAAATACAGAAATAGTGTTTGAAGAGTAATGTTTTAATCGAAAAATATTGATTGCCTCACAGTTTTGACACTTATTTTGGTCCAGTCAAATGTGCTCTAATAACAGCATTACCTCCCACTATACATGCCACCTAACATTGACTAGCATCACAGCTATGATGTAAACTAAAGCTTATTAGCTATTTAAAAGAAACTACGATCCATTGACAAATATGTCATCCAAGTAATGAAAACTGCATTTGTCAAGCGCTTTATCAGTAGGAAAGCGAAGCTTCTCTCTTTCACCACTGTCGATGCCTCCATCTGAGGTTCTGCATTTGCATGACTGGGGTTATTGCACTTGACTCACCCCATTGATGAATATATCTATCATTCTAATCACATATCCATACTGTTTCCAGAGAATGAAACATAATGGGAAATCCAGGGTAACCACAATGCATTACTCTAAACATGCTAAAACCATAACCATGGCAACAAATACCCCCATCGAATAAGTAAAGATATCCTTTAAATGATTATGTATGTAGTGAATAATGGTCAAACTCAGTAGCAGCTCCTGGCCATAAATTTAGGCAGTGCAGACTCTGGGTCTTAGTGCTAGTTTATGATAAACATTTTGTAAGCTTTATATTCTAATCGCTGAACACATCAGACACACTTTTGGCAAATTCTAATGTCTTTGCGTTATTCAGCCTGCGGGTGGCGCTCTAATGATGATTGATATACTTTAGTACACATGACAAACACATAGAATGCAATCTTAGAATTGTCTTAATGTATTTATTGCATCTGAATGTTGTTTTATAATGTTGCAAGTTAGGAATTCCAGTGAGGAAAACAAAGTCATGTCTATTCTCAGAACAAACCTGAAACAAACACAACAGAACTACTGTATATAAAAGCTATTCAAATAAGCATGTTTAAACTGAAGGGTTTATTCTTTCGTCAATTTGATATGCTACTCCAGATAGGAAGAATAGACATGCCAACTAGTTAATAACCTGATGCAGACACATAGCTGAAGCGGACTGATATCATCTTGGTCTGGAGCGAGGTTTACATAAGGTCACGTGAAAATAAGCGGGGCAGCCAGAAATCTGCCCCAATGGCTCTCTATGAGAGTTGCGCTGCAGTTCCTTTTTTCACCACAAATTTACATTGGAAATTTGTGGGGCGCTGTAGAGCTAATGAGGGCTCCAAGATTGTATGCCCCGTGGACTACAACAACTAGTTTCCCACCCAGAACCCCCAAAATAAAACCTGTTACTATTTAAGCAACGGGACCTACTTTTGAATCAGGAGCCCAGTGTTTGACAGCATATTAAAAAGAGAATTTTAAAACTGAACCTATAGAACAACTAAACGACTGTATTTGAAAGAAAAAGAAGTTGGAACTACCAACTCGCATATTTAAAACATAAAATTCTAGAGAGGAATAAAGAGCCAGAATAAAGAATACAGAGCCAGCATTCTTTTCTGAGGCAGCCTTCCGTTTCAGAGATGGCTTGAAGATAAGAAGGATGGCATGAATTCAGAGCAGTATGGATTCACTTTGTAGTTCAGTGGTGACTGTAGAGGTAACTTAAAACAACGGCCTGCCCTGTCACCTCAGTCCTTTCCCTTCCATCCTCCACTCACAGATCTTGCTTTCACGCTCCAATAGCCTGCCTGCCCCCTCAAAACTAATATCAAAACCCTCTGAATTAATCACTTCCCTCGGTCTTGGCTTTATAATGAGTCTCTGTGGGAATTATAAACTGAGCTGTATTAGGTCTCTGAAATGTTCTTCACATCCATTGTGTTCTTCTTCAACAATTGACAACATCACTCAAATAAAATCACCAAACTCCTCAATGCTCCTCTAAAAGTCAATAACAATGAAAAATTGTAGGATACCTGACATTTCAAAACAGTGGAGTAATACATTCTAAATAATTGATGGATATGAAACATTTGAAGTATTACTTGCTGATTGATGAATTACATTTATACATTTAGTCGACGCTATTATCCAAAGTGACTTACAAATGAGAGCAATGCAAGCGATCTGTCATAAGACAAAACAGTATTTGTAGTGCACAATGCCAAGTTTAAACAATTACCCAAAATCAGTACAAAAGCTATACATACATATATACATATATAGTTTTATTATATATTATCTTGTCTCAGGTTTCCCAAATCATTAGATACATCTAAATTGTACGTTCCCCAAAACAATTTTTTTTAATACTGTTTTACTATTGAAAAGCCAATGTAATCTATATCAAAGATTATATGTGTTGGTGGTAAATATATCTACTTTAAAACAATGTTATATATTTCTTAAAATTATATTCTTAATAATTATAAGACTCATTTGACCTACATTAGAAAACTGAATAGTATTCATGTTTAAAATAATAATAATAAAAAAACATAACACTTTAGAATAAGGTTTCATTAGTTAACTACATTAGTTAACATGAACTAAGAATGAACAATACGTCTACCGCATTTATTAATCTCAGTTAATGTTGATTTCAACATTTAGTACATATAAACCAAACCAAATGAGTAATACATTTGTTACGATATTTATGAATCTTTGTTAACGTTAGTTAATAAATATACAGATGATCATTGTTCATGTTAGTTCACAGTGCATTAAAATATAAACCAAAATGGTATTTGTTAATGCACTGTTAACTAATGATCAGCTGTATATTTATTAAATAACGTTAACAAAGATTAATAAATATTGTAACAAATGTATTACTCATTGTTAATTCATGTTAATTAATACATTAACTAATGTTAATAAATGAGACCTTTTTGTAAAGTGTCCTGAACTTATCTGCAAAATTTGGTGTTTGGGCTTGACAGCCACCATAACAATAAGATTAATTTACTAGGCCTAAGTTACTAATTTGTGCTGGTTTATAAACAGGCGTTGGTCCATAATAAAACAAAATAACGTACAACATTATCAAGAAGCTTTAATCTGCAGAGAACGCTGTAAGAGTTGACCTTTACAGTTAAATCCTATTATCAGTTTTATTATGCACTTCATGCTTCAACTTAGAAATACATTTTCATGTCCCTACTACCATCTGCTCCCAAATGAATCAGACCTCAAATCCATTTGATGAAAGATTTCTGCAAATGTCTAAATGAGAAAAGCAGATCTCAAACCACACACACACATTACAGAACACATTCTGCCATCATTTATGCCATCACTCCATGCTCTCTTGATTTCCCTTTAACCTGTTGACGTCAATAACACATATTTCCGCTTCTTTTCTCCCTTTCTGAGGAGAAAGGATGTGCAATACAATAATACAATAATCCTGGCCGCTATCTGGGGAGAGTGACTTGTAAATGGTAAGCAACATTATCAGTCATGAGATGGAGGCTTGTGATTCATCACAATGTGTTTCCATTAAAAAGCCCCACGAGAACATCTCTTCTGTCCTGCATCTTTCTCGATCAATACCTCTATCATGGACAGCCTTCTCCACAGCTCTGCAAAAGATGCATTAAGGCATGTTTAGATGTAGAATGAAAGAGTAAAGAAAAATAACTCGCTCAAACAGAGCTTCTTTGAAAAGTAGCCACAAATCCAGAAAGACCGATCAATGGGATACTTTTGTATGATTCCACTAACGGTAAGCACTGAGTGAAAAACTAGTCGGATTGAATTCGGCCTGTTTAGAAAAGACAGTTTAGTTAGAAGCATTTTTGATATTGTCTAATTTAATGTAAATGTAATCAGCATGTGACAATCATTGTATCATTCTGCTAGTCTGTTTTTGGGCATCCAGACAGTCAAAATGAGTGAGTCACTGAATCATTCGTTCATCTGATTTGTTCATTCAGGACTTAAAAATGTCTTTTGGAGATGCAACAATATGTTCTTCTGTGGCTTGGTTTGGAAATATTTCTGTAAGTAAAGCAAAATACACAAAGAGATCTACAATATTGTTTAAAATATGTTACATTAGAGGACAAGTTCGGTATTTTAAAGCCCTGTTTTCAGATTGTTTCTGATGAAATACAATGGTTAAGATTGAAATTTGGACAAATGCTGCTGGCCCGAGAAATTTCGGTTTCTGTGGTAGCACCCCCCCCACCTACACAATGGTTGCATAGGTGCACTGGAACAATCCTTCCTAAAACGCATTAAACTTTCATTTACAAAGACGTGAAACTCACCGAGTGGTCAGGGGTGTTCACTGATATGCTCACACAAAAATCGCCGCAAAAGATGCTTTTTAGGAACTATTTTTTACCATTCGTTGTAAAACTGTAGACCTATTTTTCCAAACGCCTCACACCCGTACATTCTTCCGTTGAGAGCTTGAATAATAGACACTCCAGTCCAGTTTCCGGCGGCGGAGTAATACCGTACCTCACAGCACATCCAATACAAGTCAATGGAGTTGGACAAAAACTACGATAAAACCTGTTGGAAAGCATCTTTTGCAGCGATTTTTGTGTGAGCATATCAGTGAACACCCCTGACCACTCGGTGAATTTCACGCCTTTGTAAACGAAAGTTTAATGCGTTTTAGGAAGGATTGTTCCAGTGCACCTATGCAACCATTGTGTAGGTGGGGGGGTGCTACCACAGAAACCGAAATTTCTCGGGCCAGCAGCATTTGTCCAAATTTCAATCTTAACCATTGTATTTCATCAGAAACGATCTGAAAACAGGGCTTTAAGTGAAAAATACCGAACTTGTCCTTTAATTTCTTGTATACTGAATAATTGTATTTAAATTATATATCGTATATAAAATTATATATCGTATAAACACGGTCAAATCACAGCCTTAAGTGTCGTACTATATTTTTAGAACCTTTTTTCAATTGTTTTTTTTTCTTTTTTTCTTTTTTTCCACTTTGTCTGTCAGTTCTGTTGTGAGTAATAACAAATCAGTACGAGTAAACATTTTAGTTTTAAGTAGCAGGGGGAAAGGCCTGCACTGACTCATAACTATATTTTAGATACTTGAAAAATAAACTTCATCTGCTTATATAATATTTTCCTTTCTAATAAAGAACAATTTCAAACAAAAATACCTGAAAGAAATAAAAATAATTCTTGAAAAGTTTTTTTTTTTTTTTCTCATATATTTGGAGGCGGTTTAAAAAAACACACATCCATAAAATAATAAGCGTTATAAGGGCAGAAAGTTGCTCGTTGGATTGCTGATATAGGTTTAAGTGTTTGCCTAAAGCAAGGGGTGTTTTTAGAGAGCGGGGTTTGGGGTGACAATAAAAAGTACTAGAAGATAATCTTTTTAATCACAGTCTAAACAGCCCCAATAGCTGCACTGTTTCCTTCTCTCCTTTATCTTACACTCGTTTTCCCCTGAAAAGCGGTTGCTTGTCCTACACAACAATCATGGGCAGCCAATCCTCTTAGCATCTAATCATTGGCTTTATTCATAAAGGAAGCTCTTGATGTATTGACAGAACTGAATGCCCCAATCTCACTTGTACTACCATCTGGACTCCTGATTCTTACGTCTCCGGTCTACAGAATGATGCATCAGCAGGACAATACAATTCCTGTCACTCAAACACCAGTATAGAGAGTTATTGTCAGCATGATAACGTTTAGAAAACATGACACACAGAGGAAATACACTTACAAAACAGCAGTTTTACATAGCTGTTGTACAGTATCTTAAAAAATACGGAAATACCGTAAGTGGGTCTAGTTGTGTGTAGTTTATATGGTAACACTTTGCAAAAAGGTCATTTTTATTTTTTAATTTTTTTTACATTGGTTAATACATTTATTAACATGAACTAACTATAAGCAATATATTTTTACAGCTTTATTAATCTTTGTTAATGTTACTTAATAAAAATATGCTCACCTGCGACTTTATTAGGTACACCTGTTCAACTGCTCGTTAACGCAAGTATCCAATCACATGGCAGCAACTCAATGCATTTAGGCATGTAAACATGGTCAAGACAATCTGCTGAAGTTCAAACTGAGCATCAGAATGGGGAAGAAAGGTGATTTAAGTAATTTTGAACATGGCATGGTTGTTGTTACCAGACGGGCTTGTCTGAGTATTTCAGAAACTGCTGATCTACTGGGATTTTCATGCACAACCATCTCTGGGGTTTACAGAGAATGGTCCAAAAAAGAGAAAATCTCCAGTGAGCGCCAGTTCTGTGGGCCTTGTTGATGCCAGAGGTCAGTGGAGAATGGTCAGACTGGTTCGAGCTGATAGAAAGCAACCAACAATAACTCGAAAAAACACTCGTTACAACCAAGGTATGCAGAAGAGCATCTCTGAACACACAACACGTCGAACTTTGAAACAGATGGGCTACAGCAGAAGAAGACCACTCTTCTCAGCTAAGAACACGACAATGAGGCTACAATTTGCACAGGCTCACCAAAATTAGACAATAGAAGACTGGAAAAACGTTGCCTGGTCTGATGAGTCTCAATTTCTGCTGCGACATTCAAATAGGGTCAGAATTTGGCATAAACTACATGAGAACATGGATCCATCCTGCCTTGTATCAACGGTTCAGGCTGGTGGTGGTGGTGTAATTGTGTGCAGGATATTTTCTTGGCACACTTTGGGCCACTTTGCACCAAATGAGCATCATTTAAATGCCATAGCCTACCTGAGTATTGCTGTTGACCATGTGCATTCCTTTATGACCACAGTGTCATATATATTTGATGGCTACTACCATCAAATATATATGTGATGGCTACTTCCAGATATATTTCTATACTTAATGTTAATATTTGGTACAGTAGCCTTTGTTTGCAATTACAGAGGTCAAACATTTCCTGTAGTTTTTCACCAGGTTTGCACACACTGCAGGAGGGATTTTGGCCCACTCCTCCACACAGATCTTCTCTAGATCAGTCAGGTTTCTGGGCTGTCGCTGAGAAACACGGCGTTTGAGCTCCCTCCAAAGATTCTCTATTGGGTTTAGGTCTGGAGACTGGCTAGGCCACGCCAGAACCTTGATATGCTTCTTACAGAGCCACTCCTTGGTTATCCTGGCTGTGTGCTTCGGGTCATTGTCATGTTGGAAGACCCAGCTTCGACCCATCTTCAATGCTCTAACTGAGGGAAGGAGGTTGTTCCCCAAAATCTTGCAATACATGGCCCCGGTCATGCTCTCCTTAATACAGTGCAGTCGCCCTGTCCCATGTGCAGAAAAACACCCCCAAAGCATGATGCTACCACCCCCATGCTTCACAGTAGGGATGGTGTTCTTGGGATGGTATCATCATTCTTCTCCCTCCAAACACGTTTAGTGGAATTATGACCAAAAAGTTCTATTTTGGTCTCATCTGACCACATGACTTTCTCCCATGACTCCTCTGGATCATCCAAATGGTCACTGGCAAACTTAAGACGGGCCTTGACATGTGCTGGTTTAAGCAGGGGAAACGTCCGTGCCATGCATGATTTCAAACCATGACGTCTTAGTGTATTACCAACAGTAACCTTGGAAACGGTGGTCCCAGCTCTTTTCAGGTCATTGACCAGCTCCTCCCGTGTAGTTCTGGGCTGATTTCTCACCTTTCTTAGGATCATTGAGACCCCACGAGGTGAGATCTTGCATGGAGCCCCAGTCCGAGGGAGATTGACAGTCATGTTTAGCTTCTTCCATTTTCTAATGATTGCTCCAACAGTGGACCTTTTTTCACCAAGCTGCTTGGCAATTTCCCCGTAGCCCTTTCCAGCCTTGTGGAGGTGTACAATTTTGTCTCTAGTGTCTTTGGACAGCTCTTTGGTCTTGGCCATGTTAGTAGTTGGATTCTTACTGATTGTATGGGGTGGACAGGTGTCTTTATGCAGCTAACGACCTCAAACAGGTGCATCTAATTTAGGATAATAAATGGAGTGGAGGTGGACATTTTAAAGGCAGACTAACAGGTCTTTGAGGGTCAGAATTCTAGCTGATAGACAGGTGTTCAAATACTTATTTGCAGCTGTATCATACAAATAAATAGTTAAAAAATCATATATTGTGATTTCTGGATTTTTTTTTTTTTTTTAGATTATGTCTCTCACAGTGGACATGCACCTACGATGACAATTTCAGACCCCTCCATGATTTCCAAGTGGGAGAACTTGCAAAATAGCAGGGTGTTCAAATACTTATTTTCCTCACTATATATATATATATATACTTATATGATTTATACTTCTCAATATATTTGATGGCTACTTCCAGCAGGATAGCGTACCATGTCACAAAGCTCAAATCATCTCAAACTGGTTTCTTGAACTAGACAATGAGTTCACTGTACTCTAATGGCCTACAGTCACCAGATCTCAATCCAAAAGAACACCTTTTGTAGTGTGGTAAAACGGGAGATTCAAATCGTGGATATGCAGCCAACAAATCTACAGCAACTGCGTGACACTACCATGTTGTTTATTTATTGTTATCTTCTTGTCCTGAACCTGAGCCAAATTTGGGTTTTGGATGTGCAGACTTTTTTGTACTTTTGATCATGTCAATATGGACCAAAATCTCTTGAGGAATGTTTCTAGCACCTTGCAAGTTTTGAAGGAAAAAGGTGGTCCAACACGGTACTACCAGGGTGTACCAAATAAAGTAAAGGACTTTAAGGTAATATGGTTAGACACGGACAGATTCAATGGAGTAAAAATAGTTTGAAAAGAAAACTAGTCACTATTTCTCATTCACAAACTTATTTCAGTCATTTAATCATCATTGACAGCTGGCCTTTATTGCAATATTGGAAAAATAAGGTGCTGTCACATTAATTAGCCCTTGTTAGTCTATCATCAGCCTGTGCTCATTAATTAAGCGATCAATCTCTGAACAGGTTGCAATGCAACAGTCTAATGTGGAACTAAGCCATTATTAACAGCTGCAGTGCACAAACACACACTATCTCTGAGGGCTTTCAAGGATGCAACTCAAACACTAGTTGTAAGCCCTGCTTATCAAGCATTTCTGATCAGAACCTTCTATATATGAGGACAAGTAGGTTGCACTTTATTTTAGAGTATGTGCACTTACGTGTCCTTGCGGTGTACATACCTAAGAAAGTACTAGCTAATATAAAGTAACTACATTGGTTAAGGTTAGGTTTAGGGGTAGGGGTAGGTTCAGTATTACCCAGTTATTTACTGTTATATTTACAGTACATCAACTCCAGGAAAGCATCTAATCACCTATGTCCCTCAACAGCTTGTATCTAATCTGAGGAGCTAAGTATGAAAGATTGTAAGGTAGACTGGGGATTGTTGTAACATCAGTTTAACCAATTGGAAATTAGCATTGCTATCATTCATTTAGGAATGTGCGGTGACAGTGAAGTCTGTTTAAAAATAAAACAGACAAATAATGTAAAGCAAGACAAAATAACACTTTGATTTGTGCTGATGTTAATTGATTTTTACAACAGTTAGCTGCGGTTTTTAAATTTGACTGGTCGAGTGCCATTCTAAGTGTGCTCTTAAGTGACCCTTTCTGTAGGTTTACATCAAGGTGAGGTCACAAACAGAATAAAAAAAATAATAATAATAATATGGACCCTTTTCACAGACTGTGATGATGCATTTCAGTATTCAAATGACAGAAAACTGATTAACACTAATAGTGTGTTTAATACAACGGCTGTGGAAGTGACGGGCAAATTTGAATTTTTTTTCTCTTCTGACAAATGTAATCAATCTCTCTCTATATATATTCCCTTTTTGGAAAGTCATAGCAACGCTATTGTGGATTTTGCCAAATGGAAATGCAACATTATATTTGTTGTAATTCCTGTTCACCACTATAAGTTTACCCAAACTATGATGACTTCAGCTTCTGAGAATCTCAGAAATGTGAAAGCTAAGGTTTCAACAATAGTAAAGCGATGCATGGAGCACCATTCACTTTCAAACTTGTTGCGAAATCTGCGTGGGGAAAACTAATGCCCTCATGAGAAATTCCACATTGCATGTATTACTATGAATTGACTGGATTTTGCCCACAAAAATTCACAGAGCAAAGGTAAATGGTAACCACAACTTCACGCCAGTAGGTGGCGATAAGTGAGTCACTGAACAGT
Organism: Scardinius erythrophthalmus; assembly: GCF_964197995.2. NCBI lineage: Eukaryota > Metazoa > Chordata > Actinopteri > Cypriniformes > Leuciscidae > Scardinius > Scardinius erythrophthalmus. The sequence goes on along the minus strand of NC_138245.1, from coordinate 15,471,830 downwards.
TCATTCAAAAATTGTTGTGTCGACTCAAACAAACTGTCCCTGCATCCTATTGTGCATTATATTCTTTCTAAAAAAGCATGAAAGATTAGAATAAGTGTGTACCAAAGCAAAGTATGTTGAAAAGAGTATGCCAAAAGTCCCCGGATGTTCTATTTACTATCTAATATTTCCGGTAGGTTTTCGAAATTGTAGATTCGTGCACACTCTAACAGCTAATACTGCCCACAACTCACTGTGCTCGGTTCAAAACCACAAACACTGGGGAGGTTCAAGACCATTGGTTCAGTACAGGTGCCCTGAAAGGGGTTTGATTTATTAATAATCAATATCTAAACTGATGAAAATGTAAAATGAAACATGAAAATGTAATGTTATCTATGTTATACTAAATCAGCAACAATCTGAACTGTTTTAAAGAGATGAATAGCAAAACAGAAACGTTTGGCCATAACTATTAAATGTATCATTATGCAAAAAAACATGAACATATTTCTCAACATGAGAGAGCCACAACTAGCAGATCAACGTGCTGCTTTCTCTCCATTATGGTGGAAAGAATTTTTTTAGTGTAAACTTAATTAAATAAAATGTGGTGTGTGCATACTGTATAAGGATGCTAACTGTGACAGGATTGGCATAAGGGGCATCAATTGGATATGGCAAAGTATGGCAGCGGCCATTCCTTGGATGCCTGGTCAGGTCAAAGCAATTGCAAAATAATACATGTTTGCAAGCAAGACGAGCAATCACACCACTGGCCTTGCTCCGTTCTCACGGCTCTACAATGTTTATTGCAGGATTAACGGAGTTATATAACTATGTCTAACATATAATTTGTAATTGTTTAATAAAAGAAAAAAATATTCAATTATTCGTGCAACGTGAGTTCAATGGCACTGCAAATTTACGTGAATCTGTAGTGTTGAGTATTGAAGCCAATCACAGGCATTTCTGTTGAAAATAATGACCAATCAGAGGTGTATACGTTACCGTTTGTGAGAATCCACCAAGTGTTAGTTTTCACAAAGTGTTAGTTTTCCTCCACATCGTGAAACTTTTAGTGTTTACAAATGGGGACAACCTTTGAAAGTTGACAAATTAAACTTTTACAATTTTGAAGTGCCGGGAAAAATTGTGTGAAGCACTTGAAAGTCCTTGAAAAGTCCTTCACTCTTATAACAGTGGTTTATAACGGCCTAATTTGCTGAGGTTTCCCCCGACCCCCACCCCCATTGTTTACTTTTTCTTCACAGTTACATTTTCTGTTTTCTATTTCTTTTCCAGGGTTGTGTACAGCGGGGTTGCTCAGGTTGCCCGGGCAACTGCCCATATGCCCTTCTCGACTCACGTTGCCCTTCCGAGGGGGGGGGGGGGGGGGGGGGGGGGGGGTAAATAAATAAACCGTACAATGGATGCAGAATTTCACGTAGGCCTAGATAATAAATAAAATAAAATAAATAAATAAATAAAAATATCGCAAAGCCTCATTCACTTCCATTCGGGCACCGAAAGTGAAAGTCAGTAGGGGAAGGGCAAACTCTGTTTACGTGGCTGCAGCGCTGCACGCGACCGGTGTAGCAGTCGATTCTGTTCCCTATCGGAATTCCTGTTCCCTTTACGAAATCATACTACAAATCATGCGTAGTTGCCAGTTACCATACGTACCATCAGAACTGAATACGAGCAAGAAGCACAACTGAATGTACGGGAAGCCAAAAGGTTAAAAAAGGATTGAATTGTTCCCGAAATTTAAGCGTTTTTTTTTTTTTTTTTTCAGGTCAGAGCAACTGTCCCTCAAAATTCCTGTGCACGCCCCTGTTCTTTTCTATACTTGTTTAGAACTATTTTCTTTGGTGAAGCAAAAAATAGACACAAGTAACAGGCAATGTATCTAAAATGTAAATTACTCAATTTCAACTTATTGGACTGTTTTACAAAACACATTCGTAGTCGAGATGTGATGTAAATATCAGCTTCCATTACCTTCGCTTGAGGCCATATTTGGAACAACATTCTTGCTCATGTGATAGGTCTTAAAGTTTTTAATGTTGTTTATATTTCTAAGTGGTGTTTTTAATATGCTTTAAGACTAACCATGTACAAATTCATGTCATTACCATTGTTGAGTATTTTCTCTTTAAAACTGCAGTGATCTAAAGACAGTCTCAAAAGCGTGGATTGAAATCACTGGTATTTCTAAAGTCACAAACTACCTTGTAACCAATCACATCAACATGCCGGCACGCATTAGCATATCATTAACTATGACCGCTCTGAAACAGCGGCGTCTCAAGACAAGGTATGTATCCCAGTATATTTTTCTGTTGAAATGAAAAATCGGGTAGATTTAGCAATATAACGGGTGTATGATGTATATTACGATGTTATGATGAAGTACATGCCTTTCTCCACTGATGTTCTGATTTGTTCAAAGCGTTTCTAAGGATGCTGATTGTTAAAAGGCAGCTGTCTGACTTTGAGATGGCAGACGAGAAAACATTGTTTGTATAACATTAGCAACACATTATTAGCTGTTTGACAATGTAGTCAAGCAACACGCTAATCATATTAATAACCGTTATTTTAAAGAGTTATTCCATTGTGCAGCGTTCACCTCAGCAAGTTGGTCGAGTGAATCTCTGAGCTGGCGTGAGTGAGGGGAGGCGGAGCTAATTAGCATATAAATTAATTCATGTATACTAAATTAACCAAGGGTGTAGATTTTCATTTAAGCTATTTTAATTCTTTTCACATGAAAAAAAACTTTTAAATATTTCATTTTGGTGATCAAAGATGAGTTTTAAGGGATAACATTATTGACTAAAGGGAAACAATGAGATAATTTTATTAGGAGATTTTAACATAAACTGGAGTGATAAAGCAAAAAGGAAAGAGCTAAAACGTGTAATGAGTAATTTTGATTTTCAACAGGTTGTCGAAGGGCCGACTAGGATTACTAATTCTTCAGAAACACTCATTGATTTGGTCTTTACTAATAGGCCAGAAAGAATAAAGAAATCCTATAATCTGGTTACCGGTCTATCCGACCACAATATGATATTGATCTTGAGAAAACTCACAAAACAGAGATTTAATATAACAGCAAACGTTAATCAAGAACATTATAAAGTTCCTAATGGACAATTAACTAACCTTGAAAATACAATTAAAGAAATAAATTGGAATGAGCACCTTGCAAATACAAATGTGGATGATAACTGTAATAGATTGATGTGCGAACTTCAAACAACTATACAAAGTTTTATGAGGAAAGTGAAATATAAACCAGGCAAAAGAAATTATCTACCGTGGTTAAATGAAAACATAAGGTCACTCATGAAACAAAGGGACCAAGCTCTTAAGATGGCTCTCAGGAACAAAGTGGAACATGAGAAGCGTCTATTTACCACACTGAGAAATAAGGTTGTAAAAGAGCTCAAAAAGGCTAAAGCGACATTTTTTATTAATGCTATAAGTGAAACAAAAGGGAACAGTAAAGAAATCTGGCGGAATTTGAATAAATTAACCGGGAAATATAATACCATTAATAAAAAAAAAACGATTTAAATATAGATGGAAATGTGATCGATGATCCAAGTAGAGTGGCCATAGCATTTAATAATTACTTCATTGATTCTATAAAAACTTTAACTCACAATTCCCCGGGATTGAACTATTCTATCGCTCCTCTGAATACTAATGCTCCCATTTTAACTTTTAGAGAAGTGACTAATACCAAAGTGTGTATTATTATTTCCTCTTTAAATTGTTCAAGGGCAAAGGATGTTTACGGAACGGATACAATATTTATTAAAACTCATAAGGAGGCACTCATTCCTCCTATTACAAAAATTATTAATCAGTCTATCATTGATGGAGTTTTTCCAAGTGTTTGGAAAACTGCTATAATCACACCAGTGTATAAATCAGGTGATCATATGACTATTAGTAATTATAGACCCATTAGTATTCTTCCATCAGTATAAAAAATTGCCCGAAAAATGGATCTCTGAACAGATAATATTACACTTAAATGCTACGTTTTTTACATTACATCCAATGCAATTTGGCTTTAGGAAACATCATTCCACTGAAACAGCTAATTGTTTTCTTTTGGAGAATATAAAGGCTAAACTTGACCAAGGAGGTGTAGTTGGGGCGGTCTTCCTTGATTTGAAGAAAGCTTTTGAAACAGTAATGAGATTTTAATAACAAAGTTATCAAAGTTTCATTTTTCATCCAGTGTCATCAAATGGATACAATCATACCTTTTAGATAGAAAACAATGTGTTCGCATAGGCCATAAAACTTCCCAAGTGACTGATAATGACTTGGGGGTACAGCAAGGTTCAACTTTGGGTCCTCTGTTGTTCTGCCTGTATATTAATGATCTACCTGAAGTCTGTCCTTCTGCAGTAACTTGTCAGATGTACGCTGATGATACGGTCATACTGTATATGTACATGCAAAAAACAAGAGGCAAGCTGCCAAGGAACTATCAGCTACTATGGTCAATATTTCTAATTGGCTAACAAACTCTTGTTTACATCTTAATACCAGTAAATCTGTATGCATGTTCTTTTCGAAATCGGCAAATAAAGATCCCGACCCAGAAGTTACTGTAGCAGGAAGAACACTGTCAGTTGTACAGGAGTTTAAATATTTAGGTATAATACTAGACACACAACTGAAATTTAAATCACAAGTTAAAAAAGTGGTAAACAGAATTAAATTTAACTTGATCAATTTTAGGTATATTAGAAGTAATTTAACTACAGAGGCCTCAAAGTTGTACATCGATGCCATGATATTGTCACATATGAACTACTGCATGACCAGCTGGACGCAGACAGGAAGGACTGCATTACAGTCAGTAGAAACAGTTTATAAACGGGCTCTGAAAATAATGGATAATAAGTCAAATTATTTTCTGTCACGGAACACACACGGGAAAAGGGTAGATCCAAAAGCAGTATTTATTGTTTAGGGTAATCCAATATCGTAATCATCCAGGCAGGGGTCAAATCCAAGTAAGCAATCCAAAACGAGAAACACAAAAGGAACAGGCGAGAAACAGACATCAGAAGTGGTGTGATATACAACAAGGACTCCGTGATAAACACTGAAACAACCAGGGTATATATACACACAGAACTAACAATGAAACAGGGAACAGCTGGGAACAATGATGACGGGGAACAGCTGAGTGCAATGAACAGTGATTGGTACAGACAAGGATTGTGGGGAATGCAGTTCATAATGTGACAGACACCGTGGGGAAGGAGGACATCTAGTGGTAACCAGGGAACACAAACCAGACACTGTGACATAACCCCCCCTCTACGGAGCGGCTACCAGACGCTCCAAGACGTGACAGACAACACAAGAGTCCAGGCGGGAGGTGGACTGGTGGAGGATCAGGGGGAGGGATGGGGGGCCAGGTCCATGGAGGGAAACGGGGACAAGGGGTGACAGTTCATCTGGCGACCAGGGTGAAGACGACAGTCCATCTGGCGGCCAGGGCGAAGACGACAGTCCATCGGGCGACCAGGGTGAAGCAGATGGACCATCGGGCGGCCAGGGTGGAGTAGGTCGTGCAAGCGGCCAGGGCTGAAACGACAATCCATTGGGTGGCCAGGGCTGAAACGACAGTCCATCGGACGGCCAGGGCGGAGACTCTCCCTCGGGCGACCAGGGCGGAGACTCTCCCTCGGGCGGCCAGGGCGGAGACTCTCCCTCGGGCGGCCAGGGCGGAGACGACCCCTCGGGCGGCAAGGGCGGAGACGACCCCTCGGGCGGCCAGGGCGGAGACGACCCCTCGGGCAGCCACGGCGGAGACGACCCCTCGGTAGAGCTTAGATTCTCTGCCCGAGCCCGAGCCCGGACTCGACCCGACCCGACCCGCGGGCCGGGTCGGGCTGATATTTCCCGCCACTGTATTCGGGCCGGGTCGGGTCGGGCCCTTGATAGGCTAAAGCACGTTACGTGTCATGCGCAGCGTCTCGTCCACTCTCACTCGCAGTCTCGCACGCGTGACGCATCACACCTGCTGTGCGTGCTGTAGGCTACTATTCTGCTGCTTAAGTGCAACATGGAGCTTGAAGAAGCAAAGAAAAAAATTTAAACAGAAGAAATAACTTTGAGCAAGTTTGGAGGAAAATCGGAGGTATGGAAACATTTTAAACTAGTCGTGCGGAGTGACAATATGTGTTGGCTTTGTCTCGTGCATTAAATGTTAAATGCGGCACGCTGCTCGCTGACAGCAAAAAAAAAAACGGGGACTTCGACGATGAACAGACACATGAAGCAGTCTTGCCATGGCAGAAATTATCATAGTAGTCAGCCTCAGGCCTCAATGTCCTCTTTTGTTACTTTTCCGATCCATTCATTTATTTCTGAATAAACAATGCAGTTTACATGCTTCTTCCTTGTCGCATTATTCATAAGATAATTAATAAATGCACGCACATGAACTTGATAAATGTTACAGATATGTTTACTATGCACAAACAAATGCCTTTCCTTTACATGTGCAAAATTCAGAATTAAATGAATGTGCTGCAATTTGTACAAAAAGAGTGTCTGTAGTAACCTACGTGTTTTAGCTATTAAATAAGCACATTTAGTTTCAAGTTTGTTAAGTTTCGTTTTGAAGAAAGCTTTTCTTTAAAGTGAATTTCGTTTTGTATAAATTGTATCTTAATTTTAATACATTCCAATTGCCTGGATTTAATACATAAAAAGCAATAGGCCTATAGCAGACAATATAATCATGACATGCAGTCGCCGGCGCTTCGCGGTCACTTACAGTACACCATTTGAAACTCGTAACACACGCTGTCACCGAATTTACAAATCTTGCTTGTTGCTCACACACATATTATGTTGAAATAACAATATGTTGTAGTAACATTATTAATCTTTAAGAATATTTGATTGAATGCTGAATGTTGTGTGTTTGTTCAATTTAATAAAATTAAAACTTTAATTGTGATAATTAAAATAACTGAATATTTAATATTGAGTGGGCAATTTTTGCTCATTTATTAATAGTATTTATATAATATATATAACTGCGCAGCTCCCCCCTGTAGCTTAAATGATCTAGCACAGCAGCACCTGCGTTAAAAAATATTCTGGCGCCGCCCCTGGTTATAACGGCCCACATATGGTCGGGTTTAAATCGGGCTTGGGCTCATAATTACAGTGAATGTGTCGGGCCGGGCCGGGCTCGGACACAACGTGCTCGGGCTCGGGTAGGGTCGGGCTTGATTTGTTGGGCCCGATCTAAGCTCTACCCCTCGGGCAGCCAGGAAGGAGATGACCCTTCAGGCTGCCATGATACAGGAACAGACACCGGCTCAGGAACAGGAACAGACACCGGCTCAGGAACTGGAACAGACACCGGCTCAGGAACTGGAACAGACACCGGCTCAGGAACTGGAACAGACACCACCGGCTCAAGAACTGGAACAGACACCACCGGCTCAGGAACTGGAACAGACACCACCGGCTCAGGAACTGTAACAGACACCACCAGCTCAGGAACTGGAACCACTGGCTCAGGAACTGGAACAGACACCACCGGCACAGGAACAGACACCGCCGGCTCAGGAACAGACACCACCGGCTCAGGAACAGACACCACCGGCTCAGGAACAGAGGTGACGTGAACAGTCTCTGGATCAGCAGAAGTGATGGATCGCTGGGGTGGCGCAGGCAGTGCGAGCAGAGCAAGACGTCTGGGCGGCGCGGGCAGAGCAAGACGCCTGGGCGGCGCGGGCAGAACAAGACGCCTGGGCGGTGCGTCAGGGACGGTAGTCACCTCCGGAATGGTCTCCGTGTTATGAGCCACCGGACTCGGGACCACCAGCACTGGGACCACTGGCACTGGGACCACTCCTGCGGCCCCTTATCAAGCCCAGCACAACAAATAATACAGCAGCTTCTGACATAAATGACAGAAGTTACTTTTCACTGCCTCTTTGACGACCAAGTTGTATATAGAAAGTGTTGGATAAGTCATACTAGACAGACTCATGGGCATTTATTTAAGGGTAAAGAAGCACCAAAATGCCCATACTACCAGCAACTTGTCTATAAAACATATACTTTTGGAACTGCCCAAATGTAAATGAGCCAGATTTAGCCGTACAGACTAATTTTCATCTGGAGTCCCTGGCAGGTTGTTATTATAAAAACCGTAAAAAAAAAGCGCTGTCTCTTATCAATAAAAATTGGGCAGGCCAAAAGTATATGTTTTATAGACAAGTTGCTGGTACTATAGTATGGGCATTTTGGTGCTTCTTTACCCTTAAATAAATGCCCATGAGTCTGTCTAGTATGACTTATCCAACACTTTCTATATACAACTTGATCGTCAAAGAGGCAGTGAAAAGAAACTTCTGTCATTTATGTCAGAAGCTGCTGTATTATTTGTTGTGCTGGGCTTGATAAGGGGCCGCAGGAGTGGTGTCTGGCGATTCCACCTGTAAACTGACGGTCCCTGTTCATCACTTCAAATGTCAAGTGAATTATAATGCAAAGCTAGCATTTGTCACAAAGACTATTGCACAGATACCTCTACTTGTCATACACAGACAAAAAAAAGAAAGCTTTGTAAAAATATCTCCCCGTGGTGCTCAAACTGTTGCCTGAAAAGTTCTAAAGTTATAATGGTAAAAAATGCAATTAGAAATATTTGGATGCCGGAAAATCTTAATCACTAGTACCACCACAGTACAATTTAATTTACTATACCCTTTAACATATGAGCTGCGAAGTGTTGAACACAGACTGTAAAAGCAGGTGTTATATTTGACATATCTGCTAATTAGTTAAAGCTCCAATATGTAGGGATTTTGTAATAAAATTTCCAAAAATAACTTGCACAGTGTGATATATTTCCTCCAGTTATGTACTTACAATATCTCAAAAGTCTCCAAAGATTTTTTATTTCAGAGAAATTCCGATTTTAAATAACTGGCCGTCCCGGAAAAGAAATGTCGCGCCTCAGTGACGCAATGTCCGCTCTCTCTATCCTTCTTTCCGGTGTGGACCATGTGATAGGATATTCCACCACACCGGATTTTTTTTTTTTTTTTTTACAACTTTATTGAGGTTTTTTTCTTATCACAATAAACAATAAAGACATCTGACAAAGAATAAAAAAAGGAATAAAATAAAAAATATGACCCACATCACCGGAATATCGCATGGTAAAATGCGGAAGTGGTGGTTAAAGCGTTATAGCCATAGACTGTATGGTTATAGCTGTTATGGATCACGAACTCTTTGGCGAGTATTGAAGTGCCAACAAAACGAAAGCGTCCATATTCGGATACACGCGGAGTCACGGACTGTGTGACAAACGGAGGAATAAAACCCGGATAAATATCGGCAGGCGTTTTCGAGATGGAGAGAGCTGCGCGTCTGGACTTGTCAGAGACTCTCTCGCGAGTGTATTGAGACAGGTAAGACATGCAACTGTCAATAATAGCACTTATAAACAAAGTTATATTGCTCTTTGTACTTTGGTAAGGCTTTTTATCACGTGTGGTGACCGAGATTATGGCAGTACAATTACAATCGGAGATGATGTTAAAAAAAATATTTAGTCATTACTTGCAAATGTTCGTTCAAATTTACTTTTAGATATTGGTTTGAACACGTTAAACAACACGGCATTAACCATAAAAAACGTAAAACTGCACAACATTAACCAAACAAATCATTTGACAAATAGCTGTATGTTGTAACGGGATAGCCTAATATAGCATAACATTTCACGTCCCTTGCAGTTCATTAATTATGATGACATAAAATAATACGATAAGACATACAGGTAATACAAAAACGAATAAATTACCTCATCCGTGATCATGATTCATTAATTCCATTTAGATACATCGCTAGATGGTGAAAACGCATTATAAACCACATCTCCCATCGTCACCTCCTTCATACCGTCATCAAGCTTCGCCTTTGTTATTGTTGGAAACTGCGCCCTCTTGTGGTCAAATACCAAAGTCACATACTGGAGCTTTAATACTTCTGCTTTGTTGTTGAAACAAGCTCAACAAACTAGATTTGCATTTCCTGAAGCAAGTGTTTGAAAGGCAGCACAAGATGTACAGATGAACAGATGTAATAAAGAAAACATCAACAACAACTCTGTTTGCAAATGGAACGAAAACATTCAACTACAATTCAGAAAGCAAATACTGGCAGATTGTCAATGGCATATGCTCTATCAGTGTCAAAGCCAGAGATTTTTTTTAACTTGTGCTTTAAAATTTCTTTTGAAAAGTTAATAACACCAATAGATATTACCTGGATGAGATAATCTACAAATTAAAACACTACTAAATACAATACACTGGTGTTGCATTCCTTACAGAAAAAAATGGGAAGAAGCAGAATTAGGATTATGAGGCATATTAATGTAAATATAGAGGAAAGAAATAATAATAATAATGAAGTGATTAGGAGTAAATAGGTGTGTTGACACTTTTGACTGGTAGTGTGTATATGACCCTCAGTAGTTGAAGTGGTCTTGTTACTTCACAGCTATCAAAATGTACTGTATCAGCATAACAAAATTAAAGATTGTTCCACAACCATCAGCACCCAGAGGAAATCATTAATGTGCAGGTAAACATGGTTGAATGTGATGGTTAAAAATGTACAATGCTGTCAACACTTTAAAATGAGACTGTGCTAGTGTATATGTCAAAATTTCTGCTGTTGTACCAATGAATCTCATTAGAAAGGGTAGTTTATATCCCATGAGAGAGTTTATACTGAGATCTTTAGCAAAATACTGAGTTGTGAGCAAAAAAGGGCATTTGATTAGTTAAAGGTGAAGCATGTCATTTCAGCAGAAATATACTGGTATAATTCCAATGTTTAACTGAGCGACCCACCTAATAGCATTGGCTCAACCAGTGGCAGGTGGAGTTTTTTAATATTACTTTACCATGCACTTACAGTGAATGGGGACTAGAGCTCTTGAGCTTAAAAAAGGACATAAAAACTCTATAAATGACCATTAAATCATAAAACAGGATAATTATGTCAGTGAGTTGAACATATGAACCAGATCAGTCTGATTTATGAACGAACCATTCATTCATTGAAAAGATGTGTTTCGATGAGTGAGACAGAGCGATACAATTTGACGTCGCTACTTCTCTCATGAACTCTTATGACCATGCCAAGGACAGTTCAAGTGGATGTTAAGATTAAGTAACACACATTCTTTTTTGTCACACAAAGTTAATGTATGGGTTTAGAAGACTTAGAATATAACTTAGACTTAGTCTAAACCACTTGTTTGATATTTTATGGTGCTTTTTTTAAAGCTTTCTCCTTTTGTATTCTACAGAAGAAAGAGGGTCATACGGGTTTGGATCAGCAGGTAAATAATCACAGAAATGTCATTTTTGGGTGAAACATTCCTTTAAAAGTCAAAACAATGTAAGGTATCTGATGTAACACTGAAAATATGTTGCATCCTGAGATTTTAAAGCATCCCAAGTCTGAACTTTATGAAACAGAACAGAAGAAGTGAAGTTCAAAGTAGCTCAGATTAAGGGAGGTATTACCTTCAGGACCACAGCTGTCAAATATAAATCAAGAGCTTCAGAATGGTTTGTGCATGCATCTTAAAATCTCTCGAAACAATCTCTGAAATGTTCCTTTGACAAAGGAACACTCAGGCTTATCAAATTTTATACGGACTGCCTATGGATTGGGCGAGACAAGCTGTTGTAAAATGCTCAGTGATGGACCTAATTTTGGCCAAAAGCCTCTTCCACAAACCCTTCACAAACTCCATCTTTGAAACGCGGAGGGAATTAGCCTCTAATTCACTCTACCCTATTCAGCCTTCTGCCGTGGCTCGGCAGGCAGGAAAAGGTCACAACAGGTGTCCCATGCTGTCTCCTTTTAAGAGTGCTTGGCTGTGTTCCATGGTTACCCCGGTGAATGCAACGCACCATTTCCACTCTTCACTCAAACACCGCAGGTCTCTTTTTTACAGCTTTTGTCCAGTTCCCCTGTCTAACCAGGGTCAGAGAAGGGAAGTAAGTGTTCCGAGTGGTTGCTATTTTTCTCACTAAGGAACTTAGAGCCTGGTGGTCCTGGCTTGGACATATAGGTATGTAACGAAATAGTACTACTTGTAAATGATTGCAGCCCACTGGCATTTTGCGAGTTTTAACATCCACAATTTACCATTGTTATGTTCGGTTTAAAGGGATCTTTTGAACACTTTTAGAATGCTGTCTCAGGTTAGAAGGGAAGTAGATTGTGTCTGCGTGATGTGTCGCTCTTGATGTCATGTGACAAGTGTTGAACTGACTATTAAGCCCTGACAAGACTAGCATGTCGAATTTATATCAGTTCAAGTCAAGCTGTTTTACTGTCTGTCATCTCATTAAGAACAAGACTGAAATATAGTACCTCTGGAGCCACAGCGCAAGATGTAACCATGCCACAGTAAAAGATAATAAATATATGCACTGGATAATAATGAACAAAAGACAAAGGCGAAATGCTTTGCGCTCAGCAAAAACAGATAATGTTGTGTTGTCGACTGGCTGTGAGGGTATTGCGTGGTGTGAAATGTTTTGTGCTGATATATGTGTCATGAATAATTATTTTGGTTACATTTAAAACCACGCATACCAGTTATATGGCAGAATATTTTAAAATGGCGACTGGAGACAGTATGGAAAATGGACAAATTCTAGCCCATAAAATATGTTTTATTAGGATTTTGCGGTTAAGACAGCGTAAAACCAGAGAGATTAGTTTCAAATGTTCGCTTATTTCGCAGTTTTTCTGTAACGCGAAAAATAACGCAATGGAAAATTTTAGAGCGAACCCAAAATCTCATCGATTTGTTATTTAATGTGTTGAATATTGTATTAGAGACATAAATCGGGGGTAGACAAACAATAAGCAGTACCTGCACGTGCGGATCTTTTAAAATTGTCCCGTACTAACATGTTTTTGAGATGAAATTGTCTTGCAACAGATCTTATCGATTGGTCGCCAACATCTGTGTGAGGGTTTAAAATGCTTGGATTGACGGAAAAGCTTAGCAATCGTATCGCATGTTGTCACAAAGGGAAAATTCCACCACTCACTGAAGCAGTGTGATTCTCTGCAACCAGCAGGTACCGACACGGCCATTCAAGAATTCCGTCACACAAATGAAAATCGCATGGATTTTTAGGATATTAGGGTTTAACTGGTGCACCTAACAGCGAGCAACGTTGCTTCGACATTTCCGGAGACATGCTTCACCACAAGGGTTAAAAACCGTACTACGCTCTCACTCCTATCAGCATGCCACGCCATTTTCCTGTTTTATTTCCCCCCGCTTCCATGCTTCCTGCTCCGCCGTCCCCTCCTGAACGCTGATCAGTGAGGTATTTTCAGCCAGAGGATGAGACACCAACACATAAAAGCAACACAAATAAAAGGTCATTGTCTGAGGGCTTACCGGAGCCGAGGCAGGAAAGGGCCCGAACCAGTCAGTAACTATCGACCACGTGCGGGTGCTGAACCTGGAAGACAGAGAACAACAAAGACAGTTTGTGACAAAGCTGACACGCTGTAGTCTGCGAAGAGTAAAATCAATTGTGACATTTTTCATTTATTTGTAAATGCCTCTTTGGCGGCAGACTCACTCGAAACGACACTCAGGCTCTTATGGAATAGGAGAGGTGAGAGTAAAATAGAAGAATCCTGACAGTTGCCTTAATGAGATTCCGCATTAGGGCCAGGCTCACACACTTTTCCCTCAGCCAGGAGCACGCCCTTCACTTTCAATCTCACACACAAGTAATTTGGTAAACGTTAACCCTATAAAAAGCTAAATCCAGACAGCATTGCTGACACTTTTCTCACCGTCCCGTATTTAATGCGAAACAAGAGTCTTAAATAGTTTGCGCTGATGAACAGAAATAGATATGCGAATATCAAATCGAACATTTGCAGAGTATATTTGATTTAAAAACTTGATGCAAAAAGTCTCAGGGTTCTCAAGTCTCACGCATTGGCCGTGAGACACACGCAATTCAACCAGTTCACACGCTCACACGCCACACCGTGTATTTCTCACGCTGAAAAGGCAATGCCAACCAAGTTGTCCTGCAAGCTTTTTATATAACGTTGTATATGAGGCGCGGGCACACAAAGTGAAGTTTCCTGCCGCCAGCACGTATCTCGGCCAGATTGCGTTCGTTAATAGGCGCGCGAACACACGGAAGTTGACGGAACATTCTCGGCCACCGTACGTTCGTTACTAGATAACCAACAACATCGCGCGAACACGGCGAACACACGTCGTGAATGATGGAGAAAGTAAGTTGGAAGAAAGCTCGTCTAACATTTTTAGGCTAGAACATTTAATATATAGCCCATCGTATACATTATTAGTGATGCAGTCAAAAACTCTACAACTACTCTGCAACCAGGCCAGAAGCTTTGGCTCAGTTTGGCTAGCTTACGTTATCTGAAACTAAGGGAAATGTTAGTGGGTATGGGAAGGAATGAAAATGTATTTCTTTATTTTATTTTAAATAAATTTAAATTATTTATTTTATTTTAAATTATATATTATACTGTATTAATAGTCTTTCTAGTTACATTAATGCTATGTATTAAAGCAGAGTGCTCTAATATTTTATATCCTGTCAAAACATATTAATTGCCATTTGTATTTTTCCAACACTTACAACACAAAACACATTTCATAAGCTGGAGTGTGTACTCCAGTGTGCACACACACACACACACACACACACACACACACACACACACACACACACACACACACACACACACACACACACACACACACACACACACACACACACACACACAACATAATACTCTATTTGTTCTCAATGTCCCACCACACAAATCATTATACCATTTTAACTAGACACTGTTCAAACTATATGCAGCAATTTGTTATATTTTTGTAATTTGCGTAACTTATTTGTAATTTTGATATTATAAATATAACATTAAAGAGTAGGCTATATTTGATGTGATGAATTTCTCTGTCATTTATCAGATTTACCAATTGTTATATTTTCAATTTGTCCTGGTTAATTATGAACAATGGGTAAAATTGGGGGGCGGGGTCAGGTGGGGGCGGGGCTCCATTAGGGCTCCTCCCCTAACCGCATGTGATCTCACTCCAAGCTTTTGATAAAACTTGAGAACCCTGAGTCTTGACAGATTTGACACAACCGAGTTTGTTATTTCAAGCATACAGACACAATAACTT
Organism: Scardinius erythrophthalmus; assembly: GCF_964197995.2. Taxonomy (NCBI): domain Eukaryota; kingdom Metazoa; phylum Chordata; class Actinopteri; order Cypriniformes; family Leuciscidae; genus Scardinius; species Scardinius erythrophthalmus. Next base: position 15,456,520 of record NC_138245.1, on the reverse strand, counting down.
CAATATATTATTATGTATTATTCCTGCCTTTAAATACAAAAGCTGTAAACTGGACACATTTATTTAATATAAAAAACTGGTAACACTTTATTTTAATGTGTTCTTGTTATAAGTTACATATATTTACTATAGTAATAATATATATAATAATTACATACAACCAAAACCAAACCCTAATCCTACCCTAACCCTACAGTAGGTACATGTACTTAATATTGTTCAGTACTTAAATGTATAATTACACTGTAACAGGGACACATTCAAATAAAGTGTAACCAAAAAAACTGTATACTCAGTGTTTACATACGCACATACTATTTAATATCTACTCACAGTGTAATTGACCTATTTTTAAAATGTACCTTAATTTACTATAGCAATTCATTTAGTAACGTATTATATGTAACAATCACTGCACTGTTTTAGGAGCAGAAGTTTTAGTAGAAATATGTATTTAGTAAGTATAGAAGCTTACTTGATTTTAAAACAATGTGATATAACTTTGTGAGAAATCATAACCACATTAACTTACACAATGTAATCCTAATAACATTAAGAAATACTGTAGGCCAACTTGTTCTTAATGGGGTCTTAAAGAAAAATGTTTGTTTTAAATTTAAATGAGGAATGCCTTTTATTTCTGGAATAATACTGGCAGCTGTGTCTGGTAATCATACAACTAATATCAAATAATTAAAACCAAAGAACAAAGCTGAATTAAGCAGTTTTATATTTTTTTTTTTTATCTGAATGTTAAGGAAAATTACAATTTCTAAATCACAGATTTAAAATGTAAGCTGTAAACACATTACACTGTTTATCTAAAGGGTTTACAAATGAGACAAAATAAAGAAGAGATTAAAAAGATCCAGTGACTGAATAATCACCTATGCAGCCCTCATCGTATTTCTGTACATATATACATCCATCTTAAGAACTGAAAGTAAAACACCCCTGTTCATTAGTGTTTTGAATAAACCCTTCCAGCCGCATATGGCGTAAAGTTCTTCACAGGAGAATTGAGACAAGTTCATTGAGTTCACTCAGACTACTCACCCTTGTCCTCCACAAGGGACTTCCTTATAAAGACAGTAGTCTGTAAGCACAGAAAGATATAGGCCTATATATCAAACAGTAAAAGTTGAATGACTCTGGAATCTCTAAGAAGAAAAGTTTACTCAAAAAATTATTCTGCCAATTAATTCTCTCATCATTTACTCACCCTCATGTAATTCCAAACCCTGTATGACTTTCTTTTTTCCATGGATTAGAATAACCTTAACAGAAGAACGTACAAGTCATAAAAAAAAAAAAAAACACTATTCACAGAAAAGCCTATTTTACTGTAATTATACATATACACTATCGTTAAAAAGTTTGGGGTAGGTACGACTGTAAATGTTTTTGAAAGAAGTCTCTTATGCTCACCAAGGCTGCACTTATTTCGTTTAAAATTACAATAAAAACAGTAATATTATGAAATACTATTGCAAATCAAAATAACTATTATTTACTGTTTTAGTATTTTAAAATGTAATTTATGTGATGGCAAAGCTGAATTTTCAGCATAATTACTCCAGCCTTCAGTGTCACAGGATCCTTTCAGAAATCATTCTAATGCTTATTTGCTGCGCAAGAAACATTTCTTATTATTATCATATTATTATGAAAAAATAGTTGTGCTGCTTAATTACACTTTTGATCAATTTAATGCGTCCCCAAACTGACCCCAAACTTGTGGATGGTAGTGCTATAAGTTCGTTTTGTCAATGTATAGGAGTGCTCTAGCATATAGATATTAGCATATTAGCTTTGAGGCTATAAGACTTGTTTTAATTTAATGGGGTCTTCAATGTAAATCAGTAGTGCTCAAAGGTTTTGAACTTTTTTTTCTCTCTTTTATTCTTTACACTTCAGTGGAGCACACTCAAAAAAGGATTGAAGAGTATACTGCATCTTTTGGAAACATCTCCCTTGTTCTCTTAAGTCGCTGTGATGTGCTGGCATAAATAAAAACAGATGGCTGTTTTTTAAAGTCCTGCGGTGGAGTGCACCAGCATTATGCCAAAGACCCCGTCACATTTACTATCCATCTCTGTCTGATTAGCATTTCAACTCAGTTGTCAGGTTTGCTTGATATGTAATCTGATTTGTGGGTCAGGAAGAGAGTCTCTCTTCTAGTAAGGAACATAATAGCAGTTACGCTGCCATCACATGTTATCGTAATTTTCGTAAATACGAGTTTCCTATAGTGAAATATTGGACATGAACGCACTCTCAAGCCATATTTACCAATGGGAAGCTCTGAGATCATTTTAGGTGCGTTCACACCATGTCGTAATTACCGTAATGATTTTGAACTGTAAAAAGCCTTCACGTGCTTGTAGAATTAGTAATTAAAACTCATAATTTTCTGAGAGCTACGACTTATGCCACATCCACTGTACCACCTGACAACTGCAGATTAACCTTTCATCATTTCACCGTTCACGCCATGTTGTAATTGCCATAATTACGAGATTTCAACTTGTAAAAAGAGTTCAGATCCTTGTAAAGCTCGTAATTACAGCTTGTAAGATGGGAATTTTCGGAGAGCTCATACCTGTATCACGTGACCTCTGTACCACTGAGGCTGCTTCATTTCAGTAAACTGACCACTACATTCCTAAGTCATTAAGAAATTACAACAATTTATGTTTCACTAGGAATAACAGTCCATTATATAATGGTTACTGTTCTGAAAAAAGACATCCTTTATGACGCATGTCAGACATGTGCAGATGCGGAATTTTCAGATTTGATTTGAGCTTTGGATGCGTTAAAAAATTTGAACTTGTCGACTACACCGTATGCGAAACGCCAACCATATGTGATGTATTCCAATGTATTTCAATCAGATCGGTGTGAGAATTATTATATTTTTAGTTCAACATTATAAGAAACACATTTAAAACCTTTAACCTGTCACTAACTATTATTTTGGTAATCGGGCGATTATTTTAATAATCGAGAAATCTGATTTTTTTCTTTTGGGTGGTAATAAAAATGGACCCGAGCAAATGAACAGTCTTTAAAATGCATATAACAATGAAGCAATAATAACAATTAGGTTCAAATAAAGTATCAAAAGCAAATAAACATAAGGTTTCATATAACAAAACTGTGAAAATACATAGGCCTCATATACTGTACATCAAATAAACAATCTTCTTATGTAGTTACACTATGTTTTATAACAAATGCCTAAAGAGGGCGCCAACGGCATGGTGTTGTTGCACTTTACAGCAGATTGTGTTTAATATTGTTCAAACGCCCTTTAATTAAAATGTTCTTTAATCTTTAATATTTGGCCACTCCTTTATGAAAGCAATGCTACAGCCACTGTCATTTCTTGAACAAGAATGTGGACATCAAAACATGCAAACTTAGAGTGAGGGTTTAAACTTTCATTCTGAAATCGCGATGAACAGTTCGCATATTTGAAAACATGTTGATATTCTCCTGCGTTTGCGTAGGTTTAGTAATTACTTACCTTACAAATCTGATGAAATATCGCACATTGCGTTCGCAGATGAAACGTTATAAGCAAACCAAACACACAGCATGCAGAGATGGAGAGTTCACTCCACGCATGTAAATGATAACAGGTGATGACGTGGATCAGTGAACAAAGCGCTTTCAGACGCACAAACCTGCACAGCATGTAAATAATTAAAGCATATTAAACCCGCAGGACATATATTTATTTAATTGATCCACAGTCTTTGTGAATTCATAATATCACTATGCTTATCGAATGTTTTTAATACATTGTGCAGCCTTAGAAAACGGTCTAATAATACGGCTCAAAATTGCATCACTTCCGGTATTTTGCTGGTTAAGGTTACTCGACACGGGTAAATAGCAATTGAAGATTTTTTTTAAACTGAATACTCAATTTTAAAAGAGGAATCGACAGCCCTAAATTAAACAATTATTTATTTAAATAATAATATTCAAATTATACCTTCATCATTATTATATAATAGCGATTGGGTAAAATGGCCATGACAATTGCGTCCTTTGAAAAACAACAGCACTTTTTGTCCACAAAAGAGTTAAATCCGTGAAATATTGATATATTGTCCATTGTTTACCTCAGATTTCACCTGAATGATCTGCGCTTCATCATTGTTCTTCAAGAAGTGATGCAATCTGAGCACCGTTTATGTTGTAAAACTGTATAGTTACTGTATAGTTTATGTTTACTGTATAGTTACTGTATAGTTTATGTTGTAAAACTGTATTATCAGACCGTATAAAACTCTGAATAATCTGGCTCCTAAATACTTAACGGATCTTTTGACTCCGTACACTCCTTCTAGAAACCTGAGATCCTCTGACCTTGGCCGTCTTACAGTCCCTAAAGTTAAACTTAAAAAACGTGGTGATCGCGCTTTTGCCGCTGCTGGGCCGAAGCTATGGAACAGCTTTCCTCCTTCTATTAGACATGCTCCATCTATCTGTACTTTTAAATCTCAGCTCAAGACTCATTTATTCACCTTGGCTTTTAACACTCTGTAGTTTGTCTTCCTGGATTTTTCTTTTATTCTATTGAGTGCCTCTTTGTCTTGTCTGGTATTTATGTTTGTATATTGGTTTTATTTTTGTGTCTCTTTTATTCCTTGTAAAGCACTTTGGTCAACTTCGGTTGTGTCTTAAATGTGCTCTATAAATAAATGATTGATTGATTGATTGATTGACTGATTGACTGATTGATTGATTGATTGTATAGGCCTATGATTGTATACATATGTCTATTCTCACAAACAAATGAGCCTGCCTCCAAAGTTTATTTTTCAAAATAGGGCAGTAGTTTTACTTATAGCTAATATACAATCAGTGCTGTCGGATTTTGTTATATCTTGAGAGGCATATTCTCTAGCCATTGTCATTGTAGTAAAGTTTCAAGGGGTTAAATATAAGGCTGTATAAGTCTTACGTAAGCAAATATGCCTACTGACAAACAGGTTAAATAAAAAAATTATAGCCTATTTAACAAAACCTTTCCGTTCCTCTCTAGTTAATTTTTCTTAGTTAATTTAGAACTATCGTTCTATGGACACTGAATGTTTTTTCTGAGGTTAATGTTACATGATATTGTTTACCCGCAGTTTTATTGATGTCCTTCTGTGGTTAAAACACTGACTGAGCGATTAAATGAGATATGAGATATATTTTGGTAAGCTCTGCTATAGGCTATATCTAAACATACCTTCTGATGTTCATTCATGTTTATTTCATGAAATACCTTAACTAAAGAAGAAGAGATTATCGGTTTACATGCACGCTGCCACTTCACTTGAACTACAGCAACCTATGACGTCACAATAAAGAGCACCAAAACGGTATTTATTGTTTTCATTTTTGACATTGTTTCAAATAAAAAGTAACAATGCACAAAATGTATGGCTACAAATAATGTTGAATTAAGGCCTATTGTTTGATTTTTAATCAAAACAATTCAAATCGAGAAATCCGTATTTTCCACCAGCACTATATATAGACTAGCAATAAAACATTATACCGATAGGGTTGTGGGGGTTCAAAAAGGTAGAGAAACACAGCTGTAATGGATAGTAGCTCAGGGTCTGATCAATTTGTCTTCAAGTTCTCTCTGGACAGTGGTAAACACTTCCCTCCTCTCTTTACCTTTCCAGTTGAACGTGAAGTGGATTTACTTGCAGGCGGCATGTGGCGTGAGAGTATGAGGTCAGCTCTCTCCTGCTACCCCTCTGGCGAGGTCACAGCAGCCAGACTTCCGTACTGATTCGCCTGACCATTGGAGCGACCATCCATAAGCTAAAGAACTTGGGGAGGAGGCCAAAAACCTGTCCGTACAACACTATGCTTCAAGCTGTGGTACGGAGGATGTTATATGAAGAACAAACTGAGGAAACCTAAAAGAATGAATCTAAAAAAGATTTGGTTGTACCTTCTACATCTTCGATTTGTACCTGTTAATGTTTTGTTCCGAACTCTAAAGTCTTTGTTTTTATAGATATTGATACATGTAAATGTCCCTGAAAAAAAAATATTTCTGTTTTTATGCGTATGTTCAAAAGTCCATTAAATTATTCTTAATTTGTGAACGTATTATGCATTCAAAATAAATGTGAAGTATTCAATTAAAATGAATTAAACACGAACTTTGAAAACAAAATTCAAGTAGCCTATTTATTATGCAGTTTGGTGAATGGAAAAGCAATTTGCTCTGGCATTAATTTTATGCTGTGAAGCATTTTTGAACTAATCTAAATTAATTGTTAGATATTTAAAAAAAAATTAAAGCAAATATGTGAGTGTGTAAATGTATTTGTACAAAGATTTGATGATACAATTTGTAATGTCAAAAATGTATTAAATTAAATAGAAATATTTGTATTAGTCATATCAGACTTTTGGACTATACTGTATATTCAGTCAGCATGAAGCGGAAGTTGCGATAGTCTTTTATTTCCTATTGTAAAAATGGTTTCTCAAAATTTTTGCACAGATAAAAATACTGCAATATTAAGAAAAAAATAAGAATTGTTGGTCTGGATTTCATGGTGATTTTAAGGAATAATTGATCGATCTAAAACTCTGTTAAGGACTCACTATTAAAACCACAATGAGACAAATTGGTACTCCATTGTCTCTGAAATATGTGTGTAAAGCACATTCAGGCTAGCCAGTGATTCTCTGGAGACTCTGCTCTGACCCCTCTATCACTCTTTTTACCTCACTGTCACAACTGACAGGCTTCTTCTCTTTCCAAGCAGCAAAACAGTGACACTGACTCTGTCCTGTCAATTATTTATGTCTAAGTGCCCAGCCTTGAGTCGTATGCCCTCTCTTCTCATTGCACACTGTCTGGGCCCCTCCATTCCATTCGCCTTCTGCACTTTGGCTGATAAAATTCAGTCGTTATTTTTGAGATGCTTTTACTTATGCAATAAGTCATGAGAGGCTGTTCTTTACAGCGAATTTCCCACAGGTAAAGGTTATTCTTAGGCATGACCTTCTTAGACATGTTTATAAAATCTCCTCAATCAATACTCGAGTGGCTTATTAAACGTGTGAAGTCACATGTGATGATGACTGCAAATAGCAGTTAAAGGTGCTCTAAGCGATGTCACGCGTTTTTTAGGCTGAAACATTTTTTTGTCACATACAAAACATCTCCTCACTATCCGCTAGCTGCCTGTCCCCTTAACACACTGTAAAAAAACACGGTCTCTGTAGACAGCCCAGGCTCCACAAACGGCAACAAAAACAAACTGGGCCAACCTGGACCACAAAACATTACAAAAAGTGTTCCAGCCAATAACCAACAAGAATGATTTGGGGGTGGGGGTTGGGGGGTTAGTGCGCGTGCACATGAAGAGAAGCATGAAGAGGGAAGTTAGCTAGAGGAGAGATGTCTAGAGAGTCCAAGACAACGACTAACGTTAGAATTATATTCTCTTGAATTTTGATATGGCCGACACACGACCAAAGAGACAACGTTCCGATGAACAAATAGCAAAGAAGAGGGAAAAGGAGAAGGGACGCACAAAGTCCCGAATTTACATCGGAAATGTTTCCGTTTCTGTTTCAGGAAGCATGGAAGGGAGGGGGAGGAGGGAGGGTCGAGCTAACCTCTGTTTTGTTTGACAATACTTCGAACGTCAACAAGAAGTGACGTCACCCAACATCGCTTAGAGCACCTTTAATAATGGAATCAATAACTGAAATAAATGATGCTGCAGTCAAGACAACTGTCATAATGGCAAGCGCAACATAAATAAAAAACTATTGCATGCACCTTTAATGACATTATCAAAGTAAACAAATCAGTGATTAAGATCATTTGAACCTTTGAATCACTGCTGAAATCCAATCTGCATTTACATCACATAAATTATATGTTTATCGAAAAAGTGAATGATGTCTTGCATTGTATCTCAATGGTATGTTGGTGCGGTACGATAATTACAACACTGAACTGACTTGTGCTGAATAATGACACTATTGAGCTGCTATACAGCAGAATTTTAATTTGTCACGTATTTGATGAAGTTTAGATTATTGATTGTGTTGTGTTCCTGTGAAGCTGCTTTGAAAAAAAGCTGCACTGTACAAACTAGTGCTATATAAATGACTTGATCTGACATAAAGAATACTGTTTTATATTTAAGGCTCTCACTTTTTAAAATTGGGAGAGCAAACTACAATAAATCCCTATAACCGGAGGTCAGGTTGAACAAGTTAACTCGCATTATGAAACACTTGTGTGTGGTACATTTTCAAAACTCATAGTAAAATCACAACAGATCATCAAAATTGCTATTTTTTTAAACATTTCAGCATGTTTTCAATTGTGTAAGTACACAAAATCACAAAGTATCCTTTTCACAACACAAAATAAGTGTTTCATGTGTATAAATGTCTCATTCACAGAAATCAAACTTTTCACTTGCATCTTTTCTCGTTCAGTGTTTCATATGTCTATTATTTAATCCAATTGATCTTAATGGTTAATCAGTGAATCATTTGGTACATCTATGGTACAGATATATAGATATAGTCACAGTGTTTCCCATTTTCGATTAGGAACACCAATTGTAATGAATTCTTTTTTACATTATAGGTGATTTATCTTCAATTATAACCACTTTGTGTGTATAACAGAGATATTTGCAATATGTGAACATAGAATAGGATAAAGTACAAGGGAGAGGAAACAGTCAGTGACTGTATTACATCCGATTGATCAGAGGAGATCAGAAGAAGGAGACAGATGGCATCAAATACAACATTTTACATTACAGTATGCCATGTGAAATTGCAAACAAATTACCATGTTAGACACTGCCACATTACTGTCACTCATCCTTATTAAGGTCAGCTACAAAGATTCAGTTATTTGGCACAGTGAGAACATTTACTGTATTATCAGCAAACTCTGTTCTAGCACAAAACCTAATGGCCATTTCATACGTCATCACCTTTTGATAACATACTGAATAGATACTAATACAAACATTATGGATTTTATGTTACGTAAGTTAGGTAATGTAAGTGTATTTCCTGATGTGACATCTGTAGCCTGTATTACTGCAATTAGTTCAGCAACAAGGTTGATTTGAAACATGGATCTTGCATTGTTTTCTATTAAATGAACTGACTGATACATTGAAAAATGGAAAAAGATCAAACTATTGTGTTTCAGTGATTAAACCAAATGTTCTAATTTCATATTAAAAATATTGAAACACTGATTATGTGGACTGAAAATGTGCATAACTTTAACAAAAGCATGGGATCAGGTTTTGATAGAATGATGTTTTGCAAGTGTGATCAGTTTGGATTTCTGTACTAAGAGTTTTGAAAATATCCATTATTTGAAAATTACACCAAAGCAATAATAAAAAAAAAAAAAATAATAATAATAATAATAATAATAATATATATATATATATATATATATATATATATATATATATATATGTATAATATATATGTATAATATATGTATAATATATATGTATATATAAAATATATACAATATTTTTGTAAACAAGATTAATTTTATTAATGTGGGATATTCCTAACAAGACACTTGCTTTTTATAAGTTATTGGTATTATTAGCGTATAAATAACATGTAACATTATTGACTTAAAGTAAACACTAGATAGATAGATAGATAGATAGATAGATAGATAGATAGATAGATAGATAGATAGATAGATAGATAGATAGATAGATAGATAGATAGATAGATAGATAGATAGATAGATAGATAGATAGATAGATAGATAGATAGATAGATAGATAGATAGATAGATAGATAGATAGATAGATAGATAGATAGATAGATAGATAGATAGATAGATAGATTTGGATTATCTTTTCTCACACCTTTAAGAGTAATAGCCTTGTTATGGAATTGTAAAAGCAAAAGAATTTATGAGATTGGAGGACAGTGTTCTGGCTGGTACTCAAGCATCTGACTCAGCATCTACAGCGAGTTGCTCTTGCATTATAATCTTTTAAACAAAGTGTAGAAATATAGAAATATTATTCCTGAAAATGATAATTTTTTCACTGTTTTTACTGCTCAATGGACATGCCACGGAGAAAAGTGCTGACATTGATTGAGGAAAAGTATTTGTGCCAAATATCTGATCCATTTTGGCACACTGTAAATCTTCCCCTTAAAAGCCATTATTCTGAAATATTTCCATCAGGGGCTTGCACCGGCCCATTACCTCCCACCCCTTTTCAGACAAAGTACATTCAGTTTAGTATAACGGCTCTCAGCCTCATAAAAACACCATAGGCTTGCATTAGAGATATAAACGTACCCTGTTGGCCACCATCCGTCAATCAAACAAATTCAAGCACAGAACACAGTAATGTTTATGTTATACGCTTGTCTATAATCACATTAATATATAATTTAATTCACTGTCCAAGGCCACTCCCAGTCTGCTCCTATTGGATTGACCCGACCAGAGTCAAATACTGCCTTGCTTGAACAGGAAATACTTCTTCGCAAACTTTTAGTCACAATAATGTCAATTTGTGTTGTTCCCGGGTGCAACATAACAATTCAAATAATGGATCTTCTTCGCATGTGTTTTGATCAGGAGATTCAGTAATCTTTCAGAAGATTTGTAAAAGCTGTATAACAGTGAAAATACGGAAAGCCGGACAATTTGGTCAATGGCGGGGAAGCGTTGTCTCACAAATGACGGACATTTCCATCAATATATTATGTGCATTTCATGCTAAACCACAAACCAAATATATCTTATCTAGCAAGAATTGACATTCCTTAGCTTATAGATAGTGTAAAAACTGTGATTTTTATATGAAGTACAACCGTCTCACTTTCATCAAAGCCGAATGTACAACAGTAATTAGAAAAGCTCTCATAAAAGCATTCATTTTATCTCTAGACAGGATTCACCATATGTCACACTTGATGATTTGTCAAAGGTTAGAGAACATGGGAGGTTGCGGGGCGGCCGCACCTGAAGATGCAGCCTATTCTCGTTCAGCTCGACCTTAACAAGGTGAGCAGAAAGCCTCCACAGGGGTGCTTTACAGCCTCTGTGTCATTTCATCTGTCAGGCCACACAAGATCACAACACAATAAACTTGTCAACTTTCAAGAAATTACTGCAACCAAACTCATTCCCTCTCACTCAGTGAAAGAGCGGGTGACATTGGATCTTTTATAAGACCACGTGGAGGTCAGATAATCTACTGCTTCTACGTGTGGAATTAAGGTTCCTGGTGGCTCCTGATTTATGGCTGTAGGTGCCCAAGGTTCTAGTTAAACTGCTGATTAAGGTGGCTTGAGAAAGACTGATTGAAATGTGTTATGATTACACATGCTACACAACGTGTCATAATTCTTACCCTCAAGAGTTACACTGACACCTTCTAGAACAATTTACTGATTGCAATTAAGAACAAGGTACTGTAATTTGCTCTAAAATCATCTGTATTTAGTGACAAAAAGTTTAGCACATATTGGTAAATTGAGATGCAGGTGGAATGTTGGGAATTTATGGTGGGTTTGAAAGAATACCCATCAATTTATTTGTTAACATTCTCGTTAACAAGAGAACCACTGCAAGTACTACACAAAAAGTATAAATAGAACAGGCTACTTTTCACACATTTTATTCAAAATTTCCCCCATTTATTTGGGTGCAATGCATTACTAGAACATTTAAGCATCTCCCTCAGTCTATCTCCACCTTAAGTAGCTAGCACACCAATTACTACCTGTTTTTATACTTCATAATTTAGTACTTGTCAGGGTTATGTCCTGTTTTATAAGGTTTGAGTTATATTATGAGTTGGTTTTTGCTCTGTTTTCTGTTTCCTTTGTTAATTTTTCCTACTTCTAGTTAGTTTCATAGGTTACTCATTGTTTGATTATCATTTTCACCTGATGTTTATTTAGTTGATTGGTTTGTTCAGTGTATTTAAGCTCAGTGTTTCCTTCTGTTCATTATCAGTTCTCTTCGTATTTACGTTGGTTGTTCTGTTCATATTCTTAGTTCTTGAGTTCATTTTAACTGCTTGTGATTAAATCCTGAATTCAACTTTATTTCTCCCAACTGTGACAGAAGAACTGACCTCAAAACGCCAGCAGTATGGACAGAGCATAGGATTGTCACCGAGGCAGAGCCCAGACTTAAGAAAGCTCAGTTTCTGCAAATAGTACAGTGCTATGAAATTGATGAAGTTGAGTTAATTAATGTGCTTTTGTTGTATTTTGTTGTACCTAATGTGACTGCTCATCCAGCTAGGTGTAACGGACGTAGGCCAGTAAGAGCTGTGTGTGTAACGACTGATGCTGAGGAGGCTGCGGTCTTTAGTATCCTTGTCAGCTCACCCGGAGACCCTGGTTCAAAACCCGCTCGGAGCGGGTCAAGTAGGACCGGTTACATTTAGTGCCGTGACCTGAATGGGAGTGAGGTGGAGTGAGGTTTAGGGGTTGAGTGTAACGGATTTAGGCCTTTAGGAGATTTGCATGTAAACCTGAAGCCCCTGGCCTCAAGAGGTGTGCTAGCGTCTGCAGTCTTTAGAACAGTGGATGTGTGTAGACTCTAAAGGGCAGAATCATCTGTTTCTAAGAATGAGGGTATTGTTTCCGTCGCTGAGGGTGAGCCGGAAGTCCCTGTGACTTTTCTTAGAGACACTGGGGCAGCTCAGTCACTGATACTTAAAGGAGCATTTCACCCATGGGAACATTAATCTTTATTGAAAGTGGGTCATATATGTAGTCGAAATGTAACATAAATTTCGAATTTGGTGCCTTCTTGACCGAGGAAAGACAGAAAGTAACTTTAGGGCACATTTGTGTGGAAGACAACAACTCCCACAATGCACCACATTGCACAGCTCCGCAAGCCACTCCCACTAATTTTCACAGCACAAACGTCCGTGTCCTCGTCTGATTCAGAGATTTCATCCAGGAGAAATTGGCATCGATGAAATTCTTTGCAGCAGACGGACTCTATCTCTGTGTCCGTAGGCGCACAGTGAGAGCACAGGCACAGCTCGAGCCAGTCCGGGCTCCTCGTCCGCGATAGGCAGGTCTTCTGCCTCGGCTGCAGAAGCCGCAGCAGCCGCCTCCTGTTCCTCCGTCAGCCTCAGCTGCTCTTCGTTATATTGCGGCTCGTAAAGATAGCCACGGACATCTGATTCGAGCATCAGACTTTCGAAATCCTCTTCTTCCATATCATATTGAGTACCTTCCGCCATTGTCTTAACTTCACATCTGGCTCCACAGCACCTGTTAGCTTAGCTTCCAAACAATATTGCGGATATTGATTTTAGTTTCTGCAAGTGAAGTCCCACCCACTGATCTGTAATAGGTCTGTAGCGTGAGTGAGTCCCACCCCCTGGAAAAATGAGGAACGAGTGTTTGTAGTCTCAAACCCTCTACAAATATATGGGACTTCCTGCTTAGAATGATGCGAAATTTTACATCATTATAAGCAGGAACTGCAACACTGAAATCCATATTTCTCCTGTCTCAGGGGAAAATGAGGGAATAATGCACGACCATTAAAAAATATGACTGGGTTTCTAACGACACAAAGCTTAAAGGTGCTCTAAGTCATGTCACGCGTTTTTTAGGCCAAAACATTTTTTGTCACATAGAGCAAACATCTCCTCACTATCCGCTAGCTGCCTGTCCCCTGAACACACTGTAAAAAAACGCGGTCTCTCTAGACACCACAGGCTCCACAAACGGAAACAAAAACAAACTGGGCTCACCCGCACCACGAAACATAACAAACAGTGCTCCAGCCGATCACTGGCAAGAAGTATTTGAGGGTGGGGTCTTGGGGGTTGTGCGCGTACACATGAAGGGGGTGTGGAGGAGAGAGAAGCATGAAGAGGGAAGTTTGAATTATGGCCGACACACGACCAAAGAGACGACATTCCAATGAACAGAACAACTTGCAAGAGGGACAAGGATAAGGAACGCGCAAAGTCCCGAATTTACATAGGAAAAACCTTTGAAAGGTGGCGAGAACTCCGCCGGCAGAAGGGATTAGCTACTATCCGACATTCAGTTGCTCTGTTTTTGCAGAACAGGTAAATCCACTTTTCTTTCTAAACTGACGTTCATGTTCGCAAAACCAACACAAGTATGTAATTAGCTAGATTTATGCAGTCAGCGTTAACTTTGGTGAATACAACATGTATGTTTCTAGCAGCGATCAATATGATCAAGCAAATTCACAATAGGCGACAATTTGTGTAAGTTAACGGTTGTTTTCACCCACGTTTTGTTATGAATTTGAATGTTCATATATAGGCTATTGACAACTTTGACTAAATTTGTTTACGCCGCCGCCGTTGTTTATGCTCACTGGGAAACGCGAAGCTAACGTTGTCTTGCTATCATTGCGTACTTGTATGGGAGCTAACATATAGTTATAACCTCAGGTGGCAAAACGATTTTAAGATGATGTTTCTCTTTTTCTGTATTCTGTTCTGCAATATATAAAAGCATTTATCTAACTTGGCGACATTACACATTGAATGAAGTATCAGGTATCAGTAAAACTTAACTTTTTAGTGACTATTTTGACTTTCCTTTATGCCGGAAGGGAAGGGAAGGGAGGGGAGGAGGGAGGAGACGGGATGAGGAGGAGGGAGGGTCTAGCCAGCCTCCGTTTTGTTTGACAACAATTCGAATGTCAACAAGAAGTAACGTCTCCCGACATCGCTTAGAGAACCTTTAATGCAAATGGGTGAAGTGTCCCTTTAAGGATGTCATTGATCTATCACCTCATACAGCGGAGGAAACCTCAGTTTTGATTGAGGGTGTTGGAGAGTATAGATCAGTGCTTTTGCACAAGGGTGGTGTTAGAAAGGGTTCCCCGCTTAAAGTTTCAACAGGTGGCTTCAGAGGGGGAACAGGACATGGAGTGGCAGTAGATGGGGCCCATCAGCCTAAAAGGAGTCCCATAAGCCTGGGTAATATCTTGTTCTCCCACTTATTTTGTGAGGCGAGTTGCAATAATTTCAGTAGAGATGCTCTTGTTGAGGCTCAGAGGAAGGACCCAGGGTTAACCTCGTTGCGAGAAAATGCTGTCTTTTAGGCAGAGAATAAAGATATAACAGAAGGCATATACTGGTGTGATGGGGTTTTGAATTATTGATTATAAGAAAGTTAATCAGGTCACAAAAACTGATGCTTTTCCTATACCATGACTAGAGGACTCCATTGATCGGATTGGTAATGCTGAGGTTAAAAGGGTATTGGCAGGTGCCTTTATCAGAGTGGGCGAAAGAAGTCTCCGTCTTTGTGACACCTGACACCCTAAACTGTTTTAAGGTTCTCCCTTTTGGAATGAAAAATGCACCTGCCACCTTTCAATGACTAATGAATCCAATAACTGCTGGCCTCTCAAATGTGGCTACAGTATATAGTGCCTCATGGTCGGAGCACTTGGAGGATTTGCAATGTCTGTTTCAAAGACTTCATGAAGCTTGACTGGTTATCAATCTACCAAAATGTGAGATGGAAAAGGGCCAGGTTACTTATTTGGGACATGAAGTAGGTCAGGGAAAAGTGATATAGTCAAGCCAAAGTAAGACCCCAGTCCACAGACTCATCGAGAGTTAATGCAGGTGCTTGGGATGTACCATGACAGTGTGCCATGAGTCTGGTATTGATAGACCTTCCATATTTTTCCAAGAAGCTGAAAAAACCTCAGAGATTGTATTCCACCATTGAGAAAGAGGCTTTGGCTCTGTTTTGTCTGTTCGCCACAAGTTTATGCATCTAGTGCACTGGGAGACCTGGTGGTGTGTACAGATCATAACCCCTTGATTTTCCTTGCTAAGTTCCAGACATCTCATCAATGTGTGTTCCGTTGGAGTCTCTTTTTTTCAGACATATACAGTAGCTTAGTCATATAGCATGTGGCTAGTAGAGATAATGTTATGGCAGATACCTTATCTAGGATGCCTGTACATGTTAAAGATTAGAGGAGTTAGGAGCATAGGGAATGATATGAGTTGAGATTGAATGTCTCAGGACATGAGACATGATGATGATTACAATTTGTGTATGTAATGTTTTAATGAGATGTGTAAATAAAAACTAAAAAAAGAGAAAAGTGAAATGGGTTTAAAAAATTGTTTTAAGGGGGTAAGAATGTTAGGTATTTAAGTAGGGACAATACTGACTGACAAAATTAAGAAAGAGCAGATGACGTCACTCACCTGTGAATAAGTCTGCTGTATACAATAGAGGTGGGGCTCTTAGACTCGAAGTGCAAATGCCACATGTGTGTTCTTGCTATAGTTCAAAGCCTCTTGCAATGGATTATCGTGTTACCCCCATTTTGGGACAGTTTTTTTTTTCTTTCTTGTTTTGGGATTATTATCACCACCACTGTTTAAGAGAAAAAAATAAAAAATAAAACTTGACAGTACATAGCTCTTGTGACATTTTCTCTGTGTGACCTTGACATTAAGTGTATACTGCAACAAAAGCTCAGTTGAATTTAACCCAAAATATTAAAGAACAACGATTCAAGTCTGTCTTTAAAACCAAATTTGTCTTCTTTTCCATTCTTTCCATTTCTTTTCGAATGATGTCCTTTTTATTAAATGGAACAGATGCTGTTCTCTATTAGCCGTATTACAATGAAGCCAATGCAAAGTGTTTACCATTCATTAAAGCTTGGCTCTGTGCAAGTTATATATAAATGTGTGTCCCTTTCCAAATTTCCAAATCTTACTGCACCATAAAGCTTTCATTCACTCATATTGCCTTTGCCCTTCATCTGTCTCTGTTAATATTTCCTATAATAATTCCAGGCATGTCAAGTTAAGAACAAAACATTGTTTTTTATGGGGAGGAAATTGCTGAAGTATCAGCATGCAGGCTTACGTTCAAGCATCAGGGCAGGATGCAACACACTGTTTTGTTCACAGCTTAGCCTCAAATACCCATTTCCCATCAGCCCAGCCCAGGTGAATGCGCTCTAATCTCTGATCAGCTCAATGGTATTACGGTATTAACAAAGACAAACAGGTAGGTGGATCCAGTGGTAGATTACAGAGGTGTGTGGATTTTTATCTGTCTGTCTGTCTGTCTGTCTATCTATCTATCTATCTAACATTCTCATCCTGACTCGTCCCGTCCATCATTTCAACAACTTTGCAGATTTTCATCTGCTTTTTATTGTTCGTCTGTCTGTCCATCCGTATTTCAGTTCAAATATTTTCATTTTAATTATGTAATATGTCTAAAACACTGTCAAATCTACAGTTATGGCCTTTGCATTTAATCAATTAATTTAGTACACATGTATTCAAAGCTTCTGTTCTCCATTGCACCATTCACTTTTCTCAACCTTTTGTCAAAGAAATTTGCTGGTGCAATATGCTGGCAATAAATATCGTCTTCTTCCGAAAGCACAGGCTCACCTCAATAAATGTATTGCCCCAGTCATGTGTAAATCATCTCTTATCCCCTCGCTGATACCTGATCTTTCAGCCTTCGGTCTTGAAACGTCTTTCACAAAGATTGCAGATAGGATGTCCTCAACATTCCTGGTCCAAGGAAGAGCTGTAACAGATGCCATTTGAGATTAAATTTAGAGTGAGGGATGGGTCTTGTCTTGTTACACTGTTTAATGGAAAACAATGAGTCTTCTAGTGGAGTCTCCAGGCTGACACATTGACCTGGATAGACCATTACATCTTTTATTATCTGGAGAGCAGCTTCTTCTTCTTCTGGTATCCTATGAATGAATGCCACAATACCAGAATCCAATGCAATGAATCCACAATCCATCACAATCCAACATCTTCCTGTAACTAATGGGCAACAGACTCAATGATGTTAGAGGTTTATGCTAATTCCCTTCTAATTTTTCATTTAGGTTATCTTTGCCATCATCCAATGCTCACTAAGGGCCAGATTTACTAAATAGGACAAATTATCATGAGAGCGCAATTCTAAATAAGTCCAGATTGGAGTGGAAAGTTCTACTCGTGATCTACTTCAAAATAAAGAACACAGACGCATCCGGATCATTTTCATAATGACCAACGAAATCTGCCAAGATTTGCGTCTGGTTTAAGACAGGATTTTTTGAGCGCAAATACCATTAAATTGACTCGCAAACCTTAGTAAATCACCTTGCATGAATCATTTGAAATACAGTACTCTCCTCCCATATATTTTGCATCTGAAAGGGTAACTCCTACAAATGCAATAAGGTCAGCCACAAAAAGATTCAGCTCTAATTTTTCACTGCGTGTCTTAAGTAAAGTCGTTTTTAAATCCAAAATCTTTAAAAACAGGGTAACACTTTACAATAAGGTTTCAATAGTTAACTACACTAGTTGACATGAACTAATAATGAGCTGCACTTCTGCAGAATTTATCCATCTTTGTTAATGTTAATTTCAACATTTACTAATATATTATTAAAATCAAAAGTTGTATTTGTTAACATTAGTTAAAGGTAGGGTAGGTAGGATTTTTATAAAAAACTTTTTTTTCAAATTTGTTTAAACTGTCTTTATATACCAATACATAATTAAAATGTAAGTGGTCTGAAAAAGAGAGTATAAAAATCGAGTGACTGTAGACCTTTTAATCTGCAATAAACACAGCTCATTATTTCCATTCGGGACGAAACAATTGATTGGTTTGGGCGACTGTCACTCACTCTCGCAACCATGGCTACCACCCCTGTTGCTAGATCTGCCCTAGAGGCGCGGAACCTACGAAGAGTAAAATTATGGCAGAGAAAGAGCATTCAAAATTCAAAGCACCTGCATATTCAGTCAGCAAAGGCAAACAAGGCAAAAACTACTTCCTCGGACCCTGGTTGCCCGCACTCTTGAACGACCTCCTCTGCTTCACCCTCGACCCCGGACCTGTCCTCGAACTGACGAAGCGGTACTTGTCTCCGGAGTGTAGTCCTCATTAGAGTCAACAATGTTTTCATCATGGAAACTCGCAAAACACCATATATGCTATGACACATACGTATTTCTTACACGAAATTCTCCTTCATCACAGTGTAACTGATGGTAATGGAAAAACGTGTATCAATGCAACCTGTTTTTAGCTTTACCTTATAAATATAGCTCGTTACCTATAAATATAGCTTGTTACCGAATCAAACAAAGTATATTTTAAACTTTACCAGTATCGATATGCTAGCTTGATAGTGAGTACTAAAATAAATCTTATTTGTTTATATTTATAGTGATAAAGTTAGGTATTTTATTACATGTGATTCTGACATGATGTCACTGCATGCACTGCGCTCCTTCCTCTCCACTCGTCTCAGGTAAATAAATGCGTCTTCCAGCTGAGCCTGAGCGTTTGGCGTCGCGTGTTCATGTGTTTTGGGGGCGTGGCTTTGGAAGGAGCCCAGAAGGGAGGGGGTGGAGTGAATGGAAATAATGAGCTGTGTTTACAACAGTCGTGAGAGGTCTACAGACACTCGATTTTTATACTCTCTTTTTCAGAGTACTTACCTTTTAATTATGTATTGGTATATAAAGACAGTTTGAACAAATTTGGAATGTTTTTTTTTTTGAAAAATCCTACCTACCCTGCCTTTAAGGCACTGTGAAGTAACATGAACAAACATGAACAGCTGTTATATTAACTAATGTTAACAAATACAGTAACAAATGTATTGCTCATGGTTAGTTAATTTATACATTAACTAATGTTAACAAATGAGACCTTATTGTAAAGTGTTACCTAACTTGGTAACACTTTACAATAAGGTTCCATCTAAAGCTTTTATTAATCACAATGCGGGGCTGTTTCAACCCATGTTTAGGTCAAATATGGATAAACCCAACCTTTGGTTTACATTTAGTAAAATATATATATTTTTAAACCCAATGGTCGGGTTTGTCCATATTTGACCCAATCATGGTTTTAAACAACCCAGCATTTTTTTTAGAATACACAATTAAAATAAAAGTTTGTATCTGTTAATATTATTTAATGGACCTAATAATAAACTAATACTGAACAGTTGTATTTTTATTTATTAACATTACCAAAAAATAAGAAATACTATAAGAAATGTATAGCTCATTGTAAGTTAATGTTAGTAATTGCATTAAATATAATGTTAACTAACAGAACCTTATTGTATTGTGTTACCAATAATTTAATAATATTTTTAAATGTACTGCAACCTTTTGCAGATTCAAGATACTGTACATTATAATGTTGTGGTGCTTGATTTAACTTTAAATGTAAAAATAAATAAATGATTGGTTTTAGTTTACAGTGTTATTTTTAATTTATTTAGACACATTGGATTTTAACATCAGTTTTATTTTATTATACTACGAGGCTGTTGAATGGTTGTGTCACGTTAACTAAAGAAAACTAAGAGAGGACTCAAGTGCAAAGGAAAATAATATTTATTGGAAAAAGAAACACTTAAACACAAAACAAAACCCACGAGGGGGAAAACATTACTGAATACCAAAACAACAACTTCAAAAGTGAACATACCTAAACGGGTCACGGGGAAACGGGAGACGTGTACAAGACAACGAACCAGCACAAGACTACAAACACAAGGAGGCTAAATAGGGGAACAAACAAAGGAGGGTAACGAACACAACAGGTGGGGCAAATTAACCAATAACTGGATAACAAGATGGGAGGGGCTAAACGACAGACATGAGCACATGGCTCAAAACAATAAAACACCCATGTGCATAACAAGACAGGACAGGCATGTGACATAACCCCCTCCTTAAGGAGCGGCTACCAGACGCTCCACTAGGACAGGAGGGACGGACCAGGGCGGGACGGGAGGGACGGACCAGGGCGGGACGGGAGGGACGGACCAGGGAGGGACGGACCAGGGTGGGACGGACCAGGGAGGGACGGACCAGGGTGGGACGGACCAGGGCGGGACGGGAGGGACGGACCAGGGCGGGACGGGAGGGACGGACCAGGGCGGGACGGGAGGGACGGACCAGGGCGGGACGGGAGGGACGGACCAGGGCGGGACGGGAGGGACGGACCAGGGCGGGACGGGAGGGAGGGACCAGGGCGGCCAGGGAGGAACAGACCGTCCATCGGGCGACCAGGGCGGAGACTTTCCCTCGGGCGGCCAGGGCGGAGACTTTCCCTCGGGCGGCCAGGGCGGAGACTTTCCCTCGGGCGGCCAGGGCGGAGACGACCCCTCGGGCGGCCAGGGCGGAGACGACCCCTCGGGCGGCCAGGGCGGAGACGACCCCTCGGGCGGCCAGGGCGGAGACGACCCCTCGGGCGGCCAGGGCGGAGACGACCCCTCGGGCGGCCAGGGCGGAGACGACCCCTCGGGCGGCCAGGGTTCAGGAACTGGAACCACCGGCTTGGGCACTGGAACAGACACCACCGGCTCAGGCACTGGAACTGGCACTAGAACTGGCACCACCGGCTCGGGCACTGGAACCACCGGATCGGGCACTGGAACTGGCACCACTGGCTCGGGCACTGGAACTGACACCAACGGCTCGGGCACTGGAACTGGCACTGGAACTGGCACCACCGGCTCGGGCACTGGAACTGGCACCACCGGCTCGGGCACTGGAACTGGCACGGGCACTGGAACTGGCACGGGCACTGGAACTGGCACCACCGGCTCGGGCACTGGAACTGGCACCACCGGCTCGGGCACTGGAACCACCGGCTCGGGCACTGGAACTGGCACGGGCACTGGAACTGGCACCACCGGCTCGGGCACTGGAACCACCGGCTCGGGCACTGGAACTGGCACCACCGGCTCGGGCACTGGAACTGGCACCAACGGCTCGGGCACTGGCACCACCGGCTCGGGCACTGGAACTGGCACCACCGGCTCGGGCACTGGAACTGGCACCACCGGCTCGGGCACTGGAACTGGCACCACCGGCTCGGGCACTGGAACTGGCACCACCGGCTCGGGCACTGGAACTGGCACCACCGGCTCGGGCACTGGAACTGGCACCACCGGCTCGGGCACTGGAACTGGCCCCACCGGCTCAGGTTCAGGAACAGACACAGACACTGGCTCCGGCTCAGGAACTGGAACAGACACAGACACAGACACAGACACAGGCTCCGGCTCAGGAACAGACACTGGCTCCGGCTCAGGAACAGACACTGGCCCCGGCTCAGGAACAGACACTGGCCCCGGCTCAGGAACAGACACTGGCCCCGGCTCAGGAACAGACACT
Organism: Scardinius erythrophthalmus; assembly: GCF_964197995.2. Classification (NCBI taxonomy): domain Eukaryota; kingdom Metazoa; phylum Chordata; class Actinopteri; order Cypriniformes; family Leuciscidae; genus Scardinius; species Scardinius erythrophthalmus. The sequence goes on along the minus strand of NC_138245.1, from coordinate 15,434,252 downwards.
GGCCCCGGCTCAGGAACAGACACTGGCCCCGGCTCAGGAACAGACACTGGCCCCGGCTCAGGAACAGACACTGGCCCCGGCTCAGGAACAGACACTGGCCCCGGCTCAGGAACAGACACTGGCCCCGGCTCAGGAACAGACACTGGCCCCTGCTCAGGAACAGACACTGGCCCCGGCTCAGGAACAGACACTGGCCCCGGCTCAGGAACAGACACTGGCTCCGGCTCAGGAACAGGAACAGGAACAGACATCACCGGCTCAGGAACAGACACTGGCTCTGGCTCCGGCTCAGGAACAGACATCACCGGCTCAGGAACAGACACCACCGGCTCAGGAACAGACACCACCGGCTCAGGAACAGACACCACCGGCTCAGGAACAGACACCACCGGCTCAGGAACAGACACCACCGGCTCAGGAACAGACACCACCGGCTCAAGTGTGTGCGTAGCCCACACACACCACATGGCTGTGGCCATAATGGCCAGTGTCACGGTCACTGAGGGCTCAGGCTCAGGAACAGACACCACCGGCTCAGACACAGGCTCGACGGCGGCCATCTTGTCAGGGGACACAGGCTCAGCAGGCGTGACGTGAACAGGCTCGGCGGCGGCCATCTTGTCCGAAGACACAGGCTCGGCAGGCGTGACGTGAACAGGCTCGGCGGCAGCCATCTTGTCCGAAGACACAGGCTCGGCAGATGTGACTTGAACAGGCTCGGCGGCAGCGACGACCATCTTGTCCGAAGACACAGGCTCGGCAGACGTGACGTGAACAGTCCCTGGCTGGGCAGACGTGACGTGAACAGTCTCTGGCTGGGCAAACGTGACGTGAACAGTCTCTGGCTGGGCAGACGTGACGTGAACAGTCTCTGGCTGGGCAGACGTGATGTGAACAGTCTCTGGCTGGGCAGACGTGACGTGAACAGTCTCTGGCTGGGCGTGAACAGTCTCTGGCTGGACGTGAACAGTCTCTGGCTGGACGTGAACAGTCTCTGGCTGGACGTGAACAGTCTCTGGCTGGGCAGACGTGACGTGAACCGTTACGGAGGGAGCCTTTCTCCTCCTCCTGTGTTTAGGAGCCACCGGACTCTGGACCACCTGTACTGGGACCACTGGGACCACCGGCGCTGGGACCACCGGCACTGGGACCACCGGCACTGGGACCACCGGCACTGGGACCACCGGAGCAGTCACAGAGGGGTTCCTCCTTCTCCTCCTCCGTCTGGGATGGCGAGGAGCAGGCTCCAGATCGGCCAGGAACCACGATGAAGAGGGCTCTGGGTCAATCATCAGCGGCTCAGAGTCGATGAAAGACTGAGGCGAAGAGTGGTAACAGATGTCGTCTCTAGACCCTCCTCTTCTGTGGCCACCACGGGTACCAGAAAATCTGGCCAGACGGGTTCCCTCAAAAGATGGTTCCCTCTTGATGGACTGAGATTCGAGGGATTTGGCCATCTTGATCTCCTCCGTCTGCTGGGCCCATAGTTCAAAACACTGGAAGATGTTCAGACGAGGCTCCAACTTTCCAGTTTGAGAAATCCCACTGCTAGACATAGTGTATCCCCTTTTGCTGAGTCCTCAAAATGGCTGGTTCGTTCTGTCACGTTAACTAAAGAAAACTAAGAGAGGACTCAAGTGCAAAGGAAAATAATATTTATTGGAAAAAGAAACACTTAAACACCAAACAAAACCCACGAGGGGGAAAACATTACTGAATACCAAAACAACAACTTCAAAAGTGAACATACCAAAACGGGTCACGGGGAAACGGGAGACGTGTACAAGACAACGAACCAGCACAAGACTACAAACACAAGGAGGCTAAATAGGGGAACAAACAAAGGAGGGTAACGAACACAACAGGTGGGGCAAATTAACCAATAACTGGATAACAAGATGGGAGGGGCTAAACGACAGACATGAGCACATGGCTCAAAACAATAAAACACCCATGTGCATAACAAGACAGGACAGGCATGTGACAGGTTGAATCGGATTAATTGTTCGTTGATGAACGTTCTAAGGTGTGCAATTATTTTCAGGGTAACACAAAGCTAAAGTAGTTCCAGGCAGGTCTTGACCGCATTACAGTTCCATATCACTTCGCCAAATGATTCAAGTTATTTCAAAGGTCCTTACAGACTACAGATCCAAAACCCACAACGACACTGACCGAGCAAATAAATATAGTAAACAATAGAATAAAAATGACAAATTATTTCATATCAAAATTACATTTTTATTATGTACGGAAAGCACATACTCCCTTTCTCTCGCTCTCTCTCCCACTCAAACGCGCGCTATGGGCACACACTCGCACTCAAACGTGTCATCAGCGCTGCTCTGACGATCTTGTCAATAAAATAGTTTAACAACTTAAAAGCTACATGACATTTCTCACAAGTGAGGTAATAATGGCGTTGTTCTTGGAGAAGATAAACTTACAGTTTCGCTATTATTAGAGACGCTGCTGCTGAAGAGACGCACAGACTGAGGTAATTCACATACGCTTAATCTCTCCCTCTAATAATAACTGCATTAGTCCGCTAACAACGACTCAAGCGTTACTAGCTCTAAAAGTACATTTTGGAATTAGCAACGGAGGCTTGGGATGAGATGCGTAAGAAATTAGTCCCACACACAAGTGCATTTTAAGGACAAAAAGGACTAAAGTCTTGAAATACATGATCTGAAGAATGTTTTGAGGTGTGGTAACCGCCGTATAAGCGAAATAATTGACTTTGGGCCATTGAATTATTGAAAAATAATCCCAGCCGAGGTGTAACGGCCAAGGGTGTGCATTATTTTTTCTAATAATTAAATTATTCCTATACATACAACATATATGTATATTATGTATAACAGCTTATCTGTGAATATATTTAGATTTTTGAGCAACAAAGAGAATGAAAAATGCATGAAAAAAAAAAAGAAGAAAAGTGAGACATTTCCATTTGGAAACACATCCTGACGGAAGCAGTCCATCATGTAGTGCAGCACAGAACAGACATAATCTGCTGCAGGGGAGGAAGAGATTGAGGGTGGATTTTACCTGACAACACAGACCCCTGCAGGCCTCCAACTCTGGGTGACAAGATGACATCCTTTATCTGAATATCTGATGGGCCGTCCAATCACCTGATCCTCTCAAATTACAGCATTGAAGACAGGAAGTGCCAGAGGTAGACACATAGAGCTGATTAGTTATGGTTCCATCCACGTAACACTGTTCCTTTTATAAAGTGGGTAAATTATTAAATTAATAATTATAATATGCTGCTGTCAGATTCCTTTGCAGCTTGACACATTTGGGAGTAGTATTAAGTCTTGACAGGTGGATCTTGTCATAGTATGAAACAGGAACACACTGGAGAGTGTGATAGATTTTTTAATTAACAAAATAGTAAACTGTATATCAAACTTTTTGTAACTAACATCTAACATAACATTTGAACAAAATGTACTGTTCGAAACCAAGGGAAAACTTGTGACTTTGAGTGTGTGTGTGTGTGTGTGTGTGTGTGTGTGTGTGTGTGTGTGTGTGTGTGTGTGTGTGTGTGTGTGTGTGTGTGTGTGTGTGTGTGTAAAAATAACAAATATGGGAAATGAGGAAATAATAAAAATGGGAAATTTATGCATACATACATACATACATATATATATATATATATATATATATATATATATATATATATATATATATATATATATATATATATATATATATATAATTTTGTTTTACTTAAAATCATAAGACCATACAGATTATTGGTTCTCATGTAAATTTGTGTTATTAACAGGTCAACAGGTCAGTCAATCAGGAGCATTCATTTACCATATTAACTCTATTTTTTCATCTTAATTTATATATATATATATATATATATATATATATACATTTTTTTTTTAATAATAATAATATATATATTTAATTTACTATAAATACTTTTAAGTCATCCTGTGGTCCCCTTGGAAGTTTGCTGAGGCCCCCTAGTGGGCCCCGGTCCCCTGGTTGAGAACCATTAATCTACAGTAGACATTACCACTTGAAGCATATTTAATGCAACCTGACAAAATATATTTTATACATTGAGAAACATTAAACAACAATTTTTTTTAATATACTGTGAAGCTGTTTCTAGATATTAAAGTATGTTGTACAATAAATGCAACATTTTGACTCTGACCTCAGTGTTTTTACAGTATAATAAATATAATAACAATGTTAAATTCAACCTTTGAACACTATATTATGAACTTCCTGTAATAATTTGAAGGCCGGATCAAACAAAGCACATGCATTTTGCCGACTGTGCCGTTTCTTTCATCTCACCAACAGTATTTGGTTTTCTGGCAAAAGAGGTAATGTGTAGACGTCATAACCGTCAATGCTCATATTATCATGCACCTCAAGAGTTCTCTTTGATCACTGAGAGCTGTCATGCTTATGTTCTTATGCAATTGTAGATGAAAAGAAATACCTGTACTTCACCAAGAAAAAAAAATATTGAATTTGCTCTTTGCTTTAATTTCCTTACCTTGGGATCCAAAGCAATTCTGCTGGAGATTACAGTGAACATGTAAATTCTAATTAAATTTAACAAACTGCAGATGAACAGAGGCTCTTATGAATGATTCAGAAGCACACGGTTGGCACTCGAAAGCCAGAGATACTATTGTGTGCATTCATCACTGTGCTTCAATTTACCACTCATACTAATTATTACAGTTGACAAGCACATACTTTTAGTTTAGTTTTACATACTTGTGGCCTACCCACCATGGACATGAAAGACAATGGTTTTTTTGTTGTTGTTTTTTTACAAACTCATGGGATTTGGATGAAAGAGGCTCCAGTTTTGTCCCTTTTAATTAATCTAACTTACCTGAATATATCAGACATATAATCACAATAATTATGTTTTACAGCAAGTTACAAACCAAATGAAAAGAGATTCAGATCAGATTCACTGAAACAAAATGACCAGACTTTCCTGGTTTGGACTGACATTTCATCAAGGTCATGACTAGATGGATAGATGGATAGACAAAACATGATAATATTTATTAACGGAATGAGAAATGCGTGTGGTGGTCCAAGCACACGCAAAGGGCTGACAAGGGCTTTTTTTTTTCTTTTCTTTTTTTGTGAGGCAAAAATATTTGGGTTAAGCTTTTTGGTTATTATTTTAGAAAAGCTAACAAGAAGTTCTTCAATCTGAATACTTGACATCCTCCAGTGTCACGGCCGTGAACATTTGTAATTATACCCTAACAAAACAATGTGATGATGTGTTAATCAGGAGAAAGCCGTCCAGACAACCTTGTTTAAATACATTGTGATTATCAAAGGTCATAAAACACTTGGAGACAGAGAAAATTAGAGAATAATAATAATAATAATAATAATAATATGTTTTATTTATATAGCGCCTCTCCAGGGCTGAAGGACGCTTTACAATGAACAAGTAACAATAATGGACAATGATAACAAACAAAACAGGTAGGTAGGCCTAGATGAGAGGAAAAGTACAGTAAAGGAGAATTATGTAGATGGGGCAGCATACAGCAGAATACGATCAGATACAACGAAATGTAATACAACTTAAGAATGGTAACATTTAGAAAATAAGTGAGTTTTGAGCATAGTTTTAAATTCAGAAATAGTATTAACACAACAGAGTGATGGGGGGAGAGAGTTCCATAGTTTGGGTGCAAACACTGAATGATGACATTTCGTCTACATCGAACGCACATGGCACCCTTTAGCGTCAATATGAGACGCAGATAGAAATGGGCCAGAAGGCGCCTCCTAGCGGTCTAACCCTAACCCTAACCCTACCCCAGACCTAAACCTACCCATAACCGAACAAAGCTCTGTGCGTCTCATATTGACGCTAAAGGGTGCCATGTGCGTTCGATGTAGACGAAATGTCAAAAGCGTCAGTATATGACGCCCAAGGATGAGAATGCGTTGGATAGACCAATGAAAAGGGCATTACAGTAATCAAGACGTGATGTGACAAATGCATGGATGACATTTTCAGCGTCTTTGATACTGATAAAGGGACGGAGCTGACGTGGATGAAAAGAAATGTTGAAGCTAATGTTAAAGTTAATGTTAAAGCCAGTTAAAGAGAAATGGCTGATCAAACAGAACGAGGAAATTAAAGCGGTTATCAGAGGTAAACTGTTTGATGTTTGAAAAGTACATCATAATGGGAAATGGCAAAGTGCTGTCGAACAAGGGTTGAAATTACTCTAAAAGGTCATGTGAGTGCCCTTCGCCACAAACTTTTTGAATTAAAGTCATTTATGGTATGATGAACTCGTTCCTATCTCAATACTTCAAATTCGCAGAGTTGTCAGTAATTTTCAAGGCTATCGCCTGTTAATAATTTGAATTTAATATCTTCTAACCACAGAGAATTTCACGAATGTAAAAATGCCTATGGAAGAGTCTCTAATCAGTGTATTTATACTTTTCAGATCAGTTGATTGGTGGACTGATGCAACGCTGCATAATAATAAAGAAGAAAGGCAAATCAATTCAACCTTGTATTCAAAATGTCCCTAAAGCCCCAACTATTTCTCTGTAAACTCCAATAATCAAGGCTATAAATCTCTTTCAATTCATTAAATTCATGTAGATGCTCAACATTGTGTGTTCCAGCTTCTGACATCTCTCAGTATCTATTGAATAGTTATTATGAATTCTGAAGGAGTGTACCTTTTTAATTCTGAAGTTGGTAACTTTTAGGGCCCTATCTTGCACCCAGCGCAATTGACTTTGTACACCGACGCATGTATCATTCCTATTTTGCACCCGCGCAAAGCGCGCTTTTCCCTCCACAGAAGCACGTTGCTAAACTAGGGAATGAACTTGCGCTCCCTGGGCGGTTCAGTGCAAAGAGGAGGCGTGTTCCGGCGCAAACGTTCCTTCATGCTATTTTGCAGGTTTAGAAAACAATTGCGCCACTAACCAGGAAAAAATAGTTTAAAGTCAGTGGCGCGTTGCGCATGTTATTCATATGCTATTTTAAGGGCGCATGCTTGGCCATAATCAATGTAGCGTGGGCACAACACGCATACACTTTGATTCTCTCATCTACACAGAAGTAGCAGTTTTCATTTTTGCAAATCATACATTATTACGATAGATAGATAGATAGATAGATAGATAGATAGATAGATAGATAGATAGATAGATAGATAGATAGATAGATAGATAGATAGATAGATAGATAGACAATTTATTATAAAAGCATACATCTAGCTTACACATTTACCCAAATTATCATAAGCCTTTTTAACCGAAGTTAATTTGGGTGTGTTTCTCCATCCCCATCGTCCCTGACGAGAGTGTTGCTCTCCTTGGCTGTGAACCGCTCCTGGCGCGCGTCTGGCAAATCCGCCGTAACAATAGGAAGAAAAAGCGTGCCTGCTCTTAAAGGGAATGTGAGATGACGCTCTGATTGGTTTATTTCACGTTACGCCCAAACCACACCTATGAATAATGAAGCTACTTCAGACCAACCCATTTTAGATTTGCGCCTGGCGCAAGAGTCATTTATCCCGCCTGGAAAATAGCAACAGCGCCAAGACCCGCCCACAAAGTTACTTGCGCTTTGCGCTTTGACACTTGCGTTTCAGATAGTTAAAAGAGGGCCCTTAGAGTGCTTTCACATGTGTAGTCCGGTTCATTTGGTCCAGACCAAGGGCAAAAAGTTATACATTGTAGCATTTTTCAGCCGTTCTGGTTCCTTTTCACACCACATTGATTGCTCTGGTCCGAATCAGATGATGAGTTGGTGAAACGAATCAAAATGCAGTCATCACGTGACAACATCCACATCACTCGTTGGCCAGATGTGTCTTTGAACGTATTTCCTAAACTGCTCTTCCTCTGGTCAGAATTAACGTGAAGGAAAATTCCAACAGAACTCCAGGAAGTAAACAATGAGAGGGGAAAAAGCCAGCAGACAACATGCCGCTTTTGTAGCTGATTGTATCCCCGGTCATTATATACTACATAGTTTGTATACACCGCTTTAGGCAAACTATAGATTTCGAGAATGACTACGGCAGCTGGTTTAGTCCAAAAATGTGCAGTTCTTTAGGCAGTTGGGTCTGTTCGAGGTCACGTTCCCACCACAAACGAACCGCTCCAGTGTTCGTTTGAAAGCGTACCAAAACCACCTCTTCAAGGTGGTCTCGGTGCGCTTGTTTGGTCAGCTTTTGGTGCGCACCCGAGTGCGATTGCTGTATTCACACCTGCCCAAGTGAACCACACCAAACGGGGACAGCAAACTCTAGTGCGATTCAACCGAACTAAATGAGGCAGGTGTGAAAGCACCCTTAGAGTAGAGGTTTATGTAAAAGATGTAATACTGGAATGAAACTGGAAACATTTTAACACAATGAAAAAACACCCCATGTTACCTAAATGAAAGCATTCAAAGAATCATTTTGCTCTTTAAAACATATGCATACCTGCAAGAAAAAGACCACCAGAGATCTGAACATGAAATAAGGAAATGAAGAAAAAAAATTCCTGATTTTCCCTCCTTAGTAAACCGAGATATAGTCAAACAGACTGAAACATTCAAGATTTCTGAAGTAAAAGGATTTGCTCATGCAGAACAACTGGATAAGAATTTTGACCGGTATGTAAGTTTTAGGCAACATTAACTAGACAGGGTAACTGTGCCAATGTAACAGTTCTTTAGTGGGTGACTGTCTTCCACGATTGTGTTTGCATGGGGCGAATACAGTAAATAGTTGTGCCACATTTATGCATGGTATTTCAGTGCAACGACCTGTATCTTATTCACTAATCACTCATAATTTAGTTTAACCAGGCGTAACAATAAATGTGATGCGCCATATTTAAATTGTCATTGTCATTCCGTTCTGCGCAAACATTGCTCTTTTCTATGTGAATTAGACTTATTATGGTGTGGCCTTATTCATAAAACTCAACTTTATGCCTTGCAATATTTATGTTATTAGTAAAGTATGGAAGATTATGGAAGCCCGTGGCCCCAAAGGTGGTGAATTAAACAGTAGCTATAAATTGCATCCAGCACTTTTTTATTGACTATGTTTGCATGGTTTGCATGCAAGTGCTCAAACAAAGCAGACAGTGCATGCAAATGAATGTCGCTGTGTGCTATGCAAGCATTTGAATACAGATGCTTAGCTATACCCAAAGGCTTCAGCAATGGTATTAGCATAACTGTCTTCTTTTACAGATTTCACTACTGTCTTCTTTTGCAGATTTCACTTACTGTCAGTGCGGAGAAACTGTTTTATGAGAATATTACAAAGCAAGTTAGTTGAATTAAAAATGTTTAGAGCAATTTACCTGAATAACAAACACCACACACAGTTTGAATGTAACATTTGAAACTAACTACCGCCCCCTGGAGTAACGGAGGTATGTTAGGTACCACATTGACCAAATGCTCATGTCTGCAATCACATTTTCAGCATTAGTGAATTAACCCAAGATGTTACATCTGAGTGTTGACTGGCAAAAGTCTGGACATGATACAACCATTTAGGGAAACGAGTGGTAAAGAAAGACCAATGTAAGTTGAGCTTGATAAAATCATTTATTGTGCTCCAGAAGATTAAATCCTATTTAACCAGAAAGAAAGACAAATGACAAATAATCTACATCACAACAACCCTCTGTAGTTCTCAACAGCCATTTTGATCTTCTTTCAAGGTCAGCCAGTAGAAAATAAACACATAATGAAATTTGGTTGCTGTTTGTAAGAAAATGGCCCTCAGTCTTGCATTACATTCAGTTACAAGGCTTGTCCTGGCATGTGTGTATATGAACATATGTGCATGTGTGTGAAGAAACATACTGAGCGGTGGATCTTCCCAATTACAGATGAATTCCATCTCTCTCCTTGGTAAATGTGCATGCACAAGATGAATCTTCCGCGCACCCCACCGGTGTACGGTTCATTAAATTTTTATATCGTTCAAAGGAGCTTCCTTTGCAGGGGTACACATGGGCAGGCTGACTTTGCATATGCATACCTGCAGATTGGGATTGGCATACAGAAAAGTGATGCTCTCTCTGGCCTGTTTGTACTGAACAAGGTTGTCATAGGTGAAGGCAGAACAGAGAGGATAAGCCCAGAGGAGATTGTGTCCTGAATGGGAACATGTTGTTGGGGACAGAGTGTGTCACAAGTTGGCTGATCAGGAGAAGAGCAGCACGATTCTTTCAATCTTGTTCCCTTCCTTGGCTTCCCTCGTCCCTCATTAGTTCTCTGCCTCTAGCTATTCACCAGGGCCCAGGTATTTACTCTGTGATTTATCCCAATGTTTTCCACACCAACTATTAATTAATTACCTTAATATGTGAAAGGCTGTGCTGCTAGTAAAATGACGTCTAGTGTATTCGCTTTGGTCATTACTCCATTTCCATCTCCATGCAATTTTGTTGTTTGAAAGCAAACACAGCCAATCAGAACATATTTGATCTTTAATATTCAGCTATGTAGAGCAGAATTTTAAAAGTCAACGTCAAAATGTCCTGTCATGGTCAAGGACATAAACTCTGATTTACAGCACACAAAAATGATAGTTTTTACCGTTTGTCACTTTATTGTGTCGCATCTGGTTAGGACACAGCATTAGCATGGAGTAGGTGACCAAGAGAGTTTGCACAAAAGCAAAGAGGAGGACCTGATCTGGGAGAACCAAATCACCAATCTATTTCTGTTTTTCTATATTTATACGCAACATGCTGAGAAAAAAAGAGTAGGAGTTTCCCTTTCACTGATGTTGGAGTTCAATCAAATGTACCATGAGTAAAAAGGATTCACAAGAAATCTAAACTCTCACCACAGGAACTGTCACACTGAAGTGACTATCCACAGAAAGGGAACAATGGGTTAGCACCCCAGGCCATTTTTAGCATGTAGTATGTAATGTAACGAGGCTCTGAGAAAATGAATCATGAATGTTTATTGATTCTCTTTCTCTAGCTAGCTTCAATGGCCTCTTAATATCAGAAGGCCCCGTAACAGACTCTCTCATCAGGTGTCCTGTCTTTAGTCAGGGATTCATTGGCATTGATAATTAGCATATAGCATGTTACGTAACAAGGCTTTGAGAAAAGTAAAATAATCAAGGATGGATAAAACTAGCAATTACTGAGAGATTTACAGGTGAAACTGGCTTTTAGCACAAAGGCTAATGACTTTGAGCACTTATCTCTGGGTAAGAACTGACAAAAGTTTTGCTTTCTTTGCTAGTTTCTCCATTTGTCTTTCTCTTTTCTTTCTTTCTATAGCTAGCTTTAAGCAGTATGATCAAGGGCTTCGTAACATCAGAAGCCCCCCTAATACACTCTTTCATCAGGGGCCCTCCTGTCTCCAGCGAGGGATTCATTCAAGATGATCGTTCAGGGGATTCACAGAAAGTTCTGGATGAGGGGATACCAACGCAAGTCTCCAAGTTGTACAGAATAAATCCCTGCGTCGGTCACTGGTTGTTCAAAGCTGCATGGGGGACTGCCTCATAAAGCACCGAAAATAAAGAAATGAGAATCAAACATTACAAGTAAGAATTTTTCTAAGGTAGGGTGGTTTGACTATTAGCAACTTAAAAAAAATGAAAACAGTGAATTATAACTGAGACCAATGAGCAAATCAAAAAGTACATTAATGTCCCACACATGGGAGCTCAAACAGCAAGTGATTCACCACTATTAAAAAGTTTTACCAACACACATGTACAAAACTAGTCCTTATAACCAGGTTCACTCAAGCTATTTGCAAATGCAATCTAGTTAGCGTATCCCCACCCCTTCCCGTCACCATCTCCAGAACCCACAATGTCCGCCCCCGTAAGCATATTCCAATTCCTCCCGTGAGCCAATCAGAGCAGTATTTCCTTAAACAAATCCAAACGGGGAAGAAAATGATTTTTTTTGTTGTTTTGTTTTAAATAATGACTTAATCAGCAGAACAGCCACCAAGCAGATAAATTGTCATGCGTGTCGTGCTAAAAATATCCAGCCTCCCTTTGAGTCCACCAGTTTCAGTATAGACAGCACTTGTGTGATGAAGCTGTATCTGCCAGGAAGCCAATAAATTCCCCGCTACGCTCTTGAGGCAGATTCCTCAGTATCAGCGCCCCCAGCCAGGGCTTAAAGAGCATGGGTGCTTTGTGTACATATCTAGATATGTAAATAGGTCCTATACAATAAAATTGTTCCCCCAAAAATAAATTGACAAAAAGAATTCAAAGACATTCTGTGAATGTCTCTATTGTGCATATTCTTGAGGATTTCTCCTTCTTTCCTTTTTCCCCGTAGTATTCCACATTCTCCACCAGAAGGAGAACGCATGCCTAAATTAGGTAAGCAGCATCTCCCGTCTGCTCTGAAGAGAGTAATCTACAATCCAGCGCCCCGGGAAAACAATATGTTTCCTTTTGTTTACAAAGGCCCTCCCACACGTCATCTCTTCTGTGCTTCCGTCGTTTCCTCTCCGGGTAACCGAATCAAACCATTCCTCAAAGAATCCCAAACTGACAGTTGTTTCCAGGAAATGGCCCTGGTTTTGTCACAATATAAGGGTAAAAAATCATCTCTGTTTGTTTTTCATTACATCAGAAAGTTGTTTTTTTTTGTCTTTTTTGTTCACGCCTTTAATATAAAATGATAGTTTTGATCTCTAGGAACAAAAGCATTGTTATTTTCTGTTCCTCCGAACACCTGGAGTAAAGATATTCCTCAACTCAGTGCCATCACCTCCGTCCATTGTCACACTCGTACTCCACATCTGCGGGAGTGTATGTGTGTGTGTATGTTCGTGTTTGTGTGTGAGAACGTGTGTGTGTGGCTATACTCTAGTGGTGGAGTGTGAATGAGGGTGTGGATGGGGCAGGGTGTTATTTTGTCCACTGGAGTAACTGTTGAAGGGGTGTAAGGAGGTGAGGCCTGGCATGCTGTTGGGTATCATAGTTATGGTGTTGGGGGTCATGAGAGGGATGTCGTCCGGTGAACGGCGCATGGCAAGCGTGTAATCGGGCGGGCAGGCAGTTCTCAGGACCACCTCGTGCGGGTGCATAGCCTCCCGGCACTCCCGCTCCAAATCGCTGTGTTTCATTTGTAGAGACATGATCTCCTCTTCTTGCGTATGGGGTAGCTCATTGGCTGTGGTCCTCTGCGGGCTGCAACGCCGGTGGACCTCATGCCTTCGCTTGTCCTTCTTGTAGTAGAGTGCGGCAAAAGCCAAAATGTTGAGGAAGAGCAACGAAGCACCAACGGCGATGGTGACGCTTAGTTCGGTCGAGTAGTCCCGCTGGTCCACTAGGAAAGGTTGGTTCTGGTTCTGGTTGTGGCTGTCCTGTGTTTCGGTGGGAAAAGGCGTAGGGTAGGGCCTCTTGGTGTTAACTGGGATCTTCTTTGGTGTACGTGGAGTGACCTCGGGTGGAGGCAACTTGGTGGTGGTGGAAATGATCTGGGTGACCTCATTGAGGCTATGGAGATGAGGCACCAGCTCCAGCCATAAGTTAACTTTATTGGCACGGTAATGTTCCTTGACACGGGGCTTCAAGCCAATGTGCAAGTATAGTTGGTCCTTTTGGTTGTAACGCATCCAGGCCACCTCCTCAAAGCGATTGGGCTTGGTGTGGATGAACTTGGTGTCCTGTGGAACTGGCTGGTTGGGGTCACTGAAAGGTAAAATGAAGATTTCAGTACTCCACACACAAAAGATAATTTCTACAATACCTCTTTCAGAATTGCACAAGGAAATTCACTCCATAAGACAAATATCACACAAACCATTACAGTCAAGTCTTAGGGGAGTGCCTAGAGACCCCTAATATTCTCTCAGTGCTCATTAGGGTTTCCTGACAACGGCACCTGCTTTTAAAATTAACGAGAATATATATGAGAGAAGAAATTACACATTTGCACACAAATTGATTTGTTGTCCTCCCATGAGATGATTATATGTCTAGGCCGCAATGTCATATAAACACTAAACTAAGTGATCATCAGCATTACTTTATTCACTGCATTACACCTAAATTGAAGCAAACTAAATTGCTGTTGCGTAAAAAGCAGTTGCATAAATTTAATGTAGCATAACCTTGGGAATCTTAACAAGTATTTGTGAGTGAGAATGCATTAGCAAACAATTAAGCAATGATTAAACCTTAGGAACCATGTAGCACTGTTTCCTGGTAACAACAAGGTATTGTACCTTAATAGCAAATTCAATTCCTGAATTATGAGATGTTTGCGTTGGTGGTCTTACAACAAAACAAACTTGCATTCAAAATCACTTCTAAATCCTAATTAATAGCCGTATTGTTGGCCTCAAGGATAACTGATTAGAAATATTGTCCTGTTGCCTAGAGACTTACCCAGTCTTGGCAAAGTTGGTCCAGTAGGTCATTACCACTGCACTAAGCATCACATCATTTTTGGAGAAGTTGCAGGGGAAGAGCTCAGTTGGACCAATCATGGGCAGCCCGAAAACATACGGGATCTCATCACCATGTGCCGCATCAGCCCAGGGTGGGACCTGCTCTGTCTGGCAGTGATGGTAGAAGGCATAGAAATAAGTAGGCGAGCCAAAGCTGGAGTGGAGGTCTGCCGTGGCCACAGCTGGTGCCACCCACTGATGATCTGTGAAGAGTGCCAGCAGGCTCTTTCTTCTGGTCTCCGCGTTGTGGCGGTCAGACCAGTCAGTGTACATAAACTTAATGGTCTCACGAAGGATGTCCTTCCCCTCAGGGTAACCATATAAATCATCCACAAAACTTGACACGGCATAGTCAAAATCGTTGGCTTGAACACCGTTCTCATTGTCCACAATGGGTTCCACAAACTTCAACCCCTCGCCTTGGTTGACGCCAAGCATAATGTCGTAGTTGAGGAACTCCCCTTGCTCCATAAGGATCTGAGGGTCATCGGGAATTACATCACCATCAATGACGGGCCCAAAAGCGATGTGGTAGCGGGCAGGCTGGATGTCCTGCTCCAATAGTTCTTTGTAGTGTTTTTTCTGTAGGCACTCTACCATATCCACTGTATCTTTGAGGTTGCACCCCACCTTCTTGGCTAGCATGCGGGCATACTTGGCTGGCTGAAAGCTTACAGCCCAGCTGGACAAGGCTGTGCCACTTTGGGCTATGGCCCTTTGGAAAAGACCTGTAGAGGAAAAACAAAACATAATCACAAAGAGAACAATCACTGCACACCACAGGGTCCAAACGTCTGAGACCACAAATGACCACTTGTTTATACCTATTTAAAACAACATTTTTCTTTACAAATTATATTAGTGAAAACATTTTTAATAACATTTTACATAGTCAAGAAATAGTTCAGAATTTTAAATGAAACAATATATATTTAAAGCTTTAAACATTAAGCTTTAATTTCAGGTTTATATGGAAAAAATAGCAGTTTTTCAATGTGCTCTCAGACTTTTGGACCCCACTGTAGGCTATTTTCACATGATGTGCTCCTCGGAATGCAATCTAGAGCAAATAAACACATCTCGGTTTAGCTGTTTTTATGCAAATCTTAAATGGTTTGGGAAAAGAGGCCATGCAAGTCAACATACTAATGCTGATGAACCTGAATTGTACACAGAGCTGATCAATATTTCACTTTGATGTGTAATTTTAAGGGGGAATTGTGACTATTTCAAGAATTTTGATGACAGCGCATTAACAGTAAATAGCTGTTTGAACCCTGTAAACCCCTTTCACCTATACACGTCAAGAATTGACCCATACCATTGAAGAGAAGCAGATATCATGCACAAACGTAAAGACAAAAAAAGCAAGTGAGTGAGCAAGAGAGAAAGTGTGTGCTTGTGAGAAAGACAGACAGAAAGTGCAAGAGAGAAGAAAATTGAGTTACTCTGTTACCATGACAACCCCTGGGATCTCAGTCTTAACAGTGCAGTTATGAGTAAAAACATGTTCTTACTAAAGAAGACAAAAACTATAAAAACACACATGGAAATGAAATGGAGATAAGGGGATGTTTCAGTTCGCAATTCAACGAAACTGTGACAATTTTGGATGAACAGACAAATATATTTGAGAATGGATACACTGCTAAAATTAAAAAATAAAAGGAAAATATGTGTAATATATATATTTTTTTCAAGATTAAGCAGTGCTCGGTTTGCCTCAGGGCAAAGCAATCGCATGGCACACTAAAGTCTCTTCCAAAAGTGTCTCTGGGTTCATTTGAATGATAGTGACAACCTTAAAGCAGGTCTGTGCCAGGAGACCTCTTCACAAAGCAATCTTCCAAGCAGAGAGACTCCAAATGGAATTAATGTATTTACCCTTTTTGTGCCAATGGAAGGTAAATGGTGTATTTGGACAGTGTGCTCATGGCGTGCCTGGTGATGTGTATGGACTCAACTAAATAAAGATGGGAACATGAAACGACCCAGGGAAATATAATTTTCATAAACAAGTGATATCATATTAATGTGAACATTCTGTATAGTCCAGCCCTAGTGATCAGTGTTTTATTATTATTATTAATTGCCCTGATAATGCAATACTCTAAATAAATAGGCAAAATAGCTATCGGTTGTCATAGGTTTCTAAATTTTTAAATGAATACACAGATTTTTAAAAAACACACAAAGATGAACTTTAGCGATTTCAATAGACAAGACCTTTTATATGAGTACATAACACAAACAGCTTTAGCATGCATTCAAAAATAGTCAAAAGTTAAAACCTTTGAATTGTACCTTTGGTTGAATTGCTCCAACGGTTACCTTCAGAATAATGGGAAAGAGTCAGCAGGTTGACAAATGAGGCCCCTGCCCCAGATCCAAAAACAGTAATGCGTAAAGGGTCACCCCCAAAGAATGCAATGTTTTCACTCGTCCAGCGCAGGGCCTGGATTTGATCAAGAAGTCCATAGTTTCCCTTGGCTGCCTGGTCTCCTGTGCTCAAAAAACCTGCAGAAACAAGAAATAATCGAATCAGTGTATGTATGCATTGCTGTGCAACTTTAAACCCATAAAGGATCGAAAGCTATTGAAATATTCAAAAGCAAAATGCAGTTGAAAATACGTCAGAGAAAGTGACATTTCTAAAGAGAAAAAAAAAACTTTTTTTAACATCCATGAAATGTTATCACACTTGTTCACCTCCGGAGAGCTTATGTAAACAGTTTTTAATAGTTGTTTATTTCTTGTGTATCACAGTTGGCTCCTCCTCCCCTGGAAGAGAGCCCATTCAATCTTTTTTGATTGAATGAGAATCATTTTATAGACTATTTTGGGCCTATTAAAAAAAAAAAAAAAAAAAAAAAAAAAAATTAAATTACATCAAATAAACAGAATTTAAGGAGAATCCAAAACATAGAGAGCACCCTAGTTGTAGTTTGCATTTTAGTGGACTATAGAAATATACCTTTATTTGGTCAAATTCTAAGTCATTACATTACATATACAGAGTAGGCAATCCCAAAATGCACATGTGACAAACTCTGAAAAAATCTAAGCTAGAGGATGAAGTAAGATGAATATGGAAGTAAAATAAGGACAAATGTTTTTGAAACAAAAAAGTTTGTTGAATTGCACTACTTGAAAAAGTATGTATTGCATTAACCCTGCTTGTATTTTAATGCATTGCATTTTTAGGGCTTGCATTTTTATGGGCTGAAATTCAACATGGTTATATATTTAAGCTGTGAATATTTCGATTCAAAACATTTCACACATGTTTTCATTATTAAAAATTCAATAATCTATATTCACCTTTCAGATTTCACTTCCAAAATATTCATTCTGTTTAAAAATACAACCTATAGCCTAATATTCCACAGGCAATTCTCGGTTCATTTTATTTTGCTTTATAAATTCGCTTTCACAAATTCAGTGGTTCAAACTCGACAGAAAATTCAACATTTGGGAATGGCAGGAATATCAGTGGATTGCCAATTGACCGTTCGCAAAAGCCACGCCCCCTAGTTATTGTTACTACGCCCGTCAAACAATTGAGAACCAGACACATAGCCATGGCTGGGTTGAGCTCCATACTTATTGGTATAAGTGATTGGTTTTGGAGTAATGCAGCAGACATATCCTCCAGGGCACGACAGAAAGGGCTGCAATCTAGTTTAGGTTACAAAGATTCAGTTTCTACCTGTTCTATCAGAGTTATGACAAGTAACGTTAGCCTACAGTTTCCCCACCTCTCACGTTTAACCTTTCATCATTGCATATGTTCTGCGTGTCTTTAAACATTCTGCACTCATACTGCACTCGCTCGCTTGCGTCCTATTCGCTTTGGACGCGCGAATGGATTCAAAATGTTCAAGCGTCGAACTAGACGCGATACACGCAAATTTGACGCTCTATTCGCGTTTGATGTGAACGCAGCATAATGAACAGGTCTCCCACACTGCTTAATCCATTGTCGGCATCTTTCCGCTTGGGCCTTGGGTTTTGGAAAGGAAAAAAAAAAACGACCCCTCCCTCTAAACTTTTGGGGTACCTGGTGTCAGACTTGCAGGTGCCATAGGCGCATCGTTTCACCTTGTTGCTGAAATCGCAATGTTTGACGGGGGTCCTTCTCCTTAGTTACAGTTGCTGAGCTAGGATTGGACGAGGACCGTTCGAGGGCGTGGTTTTGCGAACGGTCAATTGATAATCTCCATAGCTGTTAGTCGACCTCGCCAGCAGGGGGCGCAAGCGGATGTTGACGAAGAAAACTATAGAGCAACGAGAGTCATTCATTCATGAAAATGGATTTACAGAAATAGAGCACGAGGTTAGCCTGGCAAGCCAGACCTACATCAAGATGTTAGGTCTGGCAACTCACCATTGGCACGGCTCAGTCCGAGGGGCGGGATAAACGGTTGTCTCTCAAAATCCCTCTGCACGCAATAGGATAGCGCTACAACCAATCAGAGCAACGAAGAAGGCTAGTCGGTATATTAAACTTTTGCCGTATCCAGTCGGCAAAACTCCGAACACATCTTCCTTTTTTTAAAATGACTTAAGTGCCATTGCTCTTTTCTCAAAGAAAAGCTTAATTCCAAGTCCTCCAGAGTCGCGTCCAAAGCCGATTCGAAAGACCGCTGTTCGCCAGCAGCAGCAGCAGCCATTTTTTGTTTTCAAGTAGCAGGGAACCGTTGCAACTCTGTCGTCATTATGTTAAGCCCGCCCCGCCTACTCTATACACGATGTGATTGGCCTGACCTGAGTTTGGTTTTTCCAGCTCGAAAGTCAACGGAGAGTTGCTAGACCACACTGGCTGTAAAATAAATTTTGCTGCCGCTAGGGTGCGTCTAGATTTCTAGGCTAGCAAGAGGTAAGTATTTGTGATGATTATCAGGGCCAGTATATATATATATATATATATATATATATATATACATATATATATATATGTATATATATATACATATATATATATATATATATATATACATATATATATATATATATATATATATATATATATATATATATATATATATATATATATATATATACATATAATTATTTTACTTCCATAGATAAATTGCAATTATAAACCCATTCAAACTAAAGCAAGTTTTGAAAAAAAATAAGTTAAATCTGATTAGAAGTGCAGTATTTTACCCAATACTCCTGTATGCTATTAATATACTTTATTGTTATGTTAGCTTAGCAACATGCTAACAGCAAACTCCACTGAACTCAGTGGTGAGTAGACACTCATGTGTGCTTCGTGTGAGGAATGCTATTTGAATGACACACAGAGTACATTGCAACATGAAAAACCTTTCCAAATCAAGTCAGTTGCAAGGTTTTGTTTCAGTTAGGATGCTGCCTTAGGGTAGTTGCCTATGTAGGCACTAGACAACAAGGCAACTCACTATGTTTATTATTATTGTACTGTATGATAGCAGTGTAGTTAACTCTAAACTACATTAATCAACATTACACTGCTTGTCTTTTTTATTTTTTTATTTTTTTTTAAGTTTGCTATGGTTTGATCTTCCTTGGTTTGGTCAGCGAGTGGAACCACAGCTCTCTTGGGTCACTTGAAAATACAACTGTTGTTTTACCCCTTGACTTCCACTTAAGTGCCTTCAAATTAAAATAGTTTGTAGCAATATATTACAAATGTCAGCGAAAAAATTTTGATTACACAGAACTAACCCAGTGGTGCGTTTTAATGGAAAACTAGTCACTAACTACTTCACTACAGTAGCTTATCCTGGGAATATATGTACATCCTGAGGGTGCTTGTGGAATACTGATTGTGTGTATGTTCAGTGAATAGACGACTGTTTGGGTCTTGTAATTGCCCTCGCAGTCCCAGAACACATGAAAAATAATAAAGCCACACAACAAGTGTTCTACAGAAAGCTCATTTACAGTCGCAGACGACTAGAAACAAAACAGTCCGAAAAGTGCACGCACGCACGCACGCACACACACACACACACACACACACACACACACACACACACACACACACACACACACACACACACACACACACACACACACACACACACACACACACACACACACACACACACACACACACACACACACACACACAACACACACACAAATCCATCTGACCCTTCCTCAGCTACCTTCCTTTTGTTAATTGAGTTCTTTATTGGATTTAATTAATCTAGTTGTGTTGCTACATCAAGAAGTTGATCTCCTGGAAGTGGCCGTCAAATACAAGCACGCATTTAATTGATTCCATTTAGCCAAGGCAGTGTGCAGAGCAAATCAAAAAGACCAGGCACAGGCTCGAAAATGATTAGCAATCAAATGGCAGGCTGTCAGGTGCTCATGCCTGCGGCGCAGAGCCGTGAGCACATTTGGCTGCTAACACAGGCAGGCGGCAGCCCGCTTTCCATCCTCATACATGCAGAGAGGTGCAATCCAATCACGGGGAACAAAAGGGCCTCCCTCGGCTCGGACAGTGAATAGCCAGGGCTTGTGAATGGACGTGTATTTGGTACAATGTGGAGAAAACAGATTCACAACAATGCGCTTTAATGAGACCGGCAATAATCATGGATTTTTATCACAGTAGTCAGTGAGAGGAGTGCTCTGGATTTGCTGTATAAGCGTTATTGGCTCATTTCAATGAGATTCAGGGTCAGGGGAACACTGTCCATGGAACCTTCCCAACAACAAAAATATGTTCTAAGAACGTTTTGCTAACGTTCCCATTAAGTTATGAAAACATTATTTTCCGAATGTTCTCTGAATGTCCAAAACATCACTAAAAAAACATTAACATTAACATCAACATATATATATATATAGACCAAAAATCAAATGCCCTGCCTTTAATTATTGGAAAAAAACATTTATTCATAACTTTAAGAGAACCTTGCCACAATGTTAGCTAAAGTTCTGAGAACGTTTGCAATACTCTTGGTTATTAAAGATTGAAGACAGATTGGAAATTATTTGGCACAAATCGAATTTTATATAAATTGGATAGAATATCCAATGGAGGATGGAATATATCATCCATCCTCTCAAAATACAAAGTTCTGATGACTTCACAGTTCCTTCCTCAGATGATCATCAAATTTAAACAGCAAAAGTGAAGCACAACTCACTTAATAAAAAGTGAACATTTAATTTTAAGTTATTCCTGTATAACAAGTATAACAACACTAAAATACAGTGTTAAACCTTGGATGTTGTTGGTCTACGATAACCACCCTCTCCTCTCATAGATATGCTAATGGAGGTGTAATCCACTCCCTGTCTCATAACAGAAATCAGAAAATTGAAATACTGTAAAGTAACGTCTTTAAAACATCAAAAAAGTGAAAGAGCGTCATTTTGCAAAGTTTCCAAACGCATCAATGTGCGTATTACAAGAACCTGAAGCCCTATATTGGGAATGGTCCAAAAAGATAAATAAAAATGGAATCAGAATGCTATCGTTCGGCCAACAAAGTGGAATCAGAACTATAGATGAAAAAGCAACAGAGCGGCTTAGTTCCAAGTGCCATGTACTTAAATTAATTCCTTTTGGAACCCTAGCAGAAGGTTTGAGATGTTAAATTAATCTCGGTTTTGACTTGAGAAGGCCAGAAAAGGTAAAAGAGAACAAGATCAACGAAATAAAAGAAGGAAAACTGGATCCCCCCAAAGCAATGTGAGAAGTGACAAAAAGAGAAAAAGGCATTACTGTACATTCCTTTCAGGGTTAGAAATAAAGAGAGGCTGCAGCAGGATCAGTCCCAGAGATGTTGCATTAGAACATTTGCCAGTTCGGTCTCTCTCCAAAAAAAGAAACGTCGCAGCCAGACCGTTGGCGCTTTATTTGTCTGTTCTGTCTCTACTCACCCAGCAGTGAGACAAATTGGCCCTCCTGTTGTGTTTGTGTCCCTAAAAATATTTACAGTGTGACAACACCTTCATACTTTCCCTTCCCATCGCAGAATTATCAACCATTTCAGGGACTTCAAGACTAAAAGCAGATGCCATCTGCTCCCATACCACAGGCTGGCACCTGAGAACGCAAGTTTCAAAACTGCGAGAGGCGATGAAATGAACTGCCAGAAGTTGCTTTGAAAAGGTTACAGTCACTAAAATGATGGCAAGACCGAGTCACTGCCTCAAGTGGTAATTACCTGTACTGCACGCTGATAATTAGGAAGTAATGTACAGTGACCACAGATGGTATGAATTACTGGCTCTGAGCACTGTCTCTGTCAAAGGAGATTAATACACTAAAGGTTGGCACAGGCTAACAACAGTTACCACTCCAGGATCCCGACTGAATTTGACTTGACAGACCTATTCCTGTCTTCATTGCTTTGATATGCAGAATCCGAAACCTGAAAACTGCTGCTCCAGGCGAAATACACAGAATTTTATTCAAACGTTTATTTATTTTTTCATAGGGATATTACATTAAAGTAACCCACTTTCTTTTAGAAAAAAATCCATCTCCTTTTATTTTCCTACTCTCCAAGGAGGACGAGTTTGAGTAAATGAAATTACTTCTATAGGTAAGGCCCACTGTTAGCTGACTTGGATGAACATACTGCAATTACAGTTAAATAAACATTTTAGTCACAAAATGTAGCATAACATCACGCAGCACATTGTAAAAGATTAAAAAGCATAATGAATCATAACATAACAAACCATATTAACAGTATAACAAAGCAAAACAAGCAAAACTCATGCATGACATCAACCCAGACACAGCACATAAACACAAACCGACATACAGTATAACACGACATGACATAACTCAAACATATTGTAATGCAATTAAGATCATAAAATCAACAACATAACGAAACATTAATATAACACAACACAGACGTAACAAAATAGCTGTGGCACAGATGCAGTAAATAAATGAATATAAACCCAGAAGTAACATAATCCAGTAGCACATAACACAACACAACACATAACATGAAACAAAATGTAACATAATTTAACTTAACTCACACATAACCTAACATAGTAACATAACATCATAACATAACAAAACTCAAACATAATCTATACATAATGTAATCAAGATAAAGTAACTACATAAACCACATCAAGTAACATACAGTAACATAAAACATGACAAAAACAAACAGAACTCAGACATAACCTAACAAATATGTAGCACTTAATATAAAATAATTTGGTTGCACTTTATTTTACAGCACATACACTTTCAATGTACTTACAGTGTACTTACCAAGAAAGTACTGAATAATATAATGTAACTACATGGGTTAAGATTAGGTTTAGGTTTAGGGGTATATTCAGGACTGGTACCAGTAATTGTAATTACTACATAAGTATACAGTATGTGAAACAGGACTGTAAAATAAAGTGCTACCAATAATTCAGACATAGCACGTAACAGCATGACGTAACATAACATGACGTAACATTCGTTGGCAAGTAGAGCCTATGGTCTGATGTGGGAGTGCCGTTTAAGGGTTCAGTAATGTGCTAATTACATTAGGTGCTTGCTGAGTAGCATGGGGAGCTTAATGAAGGCTAATGTAAATACTTGCACTTCACTTATTCCACCTCGCTAACTTTGCTTAAGGGATGCACAGCATCCTCTGACAGGGCCAAACAACTGTTGTGAATCTGCAGCCAACACCACAAACCGCACCAACCTGCAGTCTGTATGGATTGGGTTGTTATTTTATGAATACAAGTGAATGGAATTTAAAGGCTAAATAAAATATGGCTTTGAATAAACATGAAACCTCATAAATTCTACACATTTTCAAAATAAAACCTTTACAAGGTAAGAAAAAAAAAAACCCTCTGTGGAACAAGTTCAGGTTTTCGAAGGGATTAAACAGCCCCCATGCATCCAGCAAGGATGAAAATACAAATTTGGGGACTTTTTAATTAGGTTTTTAAAAGTATCAGGTACTATTATGAGCAACTGCTGGTCGCCAGGTGCTTAAAGTCCCCCTGTAGTCAATAAATGTATCCCTTAAAACTCATCTCTGATCACCAACATTACATTTAAAAAAAAAAAAAAAAAAAAAAAAATTCTGCATGCCTTAATAAAATAGCTTGAATGTAGCCTATTTAGTATACGCGGTTTTATGAATAAGCAAATTACAAAATGAATGATGCATTTGTACAGGGTTTGTCTTAAAGCATATTAAAAACACCACATAGACATAAACAACATTAAAAGCTTGATTTTCACTACAGGGGGACTTTAAGCAGTTTTGAAGACCTTGCTATTGTGGACACCTTTCTCAAGAGCTTGTTTGAGTTCAATTATAGAAGAAAAGAGTTTAACGACAGTACCACAATCACACAACACGTTATTCAACTGTTACATTATCTGTCAAGCCAGTGTTTACCCTTTTCGGTAATTGGAAGGCTTTGATGAGGTTTTATTTGTGACGTGTTGTTGCACATTTAATCTCTGACCACATTTAATCTCTATTTGAAATTCGAGCAGTTTTTTATTAGCACTGAAGATGATGCTAATGATAATTGTAAAAAATAATGTATAATTACACCGCACCATGCAATATATTTCTTAAAGGTCCATAAATGTAAATTCTGAAGCAATAATTCAACCAAAAAAAAAAAAGAAAATTCCTGTATGCTATTATTTCCATGTTTTGATTTTTGTGTGGACAAAAGACACTTCAGAGATTCTCCTTTTGTATTCCACTGAAAAATAACAACAGCAGGCAAATGTGAGTAAAATAATGACGGGGTTTTCATTTGCTTTAATATAATCCATTTGTATAGTGGTTATTTTAAATCTGAATGTCATTCATATGCCTTACAGGGGGCAAAACAAAATAGCTCTGTGTACGTATTGCAGAGCACAATCTCTAAGTTCAAACATCAACAGGATGCAATAATTGTTCTTAAAATACTGCCATGCAACATACATGAAAGCCACAAACTGCAGCACAGCTTTCTTTGAAATGTGCTTCTTGGTAGTTGCATTGCTTCAAAACCTGATCTGAATTGTTAACCAGCTCCCTTTCCATAGAAAAGAACAACATTTGCATACAGATAACAGCCTTCTGCGGGTTTAACACACACACATACACACACTCCTAGCAGGATGGGGAAAGTGAGTGAGTGCGAGCGGGAGAATAAAACCTTTTCATAAGAAGTGAGAGTCTAAAGATAGCCCTCCATCTTTTTTCCCTCTTGCTCCTCTCCAGTGCACATCCTGGAAATATTCCTCTCCTCTGACATGTGTGAGAGCAAGAGAGTGCAGTTGAGTGCTGTCTTCCAGGTGGAAAGTACTCTTATCTAACAGAGTACATCCAGATATTTTTTTATTACGATTATTTCTCTTTATGTCGATAATTATTAAAGGCCTCCCCTATTCAGCGATAGAGACATATGGGTGTTTCTTCAACTTCTGGAATTGTAAACTCTTTGAAAGACTTTTCAAACTGAGTAGTTCATATCATTTCTCTACTATCAGTATCCAAAAGTGCATATGTATGAATTCCAAGATAATAGAATCTGTGGAAACAAAGGTAAGATGCATAAAAGGCATTTAAAAAGTAGCAAAAATATATGATGAAAGCCTGAAAAAAAGTGGTAACACTTTATTTTTATGGTCCCTTTTGAAGATTCTGTTGACTTTAAATAGCCTAACTGCGCAACTACATGTCAACTAGTTCTCATTCGAGTATTAGTAGACTGTCTGCTTAATATCTGCTAACTCTTTATTGTGATGGTCCTTCAACAGACATTCTACTGACTATAAGTAACTTTGCACCTGTAAACTTATTCTAACCCGAACCCTACCAGTCTATTAATACTCTACTAACACTCTAATGAGAGCTAGAAGATATGTAGGTGCAACATTAGGCTACTTGTTGTCAAAAGAATGTGTTAAAGGGACCATCAAAATATAGTGAAAGTTTTTATGTGATCTTCAACTTTCAAAACAAAAGTTGAAATCTGTTAGTTTTAATAAAAATCTACCCCAGTGGCCGTAGCAGAAGAAACACCCATACATGACCTCAGAATCCTGCATGGAACCTGGAGGCAAGGTCTCACTAATGAGCCCAGACGAAGAAGGGGATGATGTGGAGACGAGTCCCATTGCCCGCTCCCTCCCGTAACAAACGCACAGCTTTGAAAATGTCATTTCACTTCTGCAGTGGTGACAGTGCCGTCTGCAGTCAAAGCGGCCCACCGCTGAGCCAAACACCATGTGTTTAAAAAAAACTGCATTCTTACAGATCTTTGTCTGTCAACACAACATATCAGCTCACTTCAGGAAAATAAATAAATAAATAGCAGTTACTTAGAGGTTAGAGAAATATGTTCCAATGAGTTGTGTAGTGGCAATCAAGCAAGAGTTTGAGTCTGACTCGCATCACGGGTCCAAAATTACCACTGAGCAAACAAAAACAAGAATAAATGGGCTTTTCCGAGTTTTTTTTTTGTTTTACCATTTTAGACACGGAATAAAAAAATGAAAGGAAGAAAATCATGATGCCTCTTAATGTTTTTGCAGTTATGGGTGCTGTTTAACCGAGGCACAGAGGATACTCTGAACCGAGGGAGACGGACTAGATACTAGCCTGTGATTTTTGTCTCACTCAAACCACTGCCTGCTGTTGCTTCTGATTGCTTTTAGAGAGAAAAGCTGCCCATGACTGGCCAAACCAACTGTTTTCTTCGTAAAAAATAGCATACTAGCGAAAAAGAGCTGGAAAACAATCCAGCGCATATATGTATTTGCTCTCTTTACAACCTGTGTTCACAGCGGTGAGCAATCACAGACATGTTTGTTGATTTCTTGAACGCAATGGCCAACCACATTGTGATTGAGTTAGAATCCAGTTACAATTTTTTGTCTAGTGCTGAGTTCTGCATGCTGGCAAACCCTCTCTAACAAACTGTAAACATGTAAATAAGTGATTCATTGTGTAGCCAGCTTCAATAATTAATATAACGGAACTTTGTGAGATAGCGATGAATGAGAGACAGCTTTTTAGAGATTGTAAAGAGAGCGCTCTTTGCACGCTGTCTAGGCGACATGATAATTAATATAATATATTCAGAATTTGAATAAAATTTTGGTTTCCATGCTTGACAAGCAGCCACACACTTTAAAACATAGGCCCACCCATGCGGGATTCACTCTCGAAATTGCGATGACTGACAGTGATAAGCACATAGCAAAGGACGAGACAAATACCCTCACTCATTTCAGAAGCACCCTCAACAGTGGTTTGTGAACGTACAGACGTTTTAATAACAAATAATTTGTTTGGAGCGTTTATGCTGGGACGTGTAGGTTGTTGCAATCTTGTCTTGAAAATACTTCATGGAAATCTATAACACTTGAGTTCAATGCATCCTCTCTGAGCCAAAAAATTAATAAAATAAAATAAAATGAACAAAATGGGGGTTCATGTGACATAATGTGGACGACTTTGTCACCTTGAGCCATTAAACATAGCTTGGATACTGAGCACATCTCCATAAATATCTTTTGTAATTACAAACGATCAGAAATGTTTAGTTTTGAGTCAAACAAACCGAAGCTTTCATACTCAGATTAGGATCTGGGTGTCCTAAGGGACGTGTTTTAGCACCCAAATCTCCTCTGCTCACTTATAGCAGTAACCTCAACATGTTTTTGATCTTATTATGTTGACTTGATCATCTTGCCAGACTGCAGTGAAACCAAACAAAACCAGCTTTGATCTCAGACTACACTACTATCTTTCATAATAATGGGACAGTCAGCCACAAAACTATGCCTGCATCCTCAAGTTTACAGTCTCTGCAGAACCAGACTGTGGGGTGGGGGTACTCTGAAAAGGCTCTGAAATGCCTTTGGAGACGGCTTATGGTAGAGAAATGAACATTCAATTCACGGGCAACAGCTCTGGTGGACATTCCTGCAGTCAGCATGCCAATTGCACGCTCCCTCAAAACTTATGACATTTGTGGCATTGTGCTGTGTGATAAAATTGCACATTTTAGAGTGGCCTTTTATCGTGGCCAGCCTAAGGCACACCTGTGCAATAATCATGCTGTCTAATCAGCATCTTGATATGCCACACCTGTGAGGTGGATTGATTATCTCGGCAAAGGAGAAGTGCTCACTAACACAAACTTAGATTTGTGAACAATATTTGAGAGAAATAGGCCTTTTGTGTACATAGAAAAAGTCTTAGATCTTTGAGTTCAGCTCATGAAAAATGGGGGCAAAAACAAAAGTGTTGCGTTTAAAATTTTGTTCAGTGTATATAGTACGTAAAAAACAATACGCCAAAAGAGTAGTTTGTCCGAATACATAGTGTTAAAAAAACAGTAGGCGAAAGGTCCTTGGATGAACAATTACTTCCGGTGAGATTCTGAAGAGCACATTCGATGGACACTTTACTATCCCACCATAGTAGGCCTCTAGGCCACGAGAGGGGATTTATGAATGGAAGTGAAGGTCATATGACAGTAACAACATGGCAGATGTAGTATGTCCGAAATTGACTCATACTACCCATATTCATATAATATAGAGCACGCTTTTTTAACGGTCGCAAAGGAAATTCAAATTCAAATGAAGTACCTACTCAGACAGTACGCGATTTTGGACGCAGCGAAAGTTTAGCGTCAAGTGACTGCAGAATGCTATGGTTGACCAATCAGAATCAAGTATCAAGTATTCCAGGCAATCTTCGCAACTCCTGTTAATAGTTTAAAAACGATACTATTTGCACAAAAGGGATTGAATCAGACATAGATTATTAAACTAGAGGATTGCATCAGCGTTAAAAAAAAAACTAACCAGACCAGATATGTCAGCAGACCAGAACGATGAACCCTGGTTATTTGTACACACAACCATGCAGGACATGCCAGAACTCCAAACATCCTCCCCCACAGTTTGGCAAAGCGACGTTTGTGGAGAGACTCCTGTCTGTCAGTTTTGTCAGATGCTTTTGGTGAAAGAGCAGAAAAACATGAGATGAGGTGTCAGAGAGGGCATGCAAGACGTTAAGGGAACAGTATTGAATGCTATCTCAGGGGGCACAGCGGTTAACCATGTTTGACAGCTGCAGCGGCTCAAGCCTGTACCTGAGTCGCTCCAGCCAATCAGAACTCTCTTGGCCGTGCCTGAACCTGCGGCCAGTGAAGCGCCGAAAAAGAGTGCAAGTGCATTCTGACACCCTCCCAGATTAAATGTCACAGAGTGTCACTGGGTCCTAATGCCCCACAGTCCTTCACTCATGAGTTGGATATGACTATCGACCCATCACTGCTGTGCCACAGACGCCTCCTGATTGTCTTTGTCTTTTTGCCCTCCTGTCTCAGGACTGTCCTCTAAAGAGAATGTCTTTTATACCCCCCCAATGCAACACTTAAAAATTAAAATAAAAAATAAAAACTAGTACCGAAAATGTTTTGCCTTTTTCAAGAAAAGTTTCATTTAATTTGAAATTCTAAAAATGTCATGTTGTGTAACCATCAAGTAAAAAGTAATAACATATTTACTATCATATACAGTTTTGAAAAAAAAAAAAAAATTTGAGATAAAAAGTTTTTTTTTTTTTTTTTTTTTTAAATTATAAAATCATGGAAATCATTAAGTAGCTAAAACTAACCTTGCTTTAACATAAAAAGGTCAAATTATTTTTTAGAGACTTGTTGACATTGACACTTTTCTCAGACATAAAAAAACACACTAGTTTAAAACATTTAAAAAATAAAGTTAAACTGTTTTCTTATTTTAATATTAAATGACAAAACCATGAAAATCAAGAAGTAACCTTGCATTATCAAAAAAAGGTCAAATTATCAAATATTTTAAGAGACATGACCTTGAGACACTCTTTACTCTGGCTTAAGAGAAAGAAAAAAAATCATAAAAAAAATGCTCATCATAGAAGTGTATTCAAGTCATTGTATGTAAGAATTGCATTTATAGTGTATTTTTACGTAAATTAACAGATAAGAACAAAAATGAATGTCAAGTCATTGAAGCCTGTGCTATATTCATTTATTTTGTACACTACCATTCAAAAGTTTGGGGTCAGTACAATTTAATTTTGAAAGAAATCTCATTTATTTGATCAAAAATACAGTAAAACAGTAATATTATGAAACAATTTAAAATAACTTTTTACGTGATGGCAAAGCTGAATTTTCTGCCTCATTACTCCAGTCTTCAGTGTCACATGATAATCATTCTAATATGCTGATTTAGTGCTCAAGAAACTATTACAGTATTATTACAGTTGAAAACAGTTGTGCTGCCCAACATTCTTGTGGAAAACGTGAGACTTTTTTTCAAAAGAACAACATTCATTCATAATAAAAATCGTTATAAATGTCTTTTAGACTGACCCCCAAGCTATTGTAGCTACACTTATTTCAACAACGGTCAGATTTGAGTCCTTTTTGTAACACCTGAGGCCCAAATAAGAAAGTTGATGCTTCAGTGAAACAACTAAAAAACTGAAAGAAGAACCTCTGTACAGTTTTCTTTTCCAAGTCAGAAGCACTTGGATACACAGCAGGCCATTGCTGATGTATCAACCATTATATCAATGAAAATTGTTGTTCAACAGCATCTCTATAGAATGACTCTATTTGTAACAAAAACAAAAATCAATAAATGTGTAACAGACACGAAAGGATGACTGGTAAATGAGAAATGACTTCTGTATTGCACTTCTAGAGTCATTAACGTAATGGATGCTGAATTACAACACCCATAACCGACAAAACCTCTTCACAAATGATTTCTGTTACTCTCTTATCTCTGTCAATGCACGCAATGAACAGAGACAGTTTGTCCATAGATCTGGAACTGATAAGGGCAAAATAAAAGCACATCACTGCCAAAACAAATCTCTATCAGAAAACAACATCAACGGAAGGACTTATTCATGCCAAACAAGTATCAGTAGGTATCGGCAGTGAATACCTAAACAGCCAAAGTCACAAGTTGCCGCTAAAGACTTTGACAAGTTAACTACTTTGGTCTGACAATCAAATGCCTCGACAAAGAAAAAAATCTTTTTAATAATAAACATCTACAATATATTCTGATCTCACTGGCCGAGGAAACTCATCTTAAATGGCTACAAATCTTCTTTCAAGCAATCCAGAGAAAACACAAACCTGAAAACAGTCGATACTAATGTATAAAGATATAAACAGCACAACGACGCACTACAAAATGAACCGCCTGAAAATCAGTGCCTGAAAGAACAGTCGCAGAGTAAAAAACAACATCTATCAATTAAGCATGCTTTCTCCTGCCACTCTTTGAAGATGCATCACAAATTCACATTTGTGTTGCACTTGCATCATAAATGAATCATAAGGCAGCCATTCCCGTTTGATTGTATTAGTATTGCAGAAATGGATGGATTCTGATGGATTCTGTTGCTTCAAAGGCGCCCATCTAAAAGACTTCAGGCAGGCTTGGAAATGCACAAATCAAGCAGGCTCTTGAAAATTTAAACAGAGACAGAGACCTTCTTCTGGGACCGCCTGTCAAACCTGTCCTAATATGTGAGATACACAAACAACTTGCATTGAAGGCTCGGCTCTCAGACCCCGACAACAGCAGATCTAGGCTTTATTACCACAGACAAACACACACAGAGACACACCTCTGCACATCATACAGATGCACACGCAGAGCGCCGTAGTCGGCCAGCTCTTTATAACTCACTGAAAGAAATACTGTAAAATGCAGTCTTACTCAAAAAGAGTGAAATACTTGAGTGAAATATCATTTGACAGCTTGGGAATTCAGGCAAAAACTTGGTATTTGGATTATATGCAAAATAATAATAATAATAATTGGTTCAACAAAATAGGCATGAACAATAAAAAGTTCATCAATAACTAATAATTATTATCAATGATGTATTTATTTAAATATCGATTTTTGGATGAATGAATTATTAGATTTTCTGGAAAATCTCCATATGCATTCTCATCCTAGGGCGTCATATACTGACGCTTTTGACATTTCGTCTACATCGAACGCGCATGGCACCCTTTAGCGTCAATATGACACGCACAGAGCTTTGTTCGGTTATGGGTAGGTTTAGGTCTGGGGTAGGGTTAGGGTTAGACCGCTAGGAGGCGCCTTCTGGCCCATACCTATCTGCGTCTCATATTGACGCTAAAGGGTGCCATGTGCGTTCGATGTAGACGAAATGTCAAAAGCGTCAGTATATGACGCCTTGGGATGAGAACGGGCTGGTAGTTCATAAAAAAAAATAAAAATTAAAAAAATTTATTGAAATTAAATTAAATAAGGAATATAAAATAAAATATAAAAAAATATGTATTTATATATAAATAATATATATAATTTTATTTATAATAAATAATTTAATAATTAGTCAAAATGTACATGGAAAGACATGCACTCTGCATTAAATGCGGTGAACGGATTAACTGCCTCATCTTTATTCACACAAGCTCATTTAAAAACCATACAAACATAAAATCCTAAACCACAGAGACATCATTTTACAAAAGCAGATGCCTCATTAGTTGGCCTGTATTTTTACTGGTGCTGTAAAACAGCAGGATGACCGGGTGAATGTGTGCTGGGGTGGGTCATGAGGGGACCATTAACATTGACTGTTAGACTCAGCTCATGCCTTTCATTGAGCGTGACCAAATCTTTGTCGGAATGAGAATGCTGACAGTCAAACGGTGAGCCGATACGAGAAGTACAGCTGGGAGACTGGCATCTTTCAATGATGTGGCAGTTCCGAGTGCTCACAGGGGACTCCTCGCCAAACAAGCATCACACCACATATCTGTAAACAAATCTCACTCTCCGGGACAACTGCCCCAACCCCTAGATGCATCCAAGAATGATACAAAACCAGCTGTGGGGAAAGGACGATGTCACCTTAAAACGTCTTGATGGATGAAAAATGACACACAAAGAAAGGTCAGTAAATCTTAGAGGTAGCTGGGCTGGTGGTGAGATGCAGATGAAAGGTCTGAGGACAGGCTTTATTCCTGGGGCACATTTTCAGGTTCACAAAACCACACAGACTAAGCAAGCAACATGATCTGAAGCCAAAAACAGGCAAGCCAGGCCTCCGAGCAGCAAGAAGATCTATCAACCCCCCTGCTCGGCCTTCGCTGGAATCCCACTGGCCATTAATCCCCTCTGTTATGAAAAAACTTTTACAAAAATGTGCCAATTTCAGGCTTGTATATACTTTCAGAGGCTTCCTGTGACGCCCAGACAGGCTGCTTTTGGTTTTGATCAGCTTATTAAGAACAGATACTGGCTGTTTAGCCAAAGTGTTGTGGATGCCAACATCCTGCAAAACAATTGCCCATAGTTACTGTGGGAAAGGCTTTCAATTGCCTTCAATTATCATTTACCATTAAAAGATTTAGAAACCTTTTTTTTTTTTCCAGAGCAGACAGCAAACAACTTTAGGGTAATAATTCTCTCCAGGCTATACGTGAAAAGATTACTGTGTTTATGAGGAAATAAAATGTAATCCATGAGCACTCTGAATCCATAATGGATAAAGGTGGGTTCAAAGAGCTAACATTCCTATTCATGGAAAAAAAGCCTTGGGATTGGCAGAATCCCCTCTTCTACTTTCTATCTTATCCCATATGATTTAATGATTAGTATGAATGCTAGAAACGCAGAGAAGTTAAAATGACATATTCCTTATCGAGGGCTAGCTACTAGAGGAGAGTCAGTCAGTTCAGGTATAGCGTGAGGAAGTTGGTGATGAAAAGGCTTTTGTGCTTGGAGAGAGTTTTCTCTCACAGACATGAATTTTTATTTTTTTTTCATTGCATTTCATGTTGAATAATAGCCTACACGAGATTGAGAGCAGCAAAATCCCTAATATTCTAAATATTATCATCACTGGTAAACATTATTATTATTACTGAATCAAAATCATCACCACTAATAAAAATAAAGATGCTTTAATGCGTGCAAACATATTTAAGTTTACAAAGTCCTAATTGAACATTTCTGAACAGCGGTTTCCGAGTTCCTCGTGTTTATGGCCTTAGAAAATCCCGCTGACCTCCCTTTCATTCAAGTTCACAGAATGGATGCCGAGTGACTATGGCGACCGTGGCTTTGAATGGTGGCCTGGGCGGCTTGGTGCCAGCCAAAGTTTTGTGTAGAGGAAACACCACAGCATGTTGATTTAAAGGAGCGAGAGAGTGAAAGAGAACACCAGTGGGCTAATTGTCTCCCATATGCTCTTACAAACTGGCACGGCAGCATTGACTTAGCCTCCCTCAACCCATGCAATCTCACATCCTGTTCTAATGTGCAAATATGGAAATGCATAAAGTGCTGATTCTAGCCAGTATTATAAAGAATGTTCTGAGTGGAGGAAAGGTCAGAGGCAGCGAATGTACATACCGACTGTCAGTCTATGGATGAGTCAGTCTTAAGTACACAGACAATTTAATTAACTTTAGACATTGGGGTCCAATTACAAAGGAGAATGTGTAGGTCAGACACATACATCGACAATATACAATGATGATTAATCCAGGGATATTAAACTCAATGCATAATAATGTTAAGGAGAATATCATGCTGCCGGAAGTTGCGAAATATAAGCATATATAGAGTAAGTAGAAAACACAATAGATGCATTCCATTCTACCGAAAGTGGACTACAAAGTGGACTACCACATGGTTTTCAGCCATCTTAAAGGTGGTATCAGTGATTTCAGGCCCAAAAATATTTTTATCACATTCATCTAATCTTTCCTACTGATCCGCTAGCTGCCCGCCCCATAAGCATGCCGTCAAAAAACGCGTCTCTGTAGGCAGCCTAGGCTCTGAGATCTGCACACAAAAACAAATGGTTTAGCCAAACACTCAAAACCAAAACAAATAGTGTTCCAACCAATCACCGACAGGGGGAGGGTGTTGTGAGGTTTTGTGCTCGTGCACGGCTGCACGCAAAGTCAGAGCTGAAGAAAAAGCTGGCTCAAAACCTCACAACACCCTCCCCCTGTCGGTGATTGGCCATAATCAATGTAGCGTGTGCACAACGCGCACTTTGATTCTCTCATCTACACAGAAGCAGCAGTTTTCATTTTTGCAAATCATACATTATTACGATAGATAGATAGATAGATAGATAGATAGATAGATAGATAGATAGATAGATAGATAGATAGATAGATAGATAGATAGATAGATAGATAGATAGATAGATAGATAGATAGATAGATAGATAGATAGATAGATAGATAGATAGATAGATAGATAATTTATTATAAAAGCATACATCTAGCTTACACATTTACCCAAATTATCGAGCCTTTTTAACTGAAGTTAATTTGGGTGTGTTTCTCCATTCCCAACGTCCCTGACGAGAGCGTTGCTCTCCTTGGCTGTGAACCGCTCCTGGCGCGCGTCTGGCAAATCCGCAGTTATGATAGGAATCCGCTTTAGAACAAGCGCGTCTGCTCTTAAAGGGAATGTGAGATGACGCTCTGATTGATTTATTTCACGTTTCGCCCAAACCACACCTATGAATAATGAAGCTCTTCAGACCAACCCATTTTAGATTTGCGCCTGGCGCAAGAGTAATTTATCCCGCCGGGAAAATAGCAACAGCGCCAAGACCCGCCCACAAAGTTACTTGCGCTTTGACACTTGCGTTTCAGATTGTTAAAATAGGGCCCTATATATATATATATATATATATATATATATATATATATATATATATATATATATATATATATATATATATATATTAGTGCTGTAAAATCATCACCATATAGAGTGTGTACTTTTTGCTAAACATCCCTTGTAAATTTGATTCATAAAAAATAAAAAGATACATAATGTCAAATGTCAACATATATAATATTTTTTATTTCCACATTTCATGAATCTCATGGATCAACAAACTAACTAACAAACTAACTAACAACACTTTTTGGTACAATGGTCCTTTATCAGTTGCAGTTTGCCATGAATACTAGTAACCTTTCAAAAATAAGAGATATTTGGGCAACAAAGTAAAGTCTGACAGGCCGATTGCAACAAACACTCTGTTTCAGTCATGTTTACCATTCTGTAATAAAACCACTAAACAAACAGGAAGCTGCATAAAAAGGCTCTCAGTCCCTGGAACAAAGAGCACAGATGCATCTCAACCATTCCAGCGAGCCAGGAGAGATGTCCTTTTCTTCACCAGCTGACCAACAGCATGGCGCTTTCACAGCAAACCATTCCAATTTACAACCACACTGTAATGTTCAGTGCTCCCATTGCCCATGTTTCCTTTAGTCGGCAAATTTAGTTCATGGTTCACAACTGCACTTCCTATGGGGGAACATGGCAACAAGCAAACACAGCGGACGGATGCAGAACCACACACTCACGCACAGCAAGACAGCAGCTTTAAATTCTTCCGCTGAACACCTGCTGCTGTTGAAGACGACAAATTTGTGGCAGGACGTCCAAACCATTACATGTCCTTGACAACCTACGCACGAAAACAAAACACAGCCAGGTGGGAATGCCTTACTGCTGCGAATAAACATTATTAGCCTTTTTGCAAAGTAGAAAATGCTCAGTCTAATGTGGTCAGCTTAATTGAAAATGTTGTACCATAGGGACAAAATAAAACACTGTCAAGAAAAACACACCTAAAAAAAAAAAACTATTAAAAAAACAGAGTAGGGGAGCGCGGGGCACAACCTAACGCGGGGTTAGTTGTAACACGCTTGTTTTAAATACTTCCGCACATGCTTGGATGACGGAACTTTGTTTATTTACTAGTTGCCATATCAACACTATATAGAAAAAAAAAATCCGCCAAAATTATTTTATTTTTTTGGAAGATATCCATAGACATTTATTTAACCATAGCAAAAGTAAATTTCTTACTTAAGTTAATTTTTCATCTCTATTTTTTGTGTTTAGTTAAAATAAGACAAATCTGATATTATTTTAATCTCCAAGATGTTATTTAACAGTTGAGATAGTTCTTTAATGCTTCGCTAACTAGCAGAAGACACTAGCAGGGTTTAAATCCCAGTTGTGCAGGGGACTTACAATGTGCCCCTATTAGAAATATGCTATTATATTCTATACTTTTATTAATTTTATTGAGAAAACGTGAGAAAAAGGTGAATAAAGACTGAGAGTCAATGTCCAGAAATGACTAATTATTTATTTGTTTTGAACTATGTTGTATAGCTGTGTTTTCATGTGTTCGTAGTCAAAACTCAAAAATGAGTTTATATTTAATTATTAAAAATTGCCATTATTTTATATGAAAAAGTTTTTTAATTGTATTTTATTTAGAAAATATTTTAGTTTGTTTTGTATATTTTTTTTATTAGATCAGATAACATTTTAAGCTGCCATATGTCATGTTACAATGTGCCCCACACATGTTACAATGAACCCCACCTATGGGGCATGTAGTCACATTTCACTTCCATTCTTTCGGGCTATATCAAGAAAAAAGTATATACTGTATTAATAAAACAAAAACACATAATTGTACTAGACATGTGGAAAATTAATGTGGGAAAAAATAAATACTCTGAACCATAAGTAGATTTACACAAACTGAGAAAGTCAAAAAGCGTTAGGTTGTGCCCCGCTCTCCCCTATACAGAACAAAAATGGCACAACAGGCCATGGATAATAAGCCAAAATAAAAATTCTCTATTGTGTAATATCTCAAATCCCAGTTGGAGTTCTTCAGCAAATCGTGTCTCTTCATAAAATCTTTTCTCGGAGGTCATACGTTCAAAACAGCGGAAATACTCTAATTGAGTAATTACGTCCAGCTGTGGCCAAACTATCTGGTCCGTTCATTTAATGCTAATAAACAAAAGGCATTAAACATGCAAGGTGGCGTGCTGAGTTTCCTGCCATTACATCTAAGCTTTGGACCATCTAATAGAGCTATTTGAGAAGTTTAAGCAAGGCTTTACCAATTAACATGAATAGATCCTAATGGCTAGACAAATTAGGCTCACGTGACAACTGTGATGGATGAACTCGACAATGATATTTTGAGTGCAATATTTCCACAATATTACCCATTAATTAAGAGGCAGTGATTCAATCGGCGGCACTCGTCAAAGGGTGTGAAGGCAATTAAAAATTTCATTTAAAAATGACATTAAAATCATTTAAATTGGTAGACCAGAAAAAGCACAAGTTGAAAAAATATCTAACAATAAAATAATTTGCACAATTATAATGAACATAAATATTTCTAAAACAGTCTTAGAAAAGTGGCTGCATTAGCACTAAAGCACGTAAAAAAAAAAAGGAACATCCAACAACTGAAGACACTCAGCATTTGACTTAACGTTCATTTCCAGTTTAGAATATTCACCAAATATCTAGTTTTGTTGTGACGTGTAGCATAGCATCGCACAGACATGGGGTCTAACTCTAATATGTTTTCAGTGACCCTCTAAGTAAATATTTGCTCCTATCCTGATACATTATACACCCTTTCTACCCACATCAGTGTATTTCGGGGGGAAAGCACAATTTCTGTGACATGACCAAGCATGAGAGTTCAACACACACATATTTTGACCTAACTGGAAGAAAAGAGCTAGTGCCCACCAAGTCATTATAAATCATCTTGGCAAACAAAAGCAACAGATTAACAGATAATTTTGGTGGACTTCTCAGAGTTTTTTAGCGTTTCCTGCTCTGAAAGGTTAATTGGGACTGGGAGAGAGAAGTGAGTCACCCACAAGGCAAGAATTCAAGCGGCAGTGGCATTCTTGCCTGTTATGAGGGAGCCGAGTGTGTGTGTGTGTGTGTGTGTGTGTGTGGATAAAACGTCAGCACAGTGTGGAAGGAGATGGAGAGAGACGCAGAGAAAGAGAGCAAACAAAAGAGAAATACACACACAATAAATGATTATTTTGCCAGACAACATTCCTCCTGAGAGAGGGAATGAGAAAAAGACAAGGAGGACAAGGGAGGGACTGTGGGGGTGAGAGGGACAGACGGCAGGCTTGAAAGCAGAAGATGTAATAATGTGGAGAACTAGAGGAAAAAGCAGACTGTCAGGGGTTTCTTTGGGATCTGCCAGACGCTTTATTTCTCACACAGAGCCGTATGATTAGGTTGCCGGTCCTGGGCTGTCAAACGACAACCTTCCCGGAGAAGGACGTCTAGCTTGGAGGAGACAGCTCATAGGTGAAGAGGACACACATTAGGCTTTGAGCATGACCTGTGAGGCCGATGTATGCTTCATCACGTAACACAAGATTAGTCAACTATGACAGAAAGGCTTAGTTTAGCCAAGCTGACCTTTAAACCGCACTTCTGTTTATGCATGCATGTTTGAAGGAACCCGAAGTCCACTTATAATATTAGTTGTGGTTTCTTGCTGTAATTTAGTTGTACAGAAAGAGTGTGTTTTTCCAACATGGACGAAATGATAATAAATAAACAATGAAAAATAATGTCAGCACACTAAAATTGCAGCTCCAAAAATTGTTCATATTGACATGATAGCATCACGCGGTTGCTGCAGATTTGTCGGCAACACATCCATAATGCGAATCTCCTGTTCCACCAAGTCTCAAAGGTGCTCTATTGGATTGAGATCTGCTGACCATGAAGGTCATTAGAGTAGAGTGAACTCATTGTAATGGTCATGAAACCATTTTGAGATGATTTGAGCTTTGTGACATGGCATGTTAACCTGCTGGAAGTAGCCATCAGAAGATGAGTACATTAAGGGACATAGTCAGCAACAATCCTCAAGGCTGTGGTTTTTGAATGATGCTCAATTGGTACTAAGAAAATATTTCCCACACCATTACTCCAAGGAGACTGAACCATTCATAGAAGGCAGGATGGATCCATGCTTTCGTGGTGTTTACGTCAAATCCTGACCCTACCATCTGAATGTTTCAGCAGAAATCGACACTTATCAGACCAGCCAACGTTTTTCCAGTCTTCCAATGTCCAATTTTGGTGAGCCCATGTGAATTGTAGCCTCAGTTGCTTGTTCTTAGCTGACAAGAGTGGCACCTGGTGTGGGCTTCTGTTGCTGTAGCTCATCTGTTTCAAAGTTCGACGTGTTGTGCGCTCAGAGATGCTCTTCTGCATACCTTGGTTGTAACAAGTGGTTATTTGAGTTATTGTTGCCTTTCTATCATCTCGAACCAGTCTGGTCATTCTCCTCTGACATCTGGCATGAACAAAGCATTTTCACCCAGAGAACTGACACTCGCTGGAGATTTTCTCTTTTTTACTGGAAAAACAGGAAAAATGCCAGTAAAACAGACAGAGGAATTCACAAACACAAAACTTCTAAAGAGCACATTTCTTCATACACAATGTGGAAGGAGCGAGAAAGACGTGCAAGCACTGGAAAAGAGATCTCAACTCTCCTAAATGCAGACCAGCTGCAAAAGAGCATGTACATTATTGGCTTTCTTGTGGAAAATCAGCGACATTTAAGGGGGAAATTGGATGCTTGGCGGAGGGAGGAAGGCCTTTTCTTTTCTTTGCTGGACTATACAATCAAAAATGATCCATTGTTGGCTGATGCAGTGAAAACACTTCCTCAAAATGCCACTAATACCTGTCATGATATTCAAAATGAGCTCATAAGGTTACTAAGTTATGTGGTGACTGAAGCAATCGTGGAAGAAGTATAATTGAATGCGAATATATTTCAATTGTCATTTGTTTTGTGAAAGAGAACAAGTCCTATGAAGTAGCAGAGCACCTGTTAACCATAGAAGCTGGTCTTAACCCATCAAAGATCCTTAGCATGTATATAATGGTGCATACCTGATGTCAGGAAAGGTTGGTGGAGTCCAGAAGCTGTTACAGGAAAAACGTAAGGACATCCCTTATGTTCACTGCCTTACCATCAATTTCATTTGGTTTTAGTCCACACAATGTCAGTGGAGGCAGCATTGATGGATTTCTTTTTTACATGTGTAATGTCTTGTACAAATATTGAAAGAAGTCCACAATAGCTGTGCACTACAAGGGTGAGTGCCTCAAATGTCTTCTTGAAAAAAAGTAGACAGGCCATTTAGCTACCATGTCTGTCGTTCAGAAAATTTCAATGAGATCAAATTTCTACTGACTGAAATTGATTCTGTAAGAGCCCATGATCCAGAGATACGAATGGAAGCCGTTGGCCTGCTGAGAGAGATTACTGCACACTACTTCCTGTTCATTGCAAACCTTGTGCACGAAGTGCTCGCATTGTTGTATCCACCAAATAAGCTTCTCCAGAGAGAGGACACTGACCTTTGAACAGGTTTGTGTATTGTGGCCAGAGCAAAAGAGTGTGTGCAGAAACTTTGTTGTGATGAGGGATTTACAAAAGTGTGGGAGAAAGCCACAGCTGCTGCCAATGCACTCTCGAGATCCACGACCCTAGCGAAGACGCACAGCAAACAAGAATATGGATCGATTACTTGGTGAAAAAAACAACGAGTCAAGGACAGGATGACATAGAAACAGAACTCAAGAGACTGTACAGCAGTCTACAGCACTGGATTCAGTGGTTGGAGAAATGGATCAGATTTGGTGAATGTAACACACATCTGCACCTATGAAGACTATGAGACTAGTCTCATATCATGGACCTGACACAATCACCAATTGTTGATTGGTACATCAAAACACTTTTTGAGGTTACAAAAGGAATCGAATACAGATAGGGGAAATTGGAACACAAGATTCATTCTCTCCAAGCACTACAAAGCTCTGCAAACAATGCCTAGTGTACTGATTGCGTTCAAACATGCTCTGACTTTCGGTACTTCTACAGCAACCAGTGAGAATTTTTTCTCCTTTCTGTGCAATGTTTTTACCAAAAGGCAACCTTTCTGGTCTCTGTCTCGAATCCAACACGGAAGTGACTTAAACTGCAATTCACTGACTGGCCGCTAGAGACAGGCTCCAAAAGAGAGTCAATCCCATAGACCCCCATGTTAATATGCCCAACTTTACAGCAGAAAAAAATATGTTTACAGCCTAATCCAAAAAGTGGTTTTGGTCTATATAGCTAATTTTGTCCTTTACGGCAAACGTTTAATTTCGTTTAAATTATATTAAGCCTTAAAGTTCTGCATAATTAAGAGAGTGGCCACTTGAGTGACAGGCGTTTGTTTGCTGTCTGTTAGCCTTCACGTCACCTCAGCTAATCCCGCCTCTTTGCCCATTTTCGGTTATCTGGGAGTGACTCGCTGCCAAGAGGGCGATGGCTGGCTCCGCCCACTTTGGGCTTAAAAAATGCACTTCAGAAACCAGGTGACATCACGGACACTACGTCCATATTTGTTTACAGTCTATGGTTTTTACGGACCACAGACACTCAATGCTTCACAAACAGAAGGCCCAGTTGGTTCAGCTGGCTTTGAGAGGGATCTTACTCGAAAACGCACCACCGAATGGTTTTAGGTTTAATGTTCGCACTTGCCGCCTTCAGCTTTTTAAAAAGTTATGTGTTTTGTTTACTTTATGCAAGTCTGAATGCCATTCTTTGTTATTAGAAAGGAGCATTACAGTATATTACATCATATACCTGTCAACCTGTTGTTTTTGTTGTGACTGTGGTAATATTGATTAGTTTGTGTTATTCTTGTTATGCTTGTTGTATGGAAAATGAGCCGGCAGTTGTATGAGTGTGTGCTTGCACTGATGTGGTAGATTTTATGACTTGTTTTTGCAAGTTAATGATGCTGATTGGGTGCCCTCCCATTGGGAGCCGCTTGTCCCCCTGTTAGTTGTGGTCTGGCGCCAGCTCTGGGTCCCCCTCACCTCCTCCGTTATGCACACACACATACACATGTTCAAATAGCGGCAGCTTTCATTCCAGAAGGTCAAGAGCAGCTCCTCAGTTCTACTTGCATGCAGAGAGTCATAAATTAAGAACAGGCAGAGAGTGCCACAATCAGCCAATTAACTCAGAATCCAGAAAGGCCAATGCAATTTCATCTCCACACAACTACTCTGGCACCGGCCACAGATTCATTAAAGCTGACTGACCAGCTTTCCCCAGCACACTGCCTCCACTCTCACACAGTACGACACTGCTCAATACGCACTGCATGTAAACCAGGAGATTGCAGGGGAAACTTTTCAATGG
This sequence comes from Scardinius erythrophthalmus, assembly GCF_964197995.2. Classification (NCBI taxonomy): domain Eukaryota; kingdom Metazoa; phylum Chordata; class Actinopteri; order Cypriniformes; family Leuciscidae; genus Scardinius; species Scardinius erythrophthalmus. Next base: position 15,390,617 of record NC_138245.1, on the reverse strand, counting down.
TAAAATGTGTCCATCAGAAATATCAAAGCAGACGAATATTAATCAAAGATTGAGTCAGACGTTCGCATCATTAAAAAAAAAACATAATATATCATCATAGTGTGATAACTGAGAACAAACTACTGAGATAAGGCATTTCTCATTAAAGACATCAAATGAAAAAACAAAGGGCATTGTATAACTAAACTTCTGACTATTGGCATGAAGTCTGATCCTCCTTAAAGTCTGGAAACTTATTCTGGTCAAGAAACACTTCAAGAAAAAAGAAAGAAAAAAAGAAAAGAAAAAAGACTGTCTGAGTGACTAAAGTTAAATGAAACATCCATAATGCCACAAAAACAGACCATCGTGTAATTATGGATTTAAGTACAGAGTAATATTAAGCAAGTGCATGCACTTACTATAGGGTAGGACTTTCAGTTAATTTTTCAGTGTTTCCTGATCTGTTTCCTATGTTTGCATTTGTTTCCATGGTTACTCATTGTTTGATTACAACCTGCACCTGTTTCTTGTTTCCTCTCACTGATTATCCTTTGTATTTATATACAAAGTATATATAGTCCGTTCTCGTCTATTTTGTTGTGGTTGTTCTGTTTGTGTTTTTTGAGAGGCTAAAGTAACCCGACTATTTTGTTATTTTGATTTTGGTATTAATTAACAACTGCTGCACTTAAATTCTGCTTTTTCCTCCCTGTATCAACCATGAGCTTAAAAATGTTTAATATTTTACAGATATAAAAACAAAGCATTTCAAATAATCAAATTAAGATTCTTTAATGTTTTTGAAAGAAATTTATTGAGCTCACCAAGGCTATTTTTTAAATAAATACAGTAAAACAAGTTATATTGTAAAATATTATTACAATTTAAAATAAGTTCATTTTGTATTTGAAAATATATTAAAATGTAATTTATTCCTGTGATGGCAGTCTTCAGTGTCACAAGATCCTTCAGATATAAGTTTAATATGCTGGTACTTGTTATTACTGATTCTCAATTATTAATACTGGTTCTATACTGAATATATATATTTGTAAAAGGCCCCATTTCCATGCTAAAACTACACGGTCGGCCTGCAAAAAGCATCTTGCAGTCCTTTAGACAAGACTACCTTGTCTTATATCAGGAATTACACAGTTCTGAAGCCCCTGTGCTTATGAATATAGTAGTGTTGGGTCACAAAGGACAGAAGAACAAATCTTATGAAGAAGGGCCACTTGAGCCCTTGCATCATTCTCGTCCCTGATGACCGGCAAGTGTGCAGAAATGGAACTATATGTAAGATCGTCAACATATAAAGAGACCTTTACAGGAAACAACTTCTGTATATTGAGTAACTGTGCTTATTTCTAAAGGAACCTTTTGTTTTGAGTGTCTGCTTTAAAGAGTTAAGAGGTTTTTGAATTCCTGAGATGAAAAGGAAGGAATATGATTTACAACCGAAAACGAGGCTCAATGACTGGATTCAATTTGAAAACAACGCATTTGTGATATTTCAATTAAATATTACATTATAGGGCAAATAATAATAATTGTAAAAATAATTATATCTATGATAAAATGATATCTATGAAAAATTGCAGTCTATATTCTGCATCTCATTAGTTTTACTTGATCGTAGTGCTGCATTCAAACCCATATATTATGACATACACTTATATAGATTACAGAATTACACTGTATTCAGGGACAGGCGTTAAGATGGTTTATCCATCTGACCATTACCATTTTGTTCATGTAAATGGAGAATTATCTAAGTTACTGCCAGTAAAGTAAGGAGTGCCGCAAGGGTCTGTTTTAGGCCCTCTGCTATTCTCAATATGCCTATAATATAAATGCAATATAAAAGAATACATTCAATTTATATTTAATATAAATTGTATATTATGATTTCACTGACTATCAACTTGGACCCTACCATTATTTTAACACCCCAACAATTTACCCAATGATATGAACAAATGATCACTTAAATTAGAGCTGCTTCGGGGAGGCACATTACAAATAATTCATGCAGCTACTAAAAAAGATTTAATTGATCATGATTGATCATGGGATTTTAAGAATCATAATCGGTTTGCTTAAACAAATACTGTGATTACTTTGAAAATCAATATTTTTACCCAGCCCTACGGCAAACAAATATCCAAACAAAAAAGAAAGTAAATAAACATAAACAAAAAAGTAAAGTCAGTATAATGGAATTTAAAAAGAGAGATACAAAATTAAAAGCCAAAATGAAAGTAATAAAAAAAAAATTCATTAAGTTACAGTGAAATAGGTGAACAAGACAAACAACATAAAATTCCCCACAGTTAGGGGAAATTAAGGGGAAATCATCTGAGATACTCAAAAAGGTAATCCCTACATTTGAATTTGGCACAACACTGCACAAATTTAATTGAACAGTCTCTCTTGCTCTGAACAACAACAACAACACATAGAAATGAACAGAAACCAAATAAGAAGACTGGTCTGGGCTTGTTTTAGGGAAAGACATGTTTTTCAGGCCTGTTCCTCACCCTATCGCTCATGTTTTATCATCGCCATGTTTTGCTGTGCCCATCCAATCGGCTGGGTTTTAATTACTCTACAGCCGCCATGTGTTTTGGTCTTATTTACTCTCAACACTCTCTGAAGCAAGGCATCAATAATTCTCTAAGAAAATCTCCATGTGAAATGCCCTCACTATTTTTTCCTTACCTTTTTCATTTAAATGCTCTCATTCGCTCTACAAGATGCGAGGGTACTAATTGTAAGAGCGACACCTCTTTTAAGAGGCCAAGGTCTTTATTTTCTCTGAAAGGAAAACATAAACAAACAAAAAAACACTTTTCATCTGGATATTTACAGTCTATTGCTTGATAACTCTGATACATTCTCTCTCTATTTAGCTTTCCCATCAGACTTTCCCGCTGTCTGCACTTCCTACACTTCCAGGCTCATTAAAGTTGATAATGACTGAAAAATCATTGAAATTTTTATGCAGAGAGCAAAACCAGTCTCCACATGTACACATTTAAGGGAAAAAAAGCCATTGGAAAATTATATTAAAATACAAAAATTGCAATATAAGTAAATATCACAATCAAAGATCAAGTTGTGTTATTGTCATTTGTAGTCTTTAGGCAAGGCAAGTTTATTTATATAAAATCTTTATTTTCAAAATTGGCCAACATATTTATCCAATCCAGGCCTGGGTATTAATTCAAGGGTCTTCTTGTTTGAAATTGAGCCATTGCGCCATATGAGACTGTGTTTAATGCTGTGAAGTGACGGCCCATGCTGTGACGGTTCGCCTGGAGGAACTCGAGCATGAAGGAAGAGGATTTGAACCACATAAAGCCGTCCTAACCGGCTGTAATATCCACCATAAACAGAACAGCTAGCCGAAAGTCACGTCCTCAAGAAGCACTTTTGCACAATAAAACACCATGTTATGAGCGCAGTGTTGAACTTTATTTCTTTGAAGGATAAAATGAGTTTTTAGCTTCTCTGGGGCTCGTAGAAGTCCGAAAGGCGGCTGTTTGATCAAAACACAATTGCTTTAGAAGGAACGTGTGATTACGAAAAGATGAAAAAGAAACTGAAAGCTGACAAAGGAGACCGATGCTCTGTGACTTTATGAACGAACATTTGGTGCAGATCCATTTCAGAGACTCACCCTTAAGCTGAAATGTTTCATTCATGTTATTATCATGAAAACATTCGGCCTTAAAGCGGCATTAAATATTACAGCCTGCAAGAGAACATTCAGTATGCATCATTTCAGCCCTGCGAAGATTCGATCAAAAGCGGTTCCACTCGAAAACGCAACACTGCCGAACTGTTTCGAGTTTTTTTTTCCGAGTTCAGGCCCTAGAGAAAGGTGAGCAGGTGGCACTAGCTGGCGTAAGACCTGTTCAAAAACCTAATGCTTTCCTCCTCTCGCTCTCATCTTCGAGGAGCCGGAGATGGCTCAGAGCGCAAAGGAGGAGCCGGGGGCAATGCTTAATATTTCAACACAAGCTTCGCTGTGCAGGCCTGACAGGTAGAGGGCCAGGTGTTGGCAGCATTGCCACAGAACCTGTATTCAAACATCTCTGGAGCATAGCCAGATATATGCATGCAAACTGAGCAGACACTCTTGAGCGTGGGAGCTGGAAAGATGGCTAAAAGAACGAAAAGAAGATATAAAATTCCTTCCAAGATGGCCCGAGTGTGCTCATTTTTTATTTTTTTATTTTTTTATAATGATGGGGGATGGAGAATGGGATGTGATATAAGCTTTTATGGCTGCTATTAATCTTGTATTAGGAAGGCACATCGCTGTGAACAAGTGACATGCATTTCATTTGTGGCATAAATGTCACCTCCTCCAGCTCCTTGTATCTGGGGAAAATGAGGCTTTCTATAGTAGAAGTAAAACATTCATATTGCAAATGTGGGTCTGCTGTAACGCTACTGGTAAAAGTATTGGCAAAATCATGTCCTAGGCGGTTTGAACAAGCAAAAGTAAGGCAAATATCTTACAATTTACACACTATGCACACTATTACAATTTATTACAATTTACACACTATACACTATTACACACTATATCTTACAATTTACACACCTTGCACATTAAACATTGCTGAAATGTGATTGTATGTATAAACCAAATGTGAACTGAACTAAAGGTTGGAATACAGAGTTGACTAAAATTTAATTGTCATTACATAATTTACATATAGTTTCCTTTATCAGTTTTTTATGTATTGCTCTTTATTGATTGTAGATATAGCTCCTTAATAGTATGTAAATAAAAATATAAAATTTAACTGCTGACAGTTATAAGGCAAAACAAATAAGAACCATCACACTTTTTTAAAATTTTGAAGGCTGCTTATTAGATTAATAAAGGTAAACATCATCATATGTGAATATAGCTACCTTAAAGGAGAACTCCGGTCAATTTTAACATTGAGTAAATTTTTTTGTACATTTGGAGTGCTGTCAATGCCTGTTTTCGGTCGAAGTCCATAGTAATCGATTGTCGAGTTCACGCGCGTGATCATAGGTACTAAACCAATGCGCGTGAACTCGACAATCGATTACTATGGACTTCGACCGAAAACAGGATGTAAATACAGGTATGTGCGCTGGCACATACCTGTACATCTTTCACATCTACTGCAGTCAGATTGACCCGCGTTCACTCCGAAGGAATCACTCACATTGGCTGTGCACTTGTAATGACACATCAAGGATGTTAAGAGGCTAAAAGCAGGTTTAAAACTTGCCCCATTGAAGTCAACAGGGTGCAAATTTATAGGGATAACATGGTGTAGGCAACACAGATTTTTGTCGTTGTTCTCTGTATTGACAGCACTCCAAATGTACAAAAAAAATGAGCTCAATGTTAAAATTGACCGGAGTTCTCTAAAAGTATAGTTCATCAAAAAATGAAAATTCGTCATCATTTGCTCACCCGCATGTCGTTCCACACTGTATGAGTTACTTGCTTTTTTGCGGAACATAATAGAAGACATTTGAAAACTAAATGGGGTCAATTGACATTCATTGCAAGGACAAAAAAAAAAAGCACATTTTTGTAAGGACATTTTCAGTGTTTTCAAAATATCTTCATTTGTGTCATACAGGTTTGGAACGACATGAAGGTGAGTACATGAAGGCATCCATTTAAGAACAAGTGATGCAAATAAAATAAGAACAGAGTTAGTTACAAACTAGCAGTTAAAACCCCCCTAATGCAAGATAAATTTAAGTAAGAACATACAACCGGCTGGTGCAACCCTACCAAGAAGTTTCATGCCTGGCTGAGGGGTACATTTTCTATTTTCTGAACATAGTGCACAGGTGTACAGGAACATGTTTCAAACCAGCAGCTCTCCAATTACTGCCAGCGACACACAAAACAACTGTGTGCCAATTAGCCGGCGTTAAAAAAAGAAGTACCTTTAAATCAATTGCAGCAGCAATATAACAGGTCACTAAGATAAAAACACCAACAAAAGTACTGTAAGAAATAATATTCAGTAAATGAAGAAAGTTTTGCGTGAGATCAAACAAGGGTCATGTTCACAGAGTTGCCGTGGCAACCACTGAATCACACGTTGTACCTCAGCATTAACATCCTTGGTTGACCAGACCTCTGTGTACTGTAACTCGACAGGAACCAACACTTATGTTCAGAGGAGCGGAAACTCTAAAATCACCATATGCATGACTGCCATTTTACATATGCATATGCAAATGCTCAGCAGCTGAGAGTAAATCGTATCTCAACAGGGAAAGATGGCAGAGATTAGGCGATTAATGCATATGAGAGGTTTCTAATTTGCTCACGTAACTGAGGTGAGACTGAGGTATGTTATTCAATTCTGAGATACGGAGAGAGCGGTTATGTAACACCAGCGGTTGCTTGTCACAGATGCATGCAGACATTCTTATTTCCAGAGTTTACCACGCGAAAGTACTTCCAGGTCACGCCTGAGCCCGAACTTGTCGGCGCGAGTGACACGGGTCGGTTGCCTTTACCTTTACTTTACTACAGTGAGTCACAAAGGTGAAGGATCATCTTGCCTGAGGAGGTTCTACAACGTTCGGCAGAAACCGATGCGACAAGATCAAATTTGTATGCTGATTATGGAAGAACATTAGTGCACGAGTGAGACCTCCAGCCAGGGAATGCAGCAAACATTTTTATGTTTATATATCTTCACATGAAAAAGGTGAGAATGTGCAGGCATATGTCAGCGAGCGAGGTTTCTTCTCGAGCCTGAGTGCTTTTTCTGTATTCCATGAGGAATAAGACCCTCAGAGGTTTCTTAATGCGAGCCAGATGGTGTCACATTCAGAGAATTTTTCCTGCGATGTCCTCATTTCAACCTCTATGCAACAAAAGTCTAAGCAAAACTTGGCAGATGAACAGGAGTTATGACCATAAAGCCTGGGAACATATTGTCAGTGCTTATGAAAGGAGCATTATTTAGACTTGGAACAACATTCAGTAAGATCAAACATATTCCAAAACTTATCACTAAACTAAACCTGATCATTTTTTTATCTAGATTTACAAATTAATTCAAGAAAAACACATCTGTTCAAAAGTTCGGGTATTTTTTTATGTGTTTTTTTTAAAGAAGTATCTTATGAAACACTGTTAAAACAGTAATATTGTGAAATATTATTACAATTTAAAATATTAAAAAAATACATTGTGATTTATTTCTGTAATGGCAAAGCATCGTTATTCCAGTCTTCAGTGTCACATGATCCTTCAGAAATTATACTAATATGCTGATTTGGTGCTCAAGAACAATTTTTTTATTATTATCACTTGAAAAAAGTTGTGCTGCTTAATATTTTTGTGGAAACACAAAATAATGTGATAAATGTAATAATTCTGTGATACCTTTTTTCATGATTCTTTGATGAATAGAAAGTTCAAAAGAACAACTTTTCTGTGAAATAGAAATCTTTTGTAACAATGTAAAAGTTTTTACTGCCACTTTTGGTCAATTTAATGCATCCTTGAGTATTCTTTTATTAACTGATTTCTTACTAAAATCTTATCGGCTCCAAACATTTGAATGGTAGTGTATGTTAAAATTAGAATTCATTCATATAATAACTTGAATAAACATGTTCAATGATGGTGAATGATCACGATTGTAAGGTGATACAAATGTCCTGATTTGAGGAAAGAAATGCCTTATTAAAGGATGACATTCTTGAAAAAAAGTAATAAATAAAGAATTTATTGAAGAATTGCACTAAGAAATTATGGTTTGTAAAACTATATGCAGAAATCAATGTGCAGAAATATGCAAGTAAATAAATATGTATGTATGTATTAAAATACTTGTAAAAAAACATGAAAATAAATATTAAGTTGTGTAAACTCAAGTATTTAAGGTTCAAGGAAAGTAGTTTTTTAACTTAACGGTTACATTTTAGTCACTGAACTGAAACTTTTGTTTAAAAATGTATCAAAGTTTAACCAGTGGCCAGTTGCATTAATTTAGCATTTATGTTAAGACTGTGTCTTAACAACCAGTTTGACCATCTAACAGTTAGATAGGGTAATCATTCTTACACATCTGATTCAAATTAGACCAATCTATCTTTTTATGACTAAGTTTTAAAACTAGTCTAAGCTGTTTATGCAACTGGTTGATTTGATGACCATGAGTTATAGTCTGGTCCAGAGAATCAAACACAATTCAATTTCTTCGGCAAATATCTCCAACAAAGTTTCATGCACTGCATCATCCAAGCTGAGAAGCAACCACCAATACTTCTTCGATGAAGAACATTCCCAGTTTAACGCTCTTTCCATTTCTCTATGTCTATTTCATCTCAGAGAGCTCTGACAGATGTACTGGTCTCCAGGCCGCTGTTTTAGTGAAGCAGTACAGGTCAGGAGAGAGAAAAATAAAATGAAGCAGAGAATCAGACAGGCAGGCCTATAGAAGACTCGGCCCGAGCAGCGGTCTTCCTCATCCCTTCCCCTTCCTTCCCTACGTCCTGCCCTGTCGACTCTAATAGACTATTGATTTTCCATCTGCCGTAGGATCAGTCTCCGCTTTTACCATTCACTCATGATATTAGCTGTCCATTAGGTGCAGAGCTCTCAGCCCTAACAGCTTGTCAGCACAGAAGCAACACTCCACCTCCAGCACAATACAATCAGCTGATTAGTCTCGAGACTCAAGCAGCAGAGAACAGCCCTCCAACACACTACAAGAGGCGTCTTTAAGCTGATAACATAAAGGTGAGTAGCTGGGGGGTCACAGGTGAACTCTAACACCCGAATGCACATCAGACAGAGTGGGAAGTTACTAAGTGGATTAAAGCAGGCCGAAAGCACTCAGGACAGTCTCTGTTCGCAGCTTATTACCAGATGCATTGTTTTAAAAGTTGGAAAACTGCCACACAAGCCTCCTTGGAAGCTCTGCTGTGATTTCCAAAACGTACAGTCGAGCAAGATGGCATGCTCGTGCCCGGAAGGAACTTTATCAAGCTGATTTCTGCTGGCTCATATGTTAGGGATTGGTTTGGATAAAAAAAAAAAAAAAAAAAAAAGATCTAACAGAACTCGGATATCAAACTGCGTTTGAACTATCTAGCTTGTGGATACTGCATTGGTGCTCTTGTGGACAACACTTCGAGTCTGGCTTTCAACATTTCTCTTTCTACAATAATTTCCTGATTCATTTGCATTATACTGTGTATAGCAATGGCAAAATGTTGTCACGTACTTTATTCAGCAAGGATGCATTGATTTGATTCAGATCTTTTGAAGTTTCTATTTATCAAAGAATTCGAAAAACAAAAATGGTTTCCACAAAAATATTAAGCAGCACAACTGTTTTCAACATTTATAATAATAAGAAATGTTTCTTGAGCTGTGAATTAGCATATTAGAAGGATTTCTGGATCATGTGACACTAAAGACTGGGCAAATGAGGAATATATCAACCCGATCTCACGGCAATTCCTACGTATTTTACGAGGTGGCTAATTCGTAGGAATTCATTTGACCTCACTCGTTCGTTTTTTTGCTAAATCGTACATATTTTACGAGTTGCCCCATTCGTTTGAATTCGTACGAAAGACCTACCCCTGACCCCGCCCCTAAACCTACCCATCACTGAGGTTTAGACAAATCGTACAAATTCGTACGAATTAGCCACCTTATACTCACTCGTACGAATTTGCACGAATTGGTCATGAGATAGCGTTGAATATATTGAAATAGTAAACCGTAAATTAAATGGAAGGGATTACAATTTAAAAGAACTGTTTTACTTTTTAATTAAAAAAAATGCAGCCTTGCTGAGCATAAATAATAAAAAACAAAGAAACAAGTAAACATCTTATAGATTTCATACTTTTTAACAGTAGTGTATATAAAATTAAGAGAGAAAAATGTTCAGAAACCAACATCTTGTAACTTACAAATAGCTTACAAATAGAATGTTTAAGTTCTGTGTGAGAAATCTATATATAGTTAAACTTCAGTAACTTAGTTTGCATCATGAGGGGCGCTAATTATCATCTGTGAAGATAATGAGAGTTCGATCTGGAGTGTTCGTGAGGAAAAAAACATTATTTAAGAACAAGAGGATGATCAGCCTCAGATCTTAAAAAGCACACAGCCTCTCCCCAACATGTCGCTGCTGTGTCCTTCTGTCGAAGAATATGACTGCACATTAGAGATTCCCAACCTGACCCCTGATTTCACACATCTGTAGGGTAAGTGTGCGATCGCTCGTCTGTCACTTCCTCGAGGAGGTCATTGCACAAGCAAGTGGAAGCTGTTAATTGTACAGACAACTTTAATGAAGCAAAGGACGTCTTCTCCAGCAGTAACACTCCAAAACATATAAAGTCAATCTTCAATACAGCTTTCTCCTTGTAGTGAGAAAACATACAAGTTTGTGTGAGAAACCAGATAATTCTTATTTATAAATGAAAAAAACAAAACAAAACAGATGAGATTATTTATTCAAAAAATAAGACACAAAATAATGATTCGTTTATGAATTGGACTTTGTTAATTTATCTCATCAACATGAACATGGTCATGTGTCAAGATTCAGTGAATAATTATTTAAATTCCATTTTGTTTTTCACACAAAACTGTTGTATTTATGGAAAATTGTTTCTGCCATGGAATAAAAAAAAGGTAATTGCAAGTTTTTGATTCTGACTTTATAACGAGTAATTGTGAGTTTCCATCTCGCAATGCTGACATTTTTTTTTTTTCATAATTGTGAGCTATAAACGTACAATTCTGACTTTCTTTCTCACAATTGCGGGTTTATATCTTGCAATTCTGGCTTTATAACTGACTTTTGCAATTCTGACTTTATAACACGCAAATTTGAGAAATATTTTTAGAATTGCATGTTTATATATCACAATTCTGACTTTTTTTCCCTCAGAATTGTGAGATAAGTTCGCAATTCTGAGAAACAAAAAAATGCGAGTTTATATCTCACAATTTAGAGAAAAAAGTCAGAATTGCGAGATTTAAACTCGCAATTGCCTCTTTTTTTTTTTTCGTAGAGGAAACAAGCTTCCATTTGATCTTATGGACTACATGTATGATTTTCACTTTTATAGTGATTTTGTGTTCTTTCTGAAAGTTTAATGTTCAAGATCATGGAAAACAATAATCAAAATGTCTCATTATGTGTTCCACCGAGGAAAAAAGAAAGTCACACAGTTTGGATTAATCTTAAGGTGAGTAAATGATGATAGAATTTCTATTTTTGGGTGAACTATCCCTTTAAATTTTGGGTGACTGAAGAACATCTATAAACCTTCTTTACTCAAAGGAGATTTTCAAAGGATGGGTCCCAATATTTCAGAAAATACAGAGGAAGCTATTTTCAAAGACATCTCCAATCCAGAGCACCCAAAGGAGGCTGTCATATCCACGGTTGGGTCTCAATATGACTCTGATCACATAACCTCTGTCATCCTTTTTTGTGAACCCCCCAAGCAAAGCGCTCAGGAGATGGATTCAGACACAAGCCTTCACCATGGGATCCTGGACAAGAATCCAGCCAGATTTAGATGCTTCATGTAGGTTTATCTCCGGACTGTCAAAGGAGTGTGCTTTTCATAGAAGCTACTTTTGTTTTCAAGGGTGTGAGTCACTGCAAAGATGGAAATAAAGAATTATGATAAAGAAGAAATTAAAATGTCCACACTTTCTTGAGACATACTTATTTTACAGCTAGGGAAGATATGCTAACGTATTTAGTGAAACATTTATTGTACATGAGAGTGTACATGAATCTTGCGATGACAGAGTCAAATCCACTTTCATTTCTTTCCCATGTCTGATAATATCTCTGACCTTGTGTCCAACTGCACCTCTACAGAAATGCAACGCTTCTGCCGATCGATTGTTTCAGAATGGCCTCCCCCGAGTTCTCAGCTCCTCTGTGAATGAGCATAAAGAATGTCCTCAGCTTAACCTTAATCTTTCCAGTGTAAAACAAAAGAGTCCTGCAATCTCAAAGACAAAAGGCCTAACTGACATAACTGATAACAAATGCGAAAACACTAATATTTCTTAATATATCAGGGGTGGGTTACCTCAGGTCCTATATCCTAAATGCTGCCTAAACATCAGATGAAGATTATTATAGCATCTATAATGACGATGTTATGCACTACAAATGACCAGTCCGTTGCAGTGACATGCCAAGAACATTGTGACTATATGTAGGCACAACAAAAGTGGTCTAATCTACAAAGTGGGTTTCAATAGAACTGGAAGTTGTCCTGTGTCCCATCTTTGGATAAGCAGACCTGATGGTGTTCTTTCCATCTGCCACTGTACAAACCAGGACAAAGCAGCATTGAGCTAAAATGGAAATTGGAAAATGGAAGCCAGTGGAGAGGGGGAAAAAAGTGTAGAGAGAGAGAGAGAGAGAGAGAGAGAAAAACAGGGCAGTCTGTCTCACTGACAGAACAACTTCATTTATAACACAGCTGATTGGGTGCTGGCAGGTAGGCCTTACGTAACAGTGAAGCCGACAGAAAGAGAAGAAAACAGAAGTCAGTAAAGCTTTGCTTGCATTAAGTTTCCACATAAGAGAACAGCTGCATCAAGCTCGTGATAACAAAAGCTCCCTCGCCGTTTCACAGTGCATCTTCCTCATTAATTATCCCTCTATCTAGGGAAAGTGGAGGCATGTGCTCGTCTAGGCGTTCAGAAGTGATCAACTGATAAATGGCTTGCTTAACAGACGCAGTCCATCCAACCCCAAGCGCATAAAACTCTCCGAACAGGCAGAGTTTTGTGTCCTCGCCTCACAGACAGAACCTAAAAACTTTTCGTTTTGCAACATTAGTTGGGAAGGGAGTCCATGGCACATAAAAGGAACCAAAGATAGGCAGCCATGCGCCAAATTCACCGAAAACCTCTCCCAGAACAGCCCGGTGGTCCAGACTGGCTTTGTGAGGACCTTCAAAGGTACTTAGGAGTGGAAATATGTGGCTCCATCCCATGCCAAGTCTAATTAGGTGCACATCAGAGGGCCGGTGCGAGAAGGTGGGCCGTTTCCTGCACATGGACCCCTTATAACACCAATGAAAGCATGGACCCTGGAGACAAGCACTCAAACCAAACACAATCTGGGCGATATACACACTGTGTCCAAGAACGCAGCCAAGCCACACAGCAAACTGGGCAGGAAGAGGAGCTGCCATCCCCGGCCAAGTCTATTACTCCCCAGATCACCTAGCTTACAGACGCAGAAGGTGACCGGGAAGTGGAAGGAATTAGCTGTTTAAAGTGAGCAGGGATGACAAACAGTAACTGGCAGGTCAAGCAGCTTGTCCTGCCCAAAATTGCAATCAAACCTTAAAAATTTAGGTAATGCTTCAGTATAAACTCTGCATGGCACTCTAAAAACTGGCTTGGAAACAGAACACAGCTGTAGGGCATGTTTAAGGGCAGAAAAAGAGTGGCATGCATTTTTATCAACAATATTAATAATACTAATAAGTTAAACTTACCGCTATTTAATTAAATTGTTATATAATTAAATCAATTAATTACTAAAGTACACTAATGTACAACATTGTGTGGTCAGTTTTTTACCCAAATAAATCATATATATATATATATATATATATATATATATATATATATATATATATATATATATATATATATATATATATATAGGTGACATTAAATTGACAGTAAAGTGACAAAGAAATGTATAATGTTACAAAAAATCCATTTCAAATAAATCTTTCACAGGTTCCACAAAAATATTAAGCAGCACAACTGTTTTCAAGATGGACAACAATAACAATGTTTCTTGATCATCATCGTATATTAGAATACTTTCTGAAGGATCATGTGATCCTGAAGACTGGAGTAATGGCTCCAGCTTCACCATCAGCTATGCCATCACAGGAATAAATTACAGTTTACATGAAAAAATACAATACACTAAAATAGAAACCAGTTATTTTTAAAATGAAGTAAAATATCACAATTTCACTTTTTTATTGTAACAAATATTATTCATTTTTTTTAGTAAATGAATACAGCCTTGCTACTGTAAGCATGAGAGACTTAAAAAAATGGTAACACTTTATTTTACAGTGTCCTTGTTACATATGCTACATGTACTTACCATAGTAATAACAGTAAATTATGCATAATTACATGCAACTAACCCTCAACCAAACACTAATCCTGCCCTAACCCTATAGTAGGTACTGTACATGTAGTTAATTAATATTACTCAGTACTTAAATATATAATTACACTGTAACAATGACACCTTAAAATAAAGTGTAACCAGAAATACCAACTCCAAACTTTAGAACAATGCAAATTATGTTTTAAGTACCTTAGAGTACCATATTAAATGATCGTGGTATTACCATCTGATACCATCACTGTACTGCCACAGTCTCAGTCAAAGAGGAATTATTCTAGACAAATCTAGTACAAACATTTGTTTGCCAAAACAACAAAAATTCACATACACTCTCTGTAGTATAGTTTAAAGTTGGAGCACTTTGTTGAACCATTTGTTACCCACCCACTCAGTCCACTTGCCTGCTAGTAAACAAAACCAAAAACTCTTCTACCGCAAACTCAAGCTTCAGAAACCTCTAGATGAAAATATGCAAGAGTGCAAACACTTACACTCATTCACAACATATATAATTATTATTCAGATACAGCAACATGATGCGAGGCCCATGTGTTGGCTGAGTTTTTCTTGTTGACCCAGTGGATGAGGAACGGCAGAAACCCTCTGTCCGTTCCGCAGATATCCTAAGAAACACACACACACAAGCACAAACGCACACACGGGACACAAATGCAATTTATGGCAGGAATCAGAGAGTTTGCAGCTCAGTGCTCAGGCAGGAGAGATGAGGTTATCACCTCTATCTCCACGCCGGTGGGGGCCGCAATAAAATCATACCTCAGCAACAGGGCCCGGCAATGAGATTTGCAGGACAGTTGTAAATGTTCGAGAGTGCTTTCTCTCTCCCCAGCTCTCTCTCTTTCTTTCTGACACAAGGGCACCCTGGTATTTCACCCCACTTCCCACCAGCAGCAGAGGCTTTAAGGCAACGTATATTTGGAAAGGTGGCCCACTCAAATCTAACATTTAGAGCTGCAGAAAGGACAAAGCTTGACTGCTTGGTCGCTTGGCACTAAAACACAAAAAAGTGTGGAGCTACAAAGGAATTAAATCATTCAGACATTTCAGACAGTGATTAGATGTTAACTAAGGTTATGAACAATTATCATATTCATATGTCATTGTATTTTACATGGAACACCAGTCAAAAAAAACAAACAAAAAAAACACAATAACATGATGCTACCATGGTTCAAGGTAAAAGGTAATGGCATTTGTAGAATATTTGCTTGCATTGGCTGCTAATTAGTAGTTTTAAAGCACATAATTATGATGCCTTACTCTGCATGACCATATTCTACATCCCTTAATCCTACCCAATACCTAGACTAAATATTAAAATCAGTCATTAGGATTTTATTGAGACAAAAATTTGTTGTTTATATTTAGTTAATAGTGAAAATTGGACCCTAATCTAAAGTGTGACCTTGACTATAATTACGACATTACTGTTTAATAGTGTGTTAAAGAGAATACAATGGTAATTTCCAGCAAAATTACTGCAAAGTGCACATGGAAATTATTTATCTATTATCTAAAGTAGTTTAAAATAATTATTAATTATAAATTACATCAAATTACATCAAATAAAAAGCTATGATATATTGGAGTACCATATAAAAGTACCATGGTTTTACCATGTTACTACAGTATCAATGATCTGTTAAAATTTCAAACATTCAAATGCAAAGAGAAGTCAAAGAGGAATCCTCATTGTACAAACACTCATCCTATGCAAAAAAAATGGGGGGAAAATAACCATAATGATGACTACTTTTTAAACACATTTTGGAAATGTGAATCTTGGTATTTCCATCCAACACTTATTTATGCAACATTCTAAAAGTCACATTAAAAACGTGAGGTCATGCGAACATGCTGGGCAATGGGGCCTGACTCAGATCATTTCTCTTTCTGATGACTATAATGTAAAAAAATTCCCCATTAAATGGGTAAAAAAAAAAAAAAAAGACCTAAAACTGCTTCCAATGCATTATAGTGACATACAAATGCAGACTGGTGTGATTTGTTGCCAAAACTCTCAACCTGATGCATTCAAGTCTCTGATTAATTATTCAATAACAGACCAAAGTTCTTGTCCTCTCATCCCTCTCACGTTCTCTTCCTCTGAGCAAGCAGTTTGCAAGCATGTAGCACTTCATCTTTTGGTAAATGGCTGATACCTCCTGGCTTAAGTGGAAGACTAAAAGGAAACTCTTTAAAATCACAATCGAACTTCAACAAGCACACAGAGGCAATAGAGCCATCCATCAGCAGACAGGTACCGCTCGGTAATATCACCTCAAGTGAGGTGGAGACTTCATCTCAATAAAAGCCCTCCTTTTGTGACTGCGGCAAAAGAGGGATAAATATGGAGATGCATTTGGAAGGCATATGTTTTTTTTGTTTGTTTTTTTTGCCGTGGTAACCTGACGCAAACTGTGTCACTGACACCCACCAATACACCCCCCCAACAGAATAATGAAAATACATACAAAACCCATTGCTCTGCATCTTAGAAATGTCATTGCATAAATAATGCAGAGATTCCCCCTTTCGCAACCCAAGGGTCTATATAACACACATAACACAAAATGGATGGCGCTCCAGCATAACAAGGTCTGCTCGTCATAAAAAGCTTTCAGACAAATGGCGTACCATCCTCTCCAATAAATTACGAGATGCAAGGAGGAACGAAACACCGCTCTGCTAAATAAATGTACCGACATACGAGGGGACGGAATGACGGGTAATTCATCCTATTGTTTCTACTTCTAATGCTGACTCCGCCCCCTCATCTGTTCTCTAGTTTATAAGTGATTTGAGCTATTGTACTAAACTCTTTGTTATGTATAAAGATATGCAGATGTCCCGTGCCACTGAATATCCTGAATAGGTGTATGTGTGTGTTGTTGGCAGCTAGTTTATCTTAACAGTCAGATTTTTCTGGCAAATAAGTGTGTGTGTGTGTGTGTGTGTGTGTGTGTGTGTGTGTGTGTGTGTATGTGTGAAGAAAGGCAGGTGAAGCAGTTGTCTCTCTCCTAGTTCTTGAATATTCTGACATCTTTTTGCCCTCAGGACAGCAGCAGGCTGCCGGAGTCCCACAAGGCTGTTTCATGGCAGGAGGGAACCAACCAAATATCTATCTGCGGTTCCTCAGCGATGTCTGAGAGAGATGTGTGCAATACACACTAGCTTAATTTTTAAGCGCACGAGTCAATCCAAAACCATCTATGTTAACAGACAACTGGGAAATGCAACGAGGTTATATAAGCTCTGTTAAAAAACATTACTCATTTGGGGTCGACAACTGAATTTACTAACAGGTATGATGCTTGAATAAAATAATTTAAAGGAGCAGCTCAAATACTGTCTGTATAAATGAATAACCAAAGCGATAGTCTTGAAAAAGCATAATAACAAACATGGCAACTTTCATAAGTTGACTAGTGGTTTACCGCTATATCGCCAAGGCAAGTACTGTATATCAGCCAATAATTAGCTTTTTTTTATTATTATTTGCATTTGTCAATATGTCTTTTTGTTTGGCCAGAAGTGACTTTTATTTTGACAGCGCCATGACTTTTATTTTGAAAGCACTACAAATGCAAGGACCTGAGCGCAGAAGCACATAGTTTAATAGTTCTGTCTAATAAATTAATACATTTATTTGACTGAATTTATTAGACAAAATGAACTATACTATTTTTAACACTGTTTTTGCACTGGATAAAACGGTTCTATTTAATTAAATGTAACTTTTTTTGCACTATGCTACTGCTTATGATGCCTTAAAATGCTGTCTATGGTGTACAGTTTTAAAGCAAGTCTAAACCAAAGAGTATATTACACACACACACACACACACACACACACACACACACACACACACACACACACACACACACCCCTCAGAAGCCACAGGTGAGGAAGATATTTTAGCCGGGCTGAATGCGCACTCCACATCCACAGGTGAAGGAGGTTTTGTCT
The DNA here is from genome assembly GCF_964197995.2 of Scardinius erythrophthalmus. NCBI lineage: Eukaryota > Metazoa > Chordata > Actinopteri > Cypriniformes > Leuciscidae > Scardinius > Scardinius erythrophthalmus. The sequence continues at coordinate 15,372,435 of NC_138245.1, read as the reverse complement.
GTACAGCTGGATGAGAGAGGCTGTGGAGCGGATGATCAGAACAGGCAGAAAGCATTTGACCAGCTCGCTGTGGAAGAGTCTTAATCTTATTTGCCCTGTAATCCACACGCAGAGTCCCGTATAGTCAAGGCCGCCCGCATCTACACCAGATACAGCACTTCAGCATGCTTGTAATTCTGACAGCATTATCACTCTGTCCTTCTCAAAAGCAAGCAGGACACAGCAAATCAGGCCAGAGGAGGGGTTTGTACAGTGGCTAGACTCAGCAGATGTGACATTCTGAAGTAGTTCGATTATCATGGCATTTGTATCTTATTATTTAGATGGTCATCATGAGGTGCTTAAGATTTCCAAGCTATTCTACATGGACACTATTTACTTTCTAAATATGCATTCCGAGTATATATAGTACTCGGAATGCATACTTAATGAACTAATACTTACTTACCTATTTATTTTTTATGGGGGAAAGTAACCATCCACAATAAGTCTCGGAATGCATATTTAGAAAGTAATGTATAATCAGTGGCGAGCGGTTACTTTGTGAACCGGGTATGCTGGGTGGTGCGTCATATCAAAAAATGTGCGGAGACATTGGATGGGATTCTTACGATGCATAGCAAAACAGCTAAAAGTATTCCTAATATGTTGGACCTTTTATTGAAAGTAGCCTACATTTACCTGTTGAGACATGTCGTCACAAGTAACCGTATGAGCTGTATTTGTGATGCTTGAGTTGAGGGAGGCATGACACGTGAAAGGGGCGTTTGAAAAAATATGCCGTATTTTTGTAATTCCGTTAGGTGGCACTAGTGTCACAGAAACTACATACTTCACCTTTAAACAACAGCACATTAGCTTAGGACACGAGACGACAGTAAAAACCATGGCTGGTGTCAATTTAAATGTATGCTGGAACTTGGAAGTATTTTTATTTATTTATTAAGAATTAAAAATAAGTATAATATATTACATATTAGTTGGCATCATAGCCACTACTATGATAGTAAGCATTATAAGCAAATCTAAGCAAGTTGAAATAATGTAAATTGTTGACTAACAAACGCATAGACTATCGATTAACAATCTCGGATAGTTACAGTAAAACTACAGTACTTACAGTAGCCTATGTCTGTCTTTAACAGTAAGAATTTCATAAAAAAAGTTTCATTTCCCTATGGAGGAAATGAAATAATTTGAAAATAATTTCAGTTAGTTTTTTATTTTTTATTTGATTTAGTCTAGTTAGTTTTGAATCAAATATGATGTGATCTTTGTTGATCGAGAACAGCAACAACATATTTTTCCGCTGGGGCGAACGATTCGCGGACAGCTTTCCCTGCGCATGAAATCCCCCATATGCCAGCAAACCAATGAGAACATGGGACATTGATGATGATACATAACAACAGAGCGTAGGCGGCAACGCTGCTGTGGATTTGCTTACCCGAAAGTGACCCTCCATAACTGGAACAGATTTAAAGAAAATCACAGTCGTTTGGCAAGTAAATAAATGATGGACAGTTGCATTTGTATTACTGTACCAATATTTTATCATGTAAGCTTTATGGTACACATCTAACAAGGGAATTTATAGTGTTATTATTAAATAGCGAGTCCACGAATGGCTTTAGGATATATGATATATATGTCTTACATTTTGCTGTTGTTGTGGTTGTACATGTTTCACTTGCAAATGTCACATTATGAAATTAAAATTATATATACTTCATTCCCATGGGTTTAGCCAATATTTTTGTGTAGGCCACTCAAACTCTTTATAGAGCCACAGTGTTTACACTTTTTCTGGGAAACCAAACTAGTTGAGCCGACAGCTTTTATATGCCGCACACTACCTTCTGAGCAACACATCCAACCCGATAAAGCATTACACACTGCAGTTAAAACTAAAATAAAACCCAGAACACAGAGCTGAATCTCAGATTTAAGCACGTTATGTTGAAAATTAAAACGTTTTTATTTCACAAAAGGAAATGTTTCCCACAATGCCTTGCAGCCTCACAGTGCGCCCATTCTGAATCAATTCCAGAAGTCGAAGGAGAAGCCCAGCAGGATTAAACAGCAGTCTGGGCCTCGGCCAATTAATCAAAGCATGTTGTAGAGGGGAAAAGCATTTACTCAAGACTCCTTCTGCACAATAAGCACAGACCAATTCCTGGAAATTTTTAAAACAGCATGTTTTTAAAACAGCGGGTCAGGCCGATAATGCTACTCTTAGCTGAATGGTGCACTCTGAGCGCAAACAGCTCTAAGCCAGGCCCTAACGGACCACCAAAACTTACAACACGGCACCAGGGCTGAAACCAGACCAGAATAAGCAAACAAGAATTTTCATTGTTAAAGGTCCCGTTCTATGCCCCTTTTCACAAGATGTAAAATAAGTCTCTGATGTCCCCAGAGTGTGTATGTGAAGTTTGAGCTCAAAATACCCAACAGATCATTTTTTACAGCATGTTTAAATTGACATTTTTTGGGGCTCAGAAAAACGAGCCGTTTCAGTGTGTCCCCTTTAAATGCAAATGAGGTGCTGCTGGACGACACAGGGGGCGGAGCTTCATGAGCTCGTGCTCAGTCTGTCAGGAAAAATTCATCTCACGGAATGATGATAATATCAGAAACTCTCAGTAACGGCGTTCATTTCGAGTCGGACAATAATGCCTACAGAGTCAGAGTGCTGTATAGAGATGAAACAGGTATGGTTTAGTAGTTTAATTACGGTTATTATAACGTATTTGTCATCTGCTTGTAGGCTATGTATCCATTATTTATTAATAGCCTACAAGTCTGCTGTCTGAATGATGATCAAACATGTACTGATGAGTTTAATAAAGTTTATTGTACATCACAAAAAAGATGAAGCGTCAGTTTTACTTCAGAAAATCACCGTAAGAGCTGAGTAAACACAGTAGGCTAAGTTATAAGAAGTGCGCAAGTAGCCAGTAGAGTTGAGGGAGCATTCCTGTGGGCGGAGGTTAGTCAAGAAACGGTTCTGGTGATGTCACTAATGCAGGATGTAGAGGGGTGTAGTCCAATCGAGCCGTTTTTTGTAGTCAACTTCTGTTAAATAAAATATCTAGCTTGGCATTGAACTTTGAGCTTTATTATTTTACAGATATTATTTATGCTCAAACAGCAACATTACACACTAACTAAAGTTTGAAACATGGAATCGCATGCAACGGGACCTTTAAACATGTCGCTGGAGCTCCGACTTCTGAACCCGGCATGCTAAGCTGACTCCAATCGACTCGAGAGAGCTCGGCTTATAGATTCAGCCACACGTTACATTTGGTCAGGACTTAGACTCGGATTTAAAATGACTTGTGAAGCTAGTAGTCCACAAATGACATATTTTACCTTCAGAGGGACAGTTAACCTCAAACTGAAAATTCTGTCATAGCCCTCATTCTAAACCTAATAAAAACAAACAAATACAATTTACTATTTTTCTCCATACAATGAAAGTCAGTGGAGTCCAAAACCTTGATGGAAATACATAATAAATCTTTAGCTAAATATAATATAATATAATATAATATAATATAATATAATATAATATAATATAATATAATATAATATAATATAATATAATATAATATAATATAATATAATATAATATAATATAATATAAACTGAAATGCTGTATTGAGCAATCAACATGTAGTATTGGATGCTGACAGTTGGGAAATGGGCTGACTTTCAAATCTCTGAAAATGAAATCACATGGATCAAAAAGGGAATCATCTTTAGACAGGATTTAGTCTGAGGCTAAAGGCTTCATTTATTTCAGGGAAACAACTCAGTGTGCTTATATCTAATACTAGATTTTCTTACACTAAGAATTTGTAATCACATTCTGACTCTCCAAATCCAGACAGTAGCATCTTTTATCCATGACAGGACAGCGTCCATCAGAAATCTCTTTTATTATCATAAATCTAAAGAATTGCAGCTAGGAGCAGAGAGCATTGCAGAGAGAGGCCCACAAAATGAATAATGCTAATGAATGAAAAACCACTGATTTATGAAATAAGTCTTGAGATATAAGGAGTTTCAAACTTCCTCTTTATTTCTAATGCTCAGTTCAAGACACATTCACAGCAGGGCTTCATTACTTGTCCGTCTACCTGTCTAATGACTCATAGGACGGATTCAGAGCCACTCACGCTAATAAACAGGTCAAGGCCATGACAGACTCTTCAACAATCAGAGCAGTTGCAGCTTGAATGGACTTAATATGCAATTTGTCTATGGCATGATCCACAAATTAACTTATATAAAAAGTACCTGAGAGAAACTGTTGATGAAAGCATCTTTAATACAACTACAGGTAAAAAATAAAAAATAAAATAAAATATAAACTGACAAAGTGATACTCAGAAAATATTCATACATCCATATATATATATATAGCCATATATGCACATGCACCTACAGCATAACCCTGGTTGGCGGAAATTTCTATTCCAATCCTTCAATCAGGATAATGGGTCTCATTCACTAAGCATGCGTACGAACAAATTTGTGCGTGAAATGTACGTGCGAATGATTTTAAAAACAAACCACAATTCACCAAAGAGTCTTTTGGAGTCTTGAAGTGTCCTGTTTCGGAAAGAAACCAACATTTACCTTGAACAAAGCTTGTAGAATATAGAGTTGCGTGAGTAGTGTTTTTAAGTTTCTTACAAAATGAAATGATCGCATTTCTTATTGTCAGGTTGAGAGAGAGATTTGAGTACAAATGTTGAATAAGTGTAATGCGGTGCAAATGGCCTTTCAATAAGGTCAACAACACACCGATTTTTGACGCACAGAGTCAGCAGAAAGTGCAGAGAGGTAGAGAATGAACTTAAGCTTATCATTCACGCTCCAAGTTCTTCATTCAGTTCAGATGCGTCCCATTATTCTCTGATCGAACACGTTAGTGTGTGTGTGGAAAGGACATTCACAGAAAGAAAGTGATAACAGAAATAACATTTCAGAATTTTTACTGCTGGATAAAACTGTTTGTCCACTTCTCTGTGAGCTTTTAATCTACGTCTCTGCGATCATGAACTGAGCATTGTGTTTTGATGATAAATGCCCTCTGCTCTCTGCAAACACTATTATATCCATGACCTTGACTCTTGCTTGAGGTTTGAATGGCGGCCAGACAGAAGTATCTGCAAGCACTAAAAAGTTTTCTGAATCATACCCTACTTCAAATCTTTTTTACTTCAGTCTGGAGTTGGCATTTGTTATTGGTATTTGTCGCTCCAGAGCGACACTTGAATTCTACCTGTAGTAAGTACAATACGGATTCAAAGCTCTACCCTTCAGCAAGACTCAACCACAAGTGTGATGTTTTTACAGTTATCATGCCTGGAGCAGCTGTGTATCCTTCTACTAATCAGCTTTAACTAGCTGATGATGATCTGGTTTGATTCAGAACACATTCAGCCACCTGAGCAGACGGAAAAACAATCATCAAAACAGGCCAGAAAATCAAAAACATCTGCCCAGAACAAAGTATTCCACAATATTATGCAGACAACTGCGAAAGCAGCGACGTTATAAATACACAATATAAGTATATAATGTATCTTGCACTTCATGTGGGGATTGTGGGATCACAGTGGATTTAAAGGAGAACTCCGGTCAATTTTAACATTGAGCTCATTTTTTTGTAAATTTGGAGTGGTGTCAATACAGAGAACAACGACAAAAATCGGTGTTGCCTACACCGTGTTATCCTCTTTTTAAAATTTTGCACCCTGTTGACTTCAATGGGGCAAGTTTTAAACCAGCTTTTAGCCTCTTAACATCCTTGATGTGTCAATACAAGTGCACAGGTCACGTGAGTGATTCCTTCAGAGTGAACACGGGTCAATCTGACTGCAGTAGATGTGAAAGATATTAATAAAAATTATGTTATTTCAGCCAGCGCACATACCTGTATTTTCTTCCTGTTTTCGGTCGAAGTCCATAGTAATCGATTGTCGAGTTCACGCGCGTGATCATAGGTAACTAAACCTATGCGTGTGAACTCGACAATCGATTACTATGGACTTCGACCGAAAACAGGAAGAAAATACAGGTATGTGCACTGGCTGAAATAACATAATTTTTATTAATATCTTTCACATCTACTGCAGTCAGATTCACCCGTGATCACTCCGAAGGAATCACTCACATTAGCTGTGCACTTGTATTGACACATCAAGGATGTTAAGAGGCTTAAACGCAGGTTTAAAACTTGCCCCATTGAAGTCAACAGGGTGCAAATTTTAAAAAGAGGATAACACGGTGTAGGCAACACCGATTTTTGTCGTTGTTCTCTGTATTGACAGCACTCCAAATTTACAAAAAAATGAGGCAAAAAACAGTGAGGTGCAATATCAAAATATGGCAAAATCAGTGTCTTCTGCATTTGGTGCTTAAAGGGCATATTGCAGGTTAGAGTCAATGTGTAGAAAAATAATGTAGGATTAGATTTTCTTAAAATATATACTTATAAATATGCTATTAAGGCTTCTGGAGTCGTTTTTGTGAGAATTTTTCTTCTGCATCTGCAATTTAAACAATAGGAAAACAAAGGATCGCAATGAAAGTTCGGACGCTGAGGAAATTGTAAATGTTTACTTGTATGACGGACCACAGCCATGCCATTACGAGCCTGCTATGCAGCCAAGAGAGAAGGGGCAGGTCAGGATTAGACAGAACAACGGTCAGAGGAGACAAATTGAGTTGTGGTGTGAGGAGAACCAGTGGAAAACAGGGCAGGTGTCTTGGTGAGAGACCAGTGTTAGCTTATAGATATTTACACGTTGGCTGGCGATATGTAACACTATGCTCAGATCACGATATTGTACAGATTAATATCATGTATCAGGCAATAGCAAAGCTAGTATTGGTCATCTAGGAGTATTGATACTTACCAATAACAGAAACTAATAAGCTTTGATCAACCAGTCTTTGAGACTTGCTGTCTGGACCCATATGTGTTACCATGTTGAACTTCTCCGGTCTACAGTGAACGCTTCACACTACCGCATTTTTCGAAGCAGAAGTGAAGTCCCATCTCTTCACCTGTGGACTCGATGTCCTGACAGGCTGGAGTTTGTGCAACCTCCACAAACACAATAATTTACCATGAAGATGATAAATTGAAATACAATAACTACGGGAAACACACTGAATCACGACTGTTCCTACTGAATACCAACCTACTCTGTACTGCGCCAACGGCAGAGCCCGGCAAACGACTCCCTCTCGTGACTTAATATACAATGTAAAACAAAAAACAAAACAAAAAAATGTCAAAGAAATTTTTTTTTACTTCCAAATTTGTGCCCTCATGTCTTGTAAAACATTTTAAATCCTGCATTAACTTTTCATGTTATTTTCATACAAAAAAAACAATATGCTCTTTAAACCATAACATTATAGTATATTTAATACAGATTTAATATGCAGTTCTTTTAAACTTTCATTTCATCAGAAAATCACGAAAGACATTGTATCGCAGTTCCTGATCAAAGCAACATGTTTTCAACAGTGATAATAATTTTTTTTTTTTCTAAGCACCAAATTAACATTAGAATTACAGTTTTCACTGTATTTTTGATCAAACAAATGATTGGCGAGCATAAAATGCTTATTTCAAAAACATAACAAAATCTTATATATATATATATATATATATATATATATATATATATATATATATATATATATATATATATATATATATATATATATTACTGTTCAAAAGTTTGGGGTGTATAGATTTTGTAATGTTTTTTAAATAAGTGTATTTATGTATGTATGCATAGTTTGGCATTGCTTTGTTTTCACTGACCATTTCATTGCTAATCTATACTTTATGTACTCTGTTTGTTTAAAGTTGTTCATTTTGTTGTGTTAAGTCCACTGGGAGTACTTGATATGAATTAGATAGCACTATAGTATATTGGTCACAAACGACAACAAACCACTTGAACTTTAAAACAATTCCACCATACAGTGCTTAAACTCCATAGTAAATTAGTACAAGCACCAATTATGTGCGGTACCAAAGCAGGGATACTTCACACATACATAAACACACAATATAACACATTGCCCTGCATTTCTGACTCATAATATTTGCATTGAAATGATTTGATATTTACATTGATATGTGCTGCTCGGCCACAGCTGTTCTGACTAAGATGCCACACGTGTCGTTTTCCATCTCCCAAACATCCGTGTAAAAGTATCTCCTGGCTAACGCGTTAATTACACCTTCATTTATGAAATGAGCGGGTGACTTGGGTTTCTGTACCAGAGAAAAATCACATTACTCAACTAATTAATAACTTAATTAAAGCTTCGTGCACGTCAGGCGTGGCTGATTACATAATAATTAAAAGTAAATGGGTGACTTATTTAATGGCACCTTGAGAGCTGATAGAGGTGAATCGCTGTGATTAAGCCACCGCTGATCAACTGTCTTTTTATTCCTCTCTGTCCACCATGCACGTTCCTTCATTAAGCAAAAAATAAGAAAAAAAGAACTGTATCATATTGGCCACAGGCTTATTTTTACCCCTGAAGTCTAATTATAACATCATTAAAGGGTTCAACATAATATAATTTAAGTTTTTTTTTTTTATGCGTTTTGGCCGTTCATTTACACAACAACGGCATTTTGGGTTCCTGAAAATGAACAAAACAAAACAAAAACGTGAATCTCTAAAGACGACGTCATGCATATGTGTATTACGTGTACAGTCTATGATGTTTCATCGCCATCTAATGGCCTGGCAGCAGAATACAGCGTTTTCAGTCGTTTTCGCGGATCCATGTGAATGGGGATCGTTTTGACAATGTCGTCTGTACGTGCAAAAAACTCAAAGGAAAACCATTTCCGTTGTAAGCATATTGTTGTCGTGTAAACGTACCCTCAGTTTATAAGACCCAAGTTTTCAAGTCTCTTTTTGACCCTTAGCATTAAACATGCTGTTGTACCTTTAAATCTAATGCAAATGATCTCTGATATGATTGGCTAAAATTCACATACTGGCACAGGTCGCTTTTGTTCATCACTAATTGGTTAAAATCTAAATAGCCATTAATTTGCAAATGTAGGTGGTCATATGTTACAGTTTTTCTCAAACGCTTTGGTACAATTCTTGAATGAGAATTTTTTTCTCAAAACAATAAGTTTGTATCTTTGAACAGTTAGTTTCTTATTGACATCAGATTTTAATTTCCTAATGATTTAAGCAAATTGTCATATGTGTGAGATTGTCAAACTCTTTATAACATTCTTTCATTGTGTGAGCATTCACATGGTGATCAGATGATCAAAATCGGTCAGACATGCATGTACTGTATATTCCATAAATATCTGACATGATGTATGGACGGATGTATGGATGTATAGATAAATAGATCAACAGTTTCACATACGAATGGTCCCTTTACACTTACAGCAATATATTTCCTCCCTTGAATCCATGGAGCACATTTACAGGATTTACTGTATGTTCTCCAGTACAATTAACAGGATAAGGCGACAGTTTGCTAATCATTTCTACATGACTCTATAACGTATTGTCCGCCAAAGTGGCTCTTCTACATTCCTTCCAGCATACGGCAGATCTTCCTCATCACCTGCTCATTATTTCTGAGCCAGATTAGCAAAGGCCGATTGGCTTGGTCCTTTATCTATCGACGGGGTGATTATGCACTGACAATGTTAATGAAATTAGTCTCCTAATGCTTTTTGGACCTATTAAAATGTGCAGATCCTCAATCCACAAGAAGTCTTTCAAGACACTATTTCCCTCCCCCAGCAGACTAATAGAATTTCCAGTGAATTCAAATGAATGCTGGTGATGAAGAGGGAAAGCAGCCATTATAAATCATGAACACACTGCTTTGTTTTTTCATTTGAAGTGTAACAGACTGGGACTGCCATAGAGCTGAAATACAGCCAGGGAAAAGATGGCAATATGTGTGATTGTGATTTGGAAGAGAAGCAATTGTACCAGAACACATTCATAGACTTTTAAACTGAGCTTCACCATTAAAATTAGCATTTGTGTGGGTGAAAGCCGCCTTGCCTGCTAATACAAAATTAAGCCCTTACAAATTTATATGGACATCTCGAGACTCAGATACAGTAATGGCTTTCTTTTATGAAAGTTCATTCAATTAAGTCCCTTTGCAAAGAGAATTTGACGTATAGGTCGGAATAAATATGAACAAATTGCCTTTGTGTTGTAACGCTTGGGGCTGCAGCAGGAGATGAGGGACGCTTTGGAAACAGGAAACATCTGAGGAAAAAATATGATTAAGATAACAATGCGCTTCTTTTCATATCCAACCATTGAGCTGCTCCTGGACTGACACCCAGCAATGAGCTCTGGGAAAAATAGCAACAAGGAATCATTACAATTTCCCCTAAAAACCAGAAGCGCCAATAGGGAATCTGAAGTTTTTTGCCTAATCGACAAAATACTGCTCGGTTAACCTGAAACAAAACGCACGGAAGTCCCTGGTCACTACTCATAAAGGCTAGTCAGACCACACATCAGATGTGTAGAGCGTCTAATTAGAAGGGCTTGCCAGAGTCATTTGTGGCAGACGAAATAGATTTTTCTGAGCAGCGACGGCAGTCTAACAACAGATAAAGATCAAAGAAGTGTGAGAAAGGAGTGCGCAATAAAAAATAAATAGCCCTGGGTTAAATGAATCTTAAAGTCAATTTCAATTTCCCTGTCACAACAAGGCAAAAGGTCAATTTAGTATGAACGAAGCCTCATTTGCGGCACCACAGAATGCTGCGTCTTTAAAAAATGAAAGAAAAATTGCGTGGGCGGCATCTGCTATCCCCCCTGTGATGACCATTCAGCCAAGCTCTAATCTCATCAGATGACTTCAATCAGAAATTGTTCTTTCTTTCTTGGTTAACTTCACATTTTAAAAAAAGCGGCGCCTACTGCGAGCACCAACAATGACTTTATTCTCTTGTTTTTTTTTTTATGGATGGTCGGCGTATCCCTTGATAAAATCATTTTTCATTCGTGCCTGTCAAACGATCATGTTTTACCTCTTCAGAATTCCTTTTGTCTCTGATCTTAAATGGAATCATATATGGGGAAACTCAAAGAGAGGTGTGATGGTTCCTGCCGTAGCACCGAGTGCTTATTCTCTTCATCCATGAAAGGCCCGTGTATTACAAATGGAAATCTCAATTTTCCAAAGCACAGGCAGTTACGCAAACAACCATTTGAGCATGAAAAGGGCTCTGAATTACATTTTGATGTGAAATAAAAACCGAGATGGACCGTGTGCAAAAGAAGAAGAATAAGAATGGAACAGTTAAAGAGCTATGGATGAACAAAGAGGCCGTTTGATCACTCATTGATTTCTGGGATACCACAGACATATCTGAACATAGTCACGCAGACATTTTTTTAAAAGATCGTCAGTAAAATAACAATTTGGGGAGAAATTATCAATAATTACCCTGAGTTTTAAAACACTGCCATTGGAGCTGTGGCTTAGCGGCCTTGGTGCTCATGTGGGAAATGTGAATTCAAGTCTGGCTTGCGTAATATTCGCCTCTTTTTTACAAAATATTTCCTGTACTTATTATACAATGCAAATCAATAAAAATGACATAAATAAAACATGATAAAAATACCCAACCCAACATTAACTGTTGAATTAAACCTAATATGATAAAACAAGTGCTAAAGGCACTTTGGGACAGTTGCTTAGAGTCATTTAAGCAGTGCTGGGATTCATGGAAGAGATCCAGCTGTTATATACTGTATGTACCCAGGCCTCCACATGGAGAATTATTCATTCCATACCAGCCATCAAACAGCATTTGAGGCAGAGTGCTGATTTAACATAACACATTCTGACAGTCACCTGAGGATATGAGCAGAAGGGGTCTAGACTACAGGCATAACGGCACAAAGGAAGCGTCTACCCATTCTTGATGTCCTCCCGCTACAAAAAGGCACCCTCTAAGCTGACAATGGATTTCCATTAGCTTCAAGTGAGACTAATTGATCTCCTTCACAAATGTGTTTTTTTTTTTTTTTTCGCCTACAGGTGTATCAGAGAAAGGGACACAGTACACTCTGAAAGAGAGATTGGAAAGCACGCTCGCAAACCGACCGATCAATGGCGAGATGGCTCACTTGAGTCACATCAGGCGAGAAACTGCCAAGCCACTTATTTTTCAATAACCAACCCGAAGTGCAGAGAGAGCGGGGAGGTCTGTTGTTCCCTTATGACGGTGAAAATAAGCAGTTTGGGGTGGAAGATTAATGTACGCTGAAGAAGAGACCACCCCTCTTGCTCTTTCCTCCAAAGCTATTTATTAACCTGACACATGTTGAGAGATATTAGGATCACATTTCAAATGCGCTAACATTTCAGAGAGGCTTCAGTATGGGGAAGAAGGGAGAAAACAAGGGAGAGAACAGAAAAGTTGGCGACATTTATTGGACATCTGCCTTGTCAAAAGTCTATCCATGACTGTGTCAAGACACAGTACATTTCTGAGTTTAATTGAGTAAAATGCCACTAGGAGGTGTGATGTGACGGCAGAAACATGTTAATTGGTAGAGACTGAACCATACCATTTAAACTATAGTATATCTAGTTAAAAACCTAGCAAGAAAAAAAAAAAAAGGCTATCGTTACTCTCCAAGCATTTCCAATGTTAGTTTTTTTTTTTTTTTCTTTCAAAGAAATTAACAGTTTCATTTAGCAAGGACTATCCAAAGTCTGCCAAACTGATCAAAAGTGACAGTAAATGTTACGAAATAGTTTGGTAACCCTTCAGTTTAGGGTCTGATTCTCACTATTAACTAGTTGCTTATTAGCATGCATATTAATATTGCCTTTTTATTAGTACTTATAAAGCACATATTAATGCCTTATTCTTCATGACCATATTCTACATTCCTAATCCATCCAATACCTAAACCTACCCCATTAACTATTATTAAGCAGTAATTAGAGTTCATTGAGACAAAAATCATAGTCAATAATAAGTTAATAGTGAGAATTGGACCCTAATCTAAAATGTGACCAATATTTTTTATTTCAGATAAATGCTGTTCTTTCTGAATGATCATGTGACACTGAAGATTGGAGTGTCACAATTGTATTAATAGTTGTATTAAATTGTATTAATAGTTAACAATGTTACTCTTTTTCTGCATGTTTGATTTAATCAGTGCAACCTTTATGAGCATAAGCAACGATAGTGTAAATGTGTGTCTAATTACAGCAGAAATCTTGATTAATATCAAATTCTAGATGTATTTTGATCCAAAAAACCTGATGGCAATATAAAGACACACAGATCTTCAACAATCTTTTAGGAACAGGTGTTTCAGTCTATAAAAATAAAAAAAATACTTTTTGTCACTTTTTTGTCAACATCCACTTGTAGAAAGATAAAAAAAAAAGTAAACTTGTAACCTTAGAAACAGTTCCCTAGGAAACAAGGAGAATGAAATGATACTTTGGGAGAAGAACACTGTCATTTAGTTACATCAATGATTCAAACATGAGAAATTACAAAAATGACCAAAAACTAAAATGTCCAGAACAACAACGTGATCTCAAACCAGATAAAACTCACACCGGGTGCATAATTCTCTACTTTAAATGCAGCGCTGATGATCCAGTCTCAGGAAATGAGTGATATTCCCAGTCACAGAGATGTCATTTCAGTGATGAAAACGTGGGCCTAACAAGACTATTTTTAGCGTGGCACGTGTTAACGATGCCATCCAACCTCGCGTGCCCTGGCAAAGGGCCAGGCATCTGCCACTGGGCCACATCTTTCACAGAGGAGTGACGCCATGTTTAATCACCCATCCAGGTTGATTATCCCCTGTAGCCTCTACCATCGTACACGTCTGCAACACATTGTCGTTCTGGGTATGTGCAAGAGTGTGTGTACATGCCTGTCAGACAGAGCGCTTCTTAAAACACCACCTCCAGGCTTTTCTTACACGAGATCCAGAAACAACATCTGCAAATAAGACCCGCTTATCTATTCTAGCAACGAGGAAACGGCTCGTGCTCACGCAGACTACCCGATAAAGGAAAAGCCCTAATTTTTCCAAAACTCTCCCGGTTTAATTGCCTTTATTTGCTGCAAGAAATTAATTTCAAGAGAGAAGAAATGCAAATGTGCATGAATAAGTTACTAGATAAACCTATTTCACAGTTTAACAGCTGGGAGATGTTTCTGTAATTTTCCATTTGAAAAGGCGACGACACCAGTACACACATATTTAAGCTCGGAATCTATTAATCAAAATCACTCATTGATCCCTTTGCAGTGCCAGAAACAACCTATATAATGTCGGTAGCACTTTACATTAAGGTTTCATTAGTTAAAGGGATACTTCACCTCTGGAAAGATGAATGTGTATTTAAAACAGGCCATTTATGTAGAAGAAATGTGAAGAATTTTTTTTAATTTGGAGCTTTCTAGACTGAGAAAAGCCAGAAAATTTATTTTTGGCTTATGTGGATGAAAGACAACAACTCCCAGAATGCACTTGCTTCGCTGCCCTAGGAGGCCACGCCTACCGGTTAGAGAGTGCAGTTGAAAACAACAAGGTTAGGCTACCAGTGAGTCTCCGTGACGAGTCTGCCTGGGATTTCGAGATCGCCCAAAATATCCGGGATTCGGCTTTTGCGTTCTACAGTCGCCATTCATCATGTTTACTGTGGCGAGCAGGACGAGGCTGATGGCCGCGGGAGAACGGCGCGAGGCCGTCTCATTACTGAGACGCGCCGGGTCTCGCATCTCTCACGGAGGAGCAGGAATTTTCTTAGCAATGTTAAAACGCACATCAACCGATCACTTGTTTAGCGTTCATGTAAACACTACATTCAGATTCACCAATCGGAATGAATTCAGTTAGATTGAAACAAGAGGTGTGCATGTAAACAATGAATGGGGACCGCAGAAAGCAAAAGCTGAATCCCGGACATTTTGAACGATCTTGACCGCCGGACAAGTCCGGTAAAAGGAGGATGGTAACCCCTACTACTCAGCTTTCTCCTACTACTCAGCTTTCTCCACAGAACAAGAGCCTGCAAGCTTAGCTTCCAAAGAAAGACGGCTGACTGTGTGTACATTATGTGAGTGAGATCCCACCCTCTATGGGCGGGTTGAACACATGCGGAACAACGCCATCTACTGGCTGTAGTCTTTAGCCTCTGGCCAGAAAATCCTCAGATGACGCAAAATGACGATTTTTTCCAGACAAAAAATACATAAATCTCTCGTCTCAGGGGGATATGAGGGTGGAAAGCACGGTAATTCGAAAATACTACAGGTTTTCTACTAATACAAAGCTTAATGCTAAATCCTGAAGTATCCCTTTAACATGAACTAACAATGAATAAATACTTCTACAGCATTTATTCATCTTAGTTAATATTAATTTCAACATTTACTAATAAATCAAAAGTTGTATTTGTTAACATTAGTTAATGCACTGTGAACTAACATGAACAAACAATGAACGAGAATATTTTTATTACCTAACATTAACAAATACAGTAACAAATGTATTGCTCATTGTTAGTTTATGTTAGTTAATACATTAACTAATGTTAATAAATGAGACCTTATTGTAAAGTGGTACCAAAATGTCTTTGGCAGGGTTTTGGGTATTAACACATGCATTTATGCTCAGGCAATCTGTGCTTGGCTTCAGAAAAAAAATGGTACAAAAATGTCACTGTGACGGTACCCTTTAAACAGGTTTTAATATGTACCATAGGCACTAAAATGTACACTTTTAGTACCAATGTGTACTAATATGCGCTATTTTGGTACAACGGTGTACCTTTTGAAAGGGCCGCCTCATTAACAGCTATTTCTATGAGTTCCTGTTTAGCACCGAGAAACATCCACAGTGTTATGGAGTATCAGCTAATGCAAGACTGCGCAAGATTGTGATGTGTCACAAGCTTAAGTTGAGACCTATTCCTCACGAAATCAACACCTAATGACCGGTTTCATAACGTGCTATTCACAGCACTGGGCACAGGATATAGTGAATGTGTCAAGAGACGAATGCAGGAACTCATGGCTGAGTCCATTAATGACAGCTGGTTTAGGATGAAAGGTAAAGACATATGAGGACAAGACTAGAGTTATGGCCTATAGGAAGTAACTAAAAGGGCTCTACACTAACGCATGAATAATTAAAAATACTATATAATATGCAAACATGGAAAATGTTTGATATCTGACATTGGACTTCAGACAACTTCACTAATCATCTTTTTAAAGTGCCCCTGTAGTCAATAATTTTATCCCTTAAAACTCACCTTTGATCACCAAAATGAAATATTTAAATGTTTTTTTTTCCTTGAAAATATTTCTTCATGCCTTAAAATAGCTTAAATGTTACTCTATACCCTTTCCTCATTTAGTATACGATGTTCTATGAATATGCAGATTAGCCCCGCCTCCACTCACTCAAGCTAGCTCCGAGATCCACTCGTTGACGATCACGTTGATGTGATTGGTTACAAGGTAGTGTGTGATGTCAGAAACACCAGCGATTTCAAACCGCATTTTTTTCTTTGGTTCACTGCAGTTTTAAGGAGAAAATACTCAGCAATGGTGTTGACATGAATTTGCACATAGTTTGTCTTAAAGCATATTAAAAACACCACATAGACATAAACAATTTTTTTTTTTTTTTTTTACATAACATTGTTATTAATAATTAATTATCAATCATAACGTTATAGAAATATATCTACATACGTATGAACATTTGAATGTTGAATATTAACTTAATATTAATATTGTCATTAACAGATCATAAGTAGAATATTTACAAAAACAATTAAAAAGCTCAAAAATGAGTGCCGTATGAATGCACCTGCATTTCTAACAAATATCATCTTCGATAACAGCTCATCTTGTATTCTTTCAAATGCCATCTGAGCTGTTTAAAAAAATAAAAAATAAAAAAATATATATATACAGTATATATATATTATATATAGTACCCTATTAGTGGAATGAAAAAAAAAACAAAACACAATCATCTTAGTGTCTTTGCTGGATCTCTCTCTCTTTCATCTACACAGACGGCTATCCTCAAACAACCTGAGCACCAGATTACCATTAAATCATTGATTAAAGTTTTCCTTTTTTTCCTCTTCCTGGCTAACGCTGATATTCTGTGACCCAAATCCAGGAGCCTGTGTTCAGTCTGCAGCTGGAGAGAGAGATTTTCTCTCAGTGCTTCCTCCCGCCTCATGGGTGAGCTCCCTCTGCCCAATCAGACCGCCATTTTGGCCCGGTGGGTGTTTGGCTCAGTTCAGGATTAAGAATGACACTCAAAGGAAGCTGAGCTTCAGCCAGTGGTCTGACACTTCAGCAGCAAACACACTCTGGCACTCTGTCTTATCTGGGAGAGCTGACACTAAAAGCACCTTCGCTACATCTAAGGAGGCTTGTCGTGTACTGCTGCTTGCTTTCTTGCTTTCTCTCCGCTGGTAAATCTAGCCAAGACTGGAGGTAAATAAAGCGACAACTGTGCACTATACAATAACGGTTTGTCAGAGCTCGATCTCTTTCTGAACAGCTGGACCTGGAGACTGTCAGTCATCCAAAAGCATGGTCAAATAAACTCATACAGGGTCAAACACAAAACCATCCCTTTAAGCTCCCGCTCAGGCTCTCATCATCCAAACATGTAAAGCCTTGTGGCCTTGGCCTATATTTCACAATTCATTTAAAAAGACAAGATGCATGAAATATTAAGTTACAAGCAAGGATCCATTATCTTTGAACTTTAACCACCATCATGGTATGATGAAAGAACGAAGCCATATTCAACTCTTAAATGCATCTCTATTGATCATGATTAGTGATTTTCTCTTAAAATATTTTATTTTTGTGTTCTGCAGAAGAAAGGAAGTCATAGCGGTTTGGAGCAACATTAGGGTACGTAAATGATAACAGAATTTTCATTTTTGGGTGTCAACTGCCTGATTTTTTTTTTTTTTTTTTTTGTAGCAAATGTAACTATCATTGCCTAGCTCTTTATATAATGTCAGATACATATGTCCAACTTATATCTGCTTTACCTGACCCTGTTCCTACACTGTGATGACACATTCCCACAGATATTAACATTGTGTCACATTTAAAGTCCAGAGATGAAGGCAGGTTAAGATTTTCAAATTAGTAACAAGGTTAATTAACAAACGCAAACAACTTGAGACAGAGTGCCTAGCAAACACCAACAATACCAGACAAAGACAGAAAGGAAATGAGGAACTTAAATACTCAATGATAACGAACTCAATAATGATCAGCTGTGATAATTAAATGAATATCCATGGTAACAGATGACTGGTGGGAAAACTAGAACAAAGAATACAGGAAACAGACGATAAACAAACTAAAAGTCCACGGAAGTGAAACTAACTGAACATAACTGTGATTTTTAATTATTATTATTATTATTATTATTAATTAATATAGATTTATAACTATTTGTTATAATACCGTGGCATTACATTTCAGAAAACTAACACTCAGTGTGGGTATTTTGACCGAAAATATGACCAGAAGTCGTTACTTTAACAGATGTGATAACGAAACATTTTATATGGATAAAGCGTACGTATCTGAAATTATCCAGGTTTAATCTCATGTTTTTTCAATAAAAACTGCCCGATGGCCCAGGCCAGCTGAAAGACATACGGGACATTTGACAGAACTGTCACTGTCCCGATCGAACCAGAGCTGCATCATAACAAAATCATTTGAATGTGTTTTTAAGCCTTCAATAAAATATTTCATTTTTAATTGAAATATTCAAGTGCAAAAAGATGTGAAAGAAAACTTAATTCGGCACTCGCACACTGCGTGAGTTTTCAGTGCACACAACTCCAAACAGTGTGTCAGTCAGCGCGCAAATAAAATAGTGTTTGTGCCACACACAGTTATTAAAAGTTTGTACTAGATAAACAAGAGAACATTGTTTACAGAAACATGAAATATGTGTAATGCTATTATAGATTATCGAAGATGTTATATTGAAATACATCGGAAAGGTAATTGAAAAAAAAAAGCGAATCTCAGCCATTTTCACCATTTTCATACACTCTCTGACTATACATAACTCTTTAAAGAACTCTTCATCGTAACCGTAAACTATTCTTCTACAGTAAAATCCTCTAAATCTACACAACTACTTGAGAAAACAAGCAAACATCTCATAATCATCACAACAACCAAAAAAAAAGGTCTGATATCTGTAAGTCATTGATTTTTCTTTCGCTTTTAAAAGAACTTCATAAGGAAAGAAAGTAAAAAGGACAGACAGAAAAATAAAGAAAGAACTAATATCTCCAACCACACTTACTGTTTCTTAGCAACTGCTTCCCGCTTGAGTCTATCATGAGACTGGAAAGAAAGGCTTCAAAATGGACTCCATACTGTCTGTAAGCCCCTCGAGGGCAGATTCAGCTTCTTAATTACCACTACAGCATGATATATTGATTTGAGCAAGTATTGTGCTTCGTCCCAAAGACAAAACTAAGAGGATATTCATTCCCCTTCAACCGTCTTCTTCCCGCTAACTTCTACATTAACTACATTAAAAACCTGAAAAACCTCAAGTGTCTTGGATGTCCTTCTGAACTACAGATAATAACACCAGACGTCTTAAAACACTCTTCAACACAATCCTCTGGTGTGACTACGCTCAGAGAGCTTGTTTACGGCGCACAGAGAGCTCATGGAAAATACATTGTTAATTCATTGTATGCCAGGTTATTACGTATTTGTTTTAAATAATCTCATTAAAGTAAAAATAAATAAATAAAATGTTGCATACAGAATGATTTGAGGTCCCTTTCAATTTTTGATATGAAAGTCACTTGTTGTCAGGACAGGACACTCTTGTTGCTTTACATTTACGGTCGTTACGGTAAAAATACAGTAAAATTTAAGTTACCTTACAACCACCAGAGTAACAGTAATGATTGATAATAATTTAACAAATGTAGAATTTCATACTGATCCAAAATTAGTCAAATCTAAACCCAAAAACGTCTAAGCAAAAATGAATTGAACTTTTATTAACTCCATAAGGCATCTTGAAAAATGTGCTGCTCATGACGGCAGATGCTGAAAAAACAACGAGACTAAAAAAATACATTTGTTTGACGCATCTGTAAGCAGATTGACGAAATGACTAAAATGCCTACAGGCTCCTACAGGCTGATATGTATTCTAGAAATGAATGAATCAGTAAAGTAACAATTACATGATTACTATTCAGGCATGATAAGGAGGAATGCCATTACAATCTAGAAAAAAAGGTTTGAATATCATAACTTGCATCATTTGAATCGTCACTTCAGCAACAACACAAACGTGCTGCTTTCTTTCTCTTGCTATTTTTGTAATTCTTTGTAGTGTGCACCTTTGAAAATCCAAGTAAGAGAGATGTTTTTACCAGAGTGAGTGAGCAATCACTGTGTTCTCTTTTATTGTCCTTCTTTAAAGGTGAGAATAGAAAAGGGAAAAAAAAAACACATTTTGAATGACCCTGATTTGACGCCCATTTCTCAACTAGCTGAATTCATCGCAGGAAAAGCTTAGCACTCGCGCAACAGTCGCGAACAGACCTGTCATTCTCCCGGACAAAAGAAACATCACACCGATGACATGACGTCTGGATTTCTCAGAACATTAGGACATTTTTAAGGTGGACTTTTTTTTTACAAAAGGAAAAATATATATATTTTTTTTTGTAAATCTTCAGTCTAATTTAATGAAACTTATTTTCCAAAAAGACAACAATCATAGTTTTCTGTAATATACTTTTGTCTGTTCTTTAGTGTTCTGCTGCATGACAATACAATCTATTAACATCACACAAAAGAACACACTTCAAAAAGGTGATAAAATTGTCAAATCGTGTAGGCGACTACGGGTTAAATAAGCCCAGGCTGTGTTTAGTCTTTTGAGATTTGTATAGAGAGAGAAAAAGAAAAAGTGATACATCAAATACATAAGCCATTATTTTCCCCCAGCACACACATCCACATATTTGATCAAATCCAGATTAGTTCCACCTCATTGATTCCAGAGAATTATGCTATATCATGAGAGATTATATTAGTGAGCTTAAACTACAGATAATCAAGCCAATGCAATTTTAGAAAGAGAACATACAGTACGTAAAGGAGCGTGAGAGACACTATACAGAGTGAAAACCCCTTGAAACATGGGTGGAATCCTAAAGAGGAAACTATTCTCCAGCTGGAGAGATCTCTTCCGGGAATTTGCACAGAAGTGATTTCTCATGAATTAAAGGAGATGGTGTATGTGAATGAGGACAAAGTAAATAGGATCAGGATTTAGAATTCCTGTTGAATATTACAGAAACAATCGAAACTTATTGGCAAGGAAAATGCATAAATAGCCACCAAATACGAGGAGGCTCTTGGTGTTTCTCTCTTTTCCAATACTTTGCCCTATCAGTGCACTCTCACTGTCTCTTACGTGCCTGCGAGAAGCCGTTTACATAAATGATGACACAAGGTCCCATGGACATATGCATGGAGGGCTTTTTAGATAAAAGCAAAAATGGAGAAATGCAACACTGCTCTTGTTCTTTTTTTTTCCTCCATCCATTTCAGTCTCAGGGATCAGTTAAACAAAGCTAGCGAGGGCTGGGAATGCTATAGATAGGAGCATTAGAGAGGAGAGTGAGTCCTAACGTACGGCTTGAGAGGGCTGAAGGGGGAGTGGAAGACCTGTCATAAATTAAAAATGGTTTCTCTTCTCTCGCTCTCACCTCTAGACACACTACCACACACAGATATCACAAACAGCTGTCATGCGTTATTCATAACGCTACAATAAACTTGGCATATTTAAAGTTTAGGGCTGTCAATTTAACATCTATTTAGTGTGATTAATTACAATAAAATAATGTGATAAAAATGAACCGTATTAATCATGTCCCCCGACCCGTACGTTAAACGCAACCCATGCAGCAAAAGGCACCAAACCACACTTTCCAAGCAGACTCACTTGCAAACACTGCATTCAAAAACGGGGTCTCATACAAAATGCAAGGGTTTTGAGTTATCGCGTCGAACTCTTTATTACGCTTCACACCTTTAAAAACAAAAATAGTACTCATTGCTTCAGATGCTGATAAACAATGAGAGGTGATGCAAAGGACATCCATTAGCATATGTACAAAGAGAAACCATTAAAAATATATTGCACTGTTGCTAAAATTCTGGCCAGTACCAATAAACTGATTATTATTTTATGGTCGATAAAAGGCAGACATTCAAATTCTATATTATTTTATCTAAATAAATTATAAATAAAACACTAAATGACACATTTAGGTAAACATCGATATAATGTACAACAATATAATGCATTGTGATTATTCACTCTGAGATTTGCTAAAGATTACATTTTTACAGTGCTATTGCATTCTTAGATTTTTTTTATATTAACTTCTTTAAGTGAATGTTAGATGGTTGAAAAAGTAAATTAAATCTGAAAAAAAATATGCACCATTAAATATCCATAAATAAATATGTTTTGATCATTTGATTCATTTATTGTCAAATAAATAATAATAATAATTTACTTCCGAATTGTACTCAGAGGCCGTTCGAAAAGTAAGAGGAATATATATGTATAAAAAGTAAGGGCAAGAACTAATACAAAAAAAAATAGATGTTTAAAGGGGTAAACCTATGGAATAATTGTGATACGAATTAAAATTGTGTACTTCACTCTGTAAATTCAAGAAAAAATTCTATAACTCAATATGAATAATTTTTGCGTGTCATATGTAAACTATTGTAATAATATCCGATATGTGTACCTTTGTAAATTGTCTTATGTAACTATTTGTTTATTTTGTATGAATCAAATCCAGAGAGAAAAAAAATATTATTCATTAAATAATTATCTATAAAAGTTAGGCATAATAAAAATAGGTTTCAGCCTACACCTTTTTCGGTTATTATGTATATTTTTTTCTTTATTATGGAAAATTATCTGAAAAATAATTTTTTTGTTGAACTGAAATTGAAAAAAAATGAAAAAATTGAGAGGCATAAAAAAGTTCCATTATTTTTTCTTGCTTTTTCCCCCCTATTTTAAAACTACCCTTAAAAAATGTAAAAGTATTCACCATATGGTTGTTGTGCAAGGTCAAACAGGAGCGTGAATGAGAACGCCTATTAGCTTAATTGCATACACATATGCTAGTCATTCTGAAAACACAACGCTCATGCAAATCAAAGTCATGCACAGATTTCAAAACAATCAGAGAAGGGGAGTTGAACTGTGATCCTTCTTTATGATGCTGCAGACGACACCCGCTCTTGTGGGGAATGTTCAGTGTCCTCTGTTCTGCTCTCAGATCAGTGTTTGAGTGGGCGCGGAGACCGCAAAGCTCAGCTGAGTCCAACTCCCTCTGCTGGTTATCTGGGTAAATGTCACACTGGACTCAAGCAAACAAACACGCTTGTGCGCTCTCAGCCACACACAAACAAGCTGCCCCTGCGTACGACCAAAATGGGACCAATTATATGCAATTAAATTCGTAATAACCGCATGAATCAATACCTCTCAATACCTCTTATTTCCCAAAGTGGTAAATAAGCCTGTCATCTGCTCCCAAGCCTGGGGTTTTATAAGGGCATGAGCGTAGCACTCAGTATTGGGACCTAGTGCCAGTGCCACTGATACAAGCTAAACACCAAATCACCATTCCAGCTGATGGCCTTAATGGACGAACCCCTTTCTTTGTCTTAAATGCTTTGACATTTAGGTCTATTAATACCCACTGGGTGGGAGGGGAAAAGGGTGGTCGCGTCTGAAGGCAGCAGCTAATTTGCTTTTAAAATGGGCTGGCGGAATAACGGTGGAGCGAGGGTCCTGCTAATGGAGACCCCGCAGATGCTGGCCCGTATGCTCCTGGCTCTCCAGCGTATCCCGAGCACCCAAACAGTGGCTTATTCACTCTGCACAGTTTGACGGCTCCAGATGCCACTGTCCACACACGCTCAAAAACAGAAATATTGTGCCGCAACCATTAACACTGACGTCCTTACCAGACACTTTTTTTTTCTTTCGTAAAAGTTACTCATAAGCAAGTGTACTTTTCATGAACATGGCAATTTATCAGAGAGAGTGACTTGCAAAAGCATAGAGAACACCTAGAGTGCTATACAAATCAAAGCAGAATAACTGTCAAAGCCTAGTGTTCAATGCGTGTGCTCCAACATTTTTAAATCTTGCACCCCTTTTTTTCCTGACCTACTCTTTTGTAAGTCCTATCCATTATAAAAAAAGGCCATTTTCTATTGTCAAAAAGGCCAAAAATATCAACCCAAGCTTATTGGAAATATGTGACACTGCTACATTACTGCAAAAATGTACCTATGCATACATTTGACTGCAGTTTCCTGCTTAAATGAACACTAGGGGCCAGATACTAGAAGCTTTTCTTCTCAAAATCCTCTTTTGGCTTTAAAAAACTAGTGTCAGAATTTCCTAAAGATGTGCAGTGCAAATTAGCGATGAAAAGGCGTGGACACAGTTATTTTTGTGGCTTGCGTTGGTAAAATTGGTAACACTTTACAGTAAGATTCATTAGTTAATATATTAACTAACATGAACTAACCATGAGCAATACATTTGTTACTGTATTTGTTCACCTTTGTTCATATTTGGTTGATAAAAATACAGCAGTTCATTGTTTGTTCGTTACTTCACAGTGCATTAACTAATAAGAATGTAATAAAATATTAGTAAATGTTGAAATTAACATTAACAAAGATTAATACATGCTATATAACTGCAGTTCATTATTAGTTCATGCTAACTAATGTAGTTAACTAATGTTAACTAATGAACCTTATTGTAAAGTGTTACCGAAAAATCTTTTTTTTTTTTTTTTTTTTTTTTTATATATGACTTTGTTTTCCCGTTGAACTCTTTATAACTCTTTACACCATTAAGAAAACAAAAACAAAACCTGGCACTCATTGTGTCAGATGGTGAAAAACAATGAGATGCAATGCAGTGGACATCTATCCGTTTATGTACGAAGAGAAACTATTGAAAACAAATATTGCACTTTTACTAAAATTCTGGCCAGTAACAATAATATTATTTTATGGTCGCTAAAAGGCAGATATTCAAATTCTATACTATTTTGTCTAAATAATAATAATAAAAAAAAAAAAAAACGCTGAAAACTAAAATCACTCATTTTAAAATGACACAAGTAAACATCAATATAATGTACAACAATATAATGTACTGCATGAAAAAAAAATCATTTTGAGATTTGAATTGTATTGACTTCTATACTGAAATCTTTAAGTGTGTGTTAGATGATGGAAAAGTAATCTCAATTGAATCTGAAAAAAAGCACCATTAAATATCCATAAATGAATCCATTTGGTTAATTTGATTTAATTGCCATACCATGTAATGAAATTCATTTGATTTAATAATAATAATAATAATAATAATTGACAGGCCTAAAAAAGTTCCATTTGTTTTTATTGCTTTCTTTTTCTTTTTAAAACTCTTTCAAAACTTAAAACAGTATTCACCATATGGTTGTTGCACAAGGTCAAAAAGGTGTGTGACTGAGAACGCCTAGATTAAGTCACATTAGCTTCAGAGTCACATATCACATACAAGCTTGACGGGTCACCATGAAAATAATGAATAAAGGTGATACATTCAAAAACACAGTCGGCGGCTCAGCTAGAATATTTTAAACTTACATGTAAAAGGATTAATAAGGACTTATTTCTGCGTGTTTCCTTGCACAATACTATGTTATGACCTCAAAACACATTTACCCTAGCTCATGATTCACAACCTAATACATTTTGAAGTTTACATCACATAACCATTTCAGCCAACCAGCTCCATATGTATGGCTTTTCTGATTTAGCTTTTCTGATTGTGATGCAGAGTGCTCATGTACATGTCCCGTGAAACATGAGATTTGACACTCCATAAAAGAGCTCAAAGCTCAGAAAAATAAATCTGAAATGACATGATGGTAGCTTGCATTTTTATCTCACATTTGCTTCTGCTCACATTATCGGTTAGGTTTAGGGTAGGGATTCCGTGATAGGTGCAATTAACCAAAGTAATAAAATATTGCCACAGTCACGTTTAATTGTTTCTGAGAGAATTGCACACGATATTTAGCGCCAGTCATTGGACATTTCATTGGATTTTTACACTGCTGTAAAATTTGCTACAAGCAATGCAATATTTAGCAAAAACGTACCCACAGGCAAATGTTTTTTTATTAAACTGGACTGTTTAATAAACTCGCATCTACAGTAGAGGGGGAACAGTTATATAACATAACTTATTTTAGGTTTTGCAGAAATGTAGCCAGGATTGTGCATTTCCAATAAGCCTGGGTTGAACCATATCATGTCAAGCTAAACTATACACTATAAAAACCTTAATTGGTGGAGCAAGTTAATAGATTTTTATAAAATGTTGTTTTGATGTTAAATTAAAAAGTAATAAATATGAAAAATACATTTAATAAATCATGAAATAATGATTTTCTTTTAGAAAATATGGTCACTGATAAATTATACACAATAAGAAAAGGAATGTCAATAAATAAAGTAAATACTGAATATTAGGATTATTTTTTGAGATATTAAGAAATGGTCTTAAATTACTTATTATATTTCTACAGCTATTAATAAAAGGTAAAAAATATATGCATATATACTGTGACAAGCAAATCTAAATAAATACAACAATTTGCATTGCTTTTGCTTTTAATCAAACCGTTTTCATTAAAACATTATTATACCCAGCAAGACGTTTTATAATTGCCATCACTGTGACTCAAACGTCTCACTTTAAAAAACATAATAATAATGCATATTTCCCATTTATCCAGTATATAGAGATTGATGCTCTTCCAAACACAATCTTAAAGAAATAGTTCCCCCAAAAATGAAGAGTAACTTTTGTTTCACAGAAAAAAAAGCCAAAAACAAGTTTGTAATGACATGTGTCAATGACATTTATGTATGTATGCACTGTAAACCCTAACGCTCAAAATAATTAATTGGTTTGAGTAGGACAAACTTAAATTAAATGAATTAGTTCAGTTAAATGAACTTTTATGAGTATTTAGCACTTTCTTTTTCTTTCAAGTTCACAGAACTGATATATTTTAAGTAAACTGAACTGTTTCATTGTTTTGAGTTTTATGAAATTATTTATTTTAATTTAGACGGACTTAAGTTTAACTGAAACGGCTGGGATGTCTATGCAGCATGCTTTGCTGATGGCACTCGAAAGGGAGAGTAAATGCTAAAATTAAGTGTAATATGTTTTTTTGTGTGTGTGTGTGTGTGTGTGTGTGTGTGTGTGTGTAAGATTAATGTTAAGTGTGAGATTTAGTAGTGATTAATGTTTTGTTATGCTAATTTAGAAGAATTTCTGTTAATGTTGGCTTTAGGATGGTTACCATCATGGTGACAAATGGTGCATGCAGCTTGATTTGAGAGCAAATAATCCCTTTATATTGTTGCGCTCATACAGCAAGTGCTTCTGTATAACATACTATTGCTAATATGTTAGCAAATTAGTATGTTAGCAGATTAGCTTTTTAAAGCTAACTACGTTTATACTAATAAAAGTGTTCACATTGAGATTACATGAAAGTTTTAAGTTAATTGTATGAATTAATGAACTCGTACATTTTAATTGTTCTTAACTTGAAATGTTTAAGTACAAAATAAAAATCTGCTAGTTCTGCTAACTTAAACTTTGAATTTCAGAATGTAAAAAATTTGAGGCAATTGATTGCCTTAAATGTTTTGAGTTCTGCCAACTTATTCGGGTTTACAGTGTACTTCATAGATTTAAGTTATATTAATTGAATGGAATTAGTACTATTAACTTTATTTACCCAAGGTATCTTAACAATAAGTTATTGAGTTACTTGGACACAAATCAAATATTTTTTTATGCTTAAATTGTTTGAGTTAATAAACTTAAATGATTTAAGGCAATCGGTTTGAGTTGAACTAACTCATCAGGTTTTACAGTGTATGTATGCATGTATGCACTGTATGTATATTTATTTATTTTTGGGTGAATGATTAAATCCAAGCTGAGTATTTATAGAGGCAACAATGATGCAAGAAAGATTAAGCTAGAGAGAATAGGAGATTAAAATACAGAAGTTAGAACCAAAAGAAAAATAAATGAGGCTGGCTATCATCCTGGTCTGTAGATCGTGTGTCAGAGGTTAGAATGAGAGCCAAGCTCAGTGCCTCAGTTGAGACTGGTTACCGCATTAGGAGACGTCGCTCCAAGCTACTGCATGACAATTACAGAAAAGTGGAATTTCCCGCCAGGAGGCCTCACTGCATTCATCATCTCTGACACTTTACCAGGACACAAAGAGAAGAAGAAAAAAAAAATCACCTCCGCACTGCCCTCCATTTTGCAGGTCGGAGTCTGAGGAATGAACTGTGTTTGGCCATAGCTGCTCATCAGCGGTCAGTTGATGTGTGTTCTCGGGGAAAATGAAAGTCAATTTGAAAAGTCAATTGAATGGGCAAATATATCCGGTGCAGGCGGAGACTTCTTTAACTACTGACATACAAGCTGAGACAAGCTATTCATACATGAATAAAAAAGCAGATGACCTCTTTTTTTTTCTGGGCCAGCAGACCCGGACATTCCCTTTCAACATTTCTTTAAGCTAGATTGCCAAACCTAAGCCCAAGAGGGATTGGAGAAAGAGATATGTGCAATGAGAGAGAGGATGAGAAAGAGAAGCTTGTTATCAGAAGGATTTTACAATATGCAAATACAGCATTTCCTTATTACTTTGGTGTTTTTTTATTAGCAGTGAGCTAACATAGGCAGCTGTGTTCTTAGGCAGAATCCTAATTGAAATAGAAACGTATAAGTGAGTGATTTAGCATGTGCTGCATTGGTAACAACTCTCTCGCAGATCGTGTTTAACTTAATTCGCAGGTCATAGAAAATTAAATTAGCATGTTGTTAAGCTAACAGCGTAAAGAATAAAGATAGAGAGCACTCTTTTTACATCTGTGGTCAGGACATCTATGCGTACTTGAGAGCCACTGCAAAAATTGCTTGATGTTTTGTACGAAAGTCACATGTGCTTTAGAGAGATCTCTCTGTCTTCTCTGTGGCAAGTCTTCAATTGTGGACTAATTTGCCTAGAAAGAACCTACAGTAACTCCTTTAACAGACATTATTTGTCTGAAATTACCAGAGCCTGGACCACAGGAGACTGAAGCGACGATGACCCGCTGAAGAGTTTAATAACGTTGAAGTCTCTGACTGAGAGAAGAGCTAGCATGTCAAGTGAGGGCAGTGTATTTAAATAAAACCCCATTTAGTCTCACTCCTCGTGCCTGTGCGAAACAAATTCCACCGACAGAGACAGAGAAGCCTTTATTTTCGCAGCCGTCCATTTGAAATTGACCTTTCAACACAGGGAAAAGCTGAAATTGTCCGAGGCAGGTTTTAAATTCTTCCTTTTAAAAAAGTCTTCCTTTCACAGAACCAAAAATAAGCCCTAATGGAAGCAGACATCACACTAGCCATTCTACCATATCGTCCTTTAAGGCACAGCGCGGCCGAAATGTCTCAAATTCAGCACTGATGATGCAACCGGGACCCCTTTTATACTGCAGCTGGAAATGAGATGTGTATTACTGTCATAGTAAAATGCTTATTCCCATAACGTGGGATGTCACGGTCAAGACCGTGCGGAATAATTATGATGGTCACCCCTGGAGCAAAGAGCTGTCAATACCTATCTAGCCTATATAGCCATAGACGTATTGGATCTCTCTTATTATAATATACCTGGGGCGGTGTCTGATGCATTGAGTCCGGTTCTGCTGAATAGAATAGCTGTCAGAATAAGTCAGTCAAGGCTCTGACGATAATTTATTATCGTCACTATGTTCTTCATGGAGATGAATGTACCCCTCCATCGATATTAATACATCACTCTCCTCTGCGTTCGACCGATATAAAAACAAATGAGATGGAGACAAAAGGACAGAGATGGAAATACAGAGGTGCCCCTGGAGAGAACGTATTCCTTTTCTGTGGAAATCAAACTGGAAGTGGTTGAATCCTTCCCAACTGGTCTATTTTCTGCGACACACATGTCATTTTGGCTTATCTGTCTTTCTTTTGTATTGCTTATTTTGTAGCATCGCCAAACGATTGCTGAAATTCCTTGAGATCGCTAACTCTCGCTGACTTTTGATCATGAGATGCCACCCCGTTGGTATTTCAGGGCTGTCTGCTATTCATGCCACATTGATGACATACGTTCTTTATAGGTCTCTTTCCAATGTTCTTTAACAGCAGGGATTCCCAATTTATTATCCGGTGTCCAGCATGGGCACCGGATCTTCGAGTAATTGATATGCCAGTTAGGCGGCTCCTTTTAATGTCATTATGTCCCTTGTTGTGCTGCTCATTTCTAGATCAGAGGAAGTTTTGGCCAAGCTCTGAGAAACAGCTAACAGTGGGCATTTACGCTCACAATCACTCATTCTGTGATGATAGAAGTTAATTACAGTTTTTTAAAAAGATTCGGAAAATGACTAACCTGCATGGAATATGTTTTTCAAAACACAAAAGAGACCCAACAGAACATTAACTTAGATTTCCAACTCAAGGCCACCTACGGTATTGTTTTTTTTATGTGAGAGTAACAATGAGACAGACCTTGTCATGTTTTATTTTCTTCTTATTTTGAGCTATTATATTAGCAATTTTCCAAATCCTTGTTAGCTTTTCACTGAATACATAGGGTGCTGCCTTCCAAGACTGGATCCAAACTGAAATAGAGTGCAACAGTCAGGTTCCGGAAGTAAAAAAAAAAAAAAAATCCATTTATTTTCTCCATAGGGGAACATATTTTTAACGATTACTTATAAACCGTTAAAGACAGACCTACTGTGAGGTAGGAGGTTGTTAATCGATGGTATATGCTTTTGTTGAAGCCATCAGCATGCATTATTTCAACCTATCTTTTAAATAATCCTGTTTAACAGCAGAAATCCGGGTGAAAAACTACATTCTTTCCGTCTTTAAAGTTGCTAAGTATTCAGTCTTGTACATTTGTCTTTTGGTCTGATTTTCAAATACTTTTTAGATTCCAATCAATGTTTGTAATGTTGTGATTCACCTCGTCATTGGTTGGTTGGTTGGTTTGCTTCATGGCTTAACACTTTAACAAAGACTTTTTTTTTAAATCCATATTTAAAAAATAATAATAGAACAATACTTCTGGAACCGTGACCTCTGAAATAAGTGATTTGGAACAATTCTAATATCTCCTGACTCAAACTTGTTGTTTATTTCAAGTTATCATGTTGCCAAGCTAACAGCCTGACATAAAAATACATAATATGCATTTTTAATAACACTGAACATTTGGGGTAGTAACACACCGGTATTTTAAACCTACACAAGAAATTTGAGAGTGTTGAAAATTTGGTGGTTCAGTTGTACAGGAAACAAAGTCATGTTTACAAGGTACCAGACTGACACAAACAGAACATCTGAAGAACTAACCTCTGAATTTGCCTGAAGCCTACCAGAAAGGACAGATGGATATATTGCACTTTTAGTCTGGCTAAGTGAAAATAGTAAATAAAAGCAACTTTTTAAAAGAACAGTCCATCGAAACTAACTTGGCAATATATAACTTTCTCAAACCTCGTAATTCCAAATTCACAAACAGCCATCTAACAATTGAAGCAACAAACTTTGGATTACCATCCCTGATCTCGAGCCAATAAGTTACTAATGCGATAGCTCTGAAGGACATATACACAATCCATTATGGCGATTGAACTGATAATGTCTATAAAACAGATAATTAAAGAACCTACAAAGTTGTCAGTTGGAAACACCAAGTGCATACGTTCAACTTAGCAGTATCAAAGTAATTACAAAGCCGACAAACAGTAATTAAACTGACCCTCTTGTCTTTCAAAAGAAGTTTGCATTCGCTGTCATTTCCCCTGCTGATCGGCCATAGCCTCCAAAAGTGCTCCTTAATGAAAATGAAAGCTGTTCTCGGCCGTCCATATCGATTCCGCACGCCTTTAAATATGGAGAGGTCACAATCAAATCTGTGTAATTTATTGTGTGCTACACAAACTTATTACACTAATGAATCTTGCTTTTAGCTCACACCTGAGTTCCATCCAATGATAAACACCTGCGGGACTCAGAGCACCTCAAAGGCTTTTCTAGACACTGCTGAGACCCCGAGCAGCCAAGGCATTATGATTTCATCCTTTCTGCATAATAACATCAGATTAAAACTTCATCCCCAACCTTAATGGACATATCCGCAGATAATTACAGCTAACCCAAAGCTATTTGTGTTGTGTGAAATTGAAGAGGCTGTATGTCAACCCTCATCTCTTATTCATCTAATTCCAGCAACCTGCTTTACGGTAAAGTGCAGGCATTCTCTGTTGTATGGCTTTTAATTAACTGAGGTGAAAAGGAGCTTACAAATTACAGGCCCACTGTCGCATAGAGACTCCGATTTCTTTCTGGCTGCGTGGAGCCTCTTGTTATTGCCACAATGCTCAGAAACAGCTTGTCTGCTAGCATTTAGCTTGCTGATTCTGCACGCTGATAACAGGAAAACCTTTTTCTGTGACCCGTGATCGAACTTCCTGGACTTCATTTTCATTGAATATGATTAGGCCCACTGTCACTCACGGTAAAGAGAAAGATGCAGCGGCGATAGCAATTTATGCATATCAGGTCCAGAGTCCGCAAAACCGCTTTTGTGACTTCGAAAAAAAAAAGCTTGCATATTAATCAGTCTGAAAATGAATATTACAGCTCGGACGTTTTCTTTCGGGTTTCCCTTTTTCTTTCTATTTGTCAGACTAGAGTGAACTATCACAAAGTCCACCGGTTGCCCACCCACTGCCACTTAATTGGCCGAGGTTTCCACTCGGCCGGGCGAGACAGTATGAAAACGCTGTTATTTCTTTTTATCTTTATGTTTTATGAAAGGGTAAGAACTAACTAAAGGTCATCCTCAGCAGAGATAAAGGGGAAGGCAGACTAAAAAAAGGGACAGCATTAACATATTCTCTGATATCAGTCTTCAAAAAAGAAACACTTTTAGAATGTCAAATAGACTAATAGTGAGGGCTGTTGTCATAAAAACCCTATAAATGGATTTTATTTAAATCAGAAAAGCACTACCGGCTGTAAATCAATTCACAGTATAGACACAAAAACCTGCAAATGTGTTACACTATCTTAGGTTTGAAAAATTTGGCTGCTCAAGTGCCAGATTGATTTAAGTCATTGTCGACAAAATTGACTTTTTCTAGAATGGGCCATCATGCAAATTTATTTTAGCAAACGGAAAACTTTTGCCTATAGTTTAATACTATAAATTGCATTGGAAAAACTGAAAATTGACCATAGTAGTTGTTTAAAGTATATATATATGTATATATATATATATATATATATATATATATATATATATATATACAGGGTGGGCCATTTATATGGATACACCGTAATAACATGGGAATGGTTGGTGATATTAAAGTCCTGTTTGTGGCACATTAGTATATGTGAGGGGGCAAACTCCTCAAGATGGGTGGTGACCATGGTGGCCATTTAGAAGTCGGCCATCTTGGATACAACTTTTGTTTTTTTCAATAGGAAGAGGGCCATGTGACACATCAAACTTATTGGTAATGTCACAAGAAAAACAATGGTTTCAACGTAACTTTATTCGTTCATTAGTTATTTACAAGTTTCTGACCACTTATAAAATGTGTTCAATGTGCTGCCCATTGTGTTGGATTGTCAATGCAACCCTGTTCTCCCACTCTTCACACACTGAATGGCCCCCAAGGTCTCCCGATCTGACCCCCTTAGACTTTTATCTTTGGGGTCATCTTAAGGCAATTGTCTATGGTGTGAAGATACGAGATGTGCAGCACCTGAAACTACGGATACTGGATGCCTGTGCTGGCATTTCTCCTGCGGTGTTGCTATCAGTGTGTGAAGAGTTGCATTGACAATCAAACACAATGGGCAGCACATTGAACACATTTTATAAGTGGTCAGAAACTTGTAAATAACTCATGAACGAATAAAGTTAGGTTGAAACCAAAGCACACCATTGTTTTTCTTGTGACATTACCAATAAGTTTGATGTGTCACATGGCCCTCTTCCTATTGAAAAAACAAAAGTTGTATCCAAAATGGCCGACTTCTAAATGGCCACCATGGTCACCACCCATCTTGAGGAGTTTGCCCCCTCACATATACTAATGTGCCACAAACAGGACTTCAATATCACCAACCATTCCCATGTTATTACGGTGTATCCATATAAATGGCCCACCCTGTATATACACACACACATTTATTATTTTTATGTAATACAAAATGCATTTACAAATCAAAATAAAATGTATAAAATAAAATGTAAAAACAATTTTTGTAAAAACAGTATTATCAATTGCAAATGAAACCTGTAGGTTGACAACAGTAGTTGTTTAAACATAAAAACATGCATTTTATGCAAGTGCTATTTCCTGTACATGTACATATATGTTGTGTTACAGTTGGTTACACTGTCCAAATACAGGAGAAGAAGTGCTTGAGCTCTAATGTGGGACATGCTGTACTATCCAAACCACTCCAGTGGCCCAATCCATCATGCTCTAGTGCTGCCTCATAAACCATCTGCTAATTGAAGGAGCTTTGAATGGCTCATTCTCCTCATTTCCTTTGTATGGCTTTTCTTTTCTCGGATTGTTTTATTTCCCTCTCGTTTCTCGACCCTCTTTCCGTGTCCAGGTCTGTGCAGCCAATAGAGCTCCACAGAGCATCTCAACACTGGCACAGTATTGGAGGAGCCCGGCTTCTCCCAGGATGCCCATGCAAAACTGATTAATGTCAGACCAGCATAAACCCAGATTACACCCGCAGCTTTGAACTGCAGCTGTAGGATCTAACCCAATTAAAACATCCAATTACACCCCACAGTGAGTGCGAGATAGAGAGACAAAGAGAAAGAACGGGGGAGAGAGAGATCAGCCTCTTAAACAGATAAAAACAAACATATGTAATGAAGCTTTCTGGCTAATGAACAATACACTCTAGCATACAGAATACACCCTCCACTGGCTATAGTATTGTGCTTCAGGATATGCAACATGAACCTTTAAGCAATGTAAACAAGGCTTGACATTAACTCCCGCCAACCTGCCAAATGTGGGTGAATTTGGCAGGATGAATTGTCTTCTCAAAAGGCGTCCGAAATAATACTTTGATTGCAATGCGACACTATGAATGACACTACAACTCCCATGAGCTCTACCTGCACTCAGTGTTTGCTCAATGGTCCATTTGCGACGTCTACTGCCTTGCCCTCATGCGCTATTGTCACATGACACGGTAACAGAGACGTTCTTGTGGAACAGTGATCCTGGGGAGCTATGCGGCACATAAAAGCGTTACAAAACCCGGAGAGTAAACAACAGACAAGAGAGATCCTGATGATGAAAAGGAAGACGAAACATAGAAAAAGAAAAGAAAGTTCAACGAAAAGTGGAAGTCAGGTTGATAATGGCTGTTATATGACCCAGCCAAGATTGTAGGACGTACAGCGTTGAAAAGGTGAAGGGGGTCTCTTTTGTGGTTGGGACAACCAATCTTAAAGTTGAGACAATAAAGGACCATGAAATGTCCGTTGGTGAGACGGCTGGTTCACTACAACATAGTGATATATTTTTTTGTATTATTTTTATTATTGTTATTACTGCTGTTGCTAATACATATTTAAACAGACAGTGTTTCTTTGTCTAGGTTTTTTTGGTTTAGTATTTTCCCTTTTTTAAATGAATCTTACACACCCCTGCACCACTTTTATTTTATGCAATAAGAAGCTACTCGTTTTATGTCTTAATAGACTGCATGATTTCATAAAAAAAAAAAGGAGTTTAATACACAACCTCAACAGAGCTAAATATCTGATAATGACCTGTAGTGTTACACATTTCATGTAGTCTTAATTTGGGTGTGTATAGTGGTAATTAACATTAAAAAGGGTTGTAATTTTTTTTTAGCACACCCTAGTCAACTTTAATTATACAAAACATAATTTGTGGCCAGTGAAAATAAAACTAAAATAAAACTAGTGACTGGTGAGCAAAATAAGTTAATGTCAAGCCCTGAATGTAAATATAATTTTTATAAAATGTAGTATTTAAGTACAAAGTACTTTTTACTGCTTTTAGAAATTGACTAAAAATAATCAAATCAAATCAAATAATTCTTGATACATAGTAACAAAGTTGACAAAATCTCTCTAGTAGTCAAACACCAAAAGTGTGACCCTGGTGTGAACTTCATGCACAAAAGCCATGTCGCTGATCTAATTAAATGACGCTTAAAAAAGATGACCTACTTTCCATATATTTTTTTTGTAGAGTGCACTTGCTTCAGAAGAAAATCTCCTTCCTGTATCTTAAAAATAGAGAATGTGGAGGAACTGTGGAAAAGGCATATACATAGAAACCAACAAGTTCCTATAACGTTTAATAACCTAAAACATTTACATAGCACAAAGTGTGGTATAATATTGTCAGTGCGTGGAACTGAACTTTGTTTTTAGTATTAAAACAGATTAACACCTAAATACTGATACTTAAAGGTGCTCTAAGTCATGTCACGTGTTTTTTAGGCCAAAACATTTTTTGTCACATACAGCAAACATCTCCTTACTATCCGCTAGCTGCCTGTCCCCTAAACACACTGTAAAAAAACGCGGTCTCTCTAGACACCACAGGCTCCACAAACGGCAACAAAAACAAACTGTGCTCACCCGTACCACGAAACATAACAAACAGTGTTCCAGCCAATAACCGACAAGAAGTGTTGGGAGGGTGGGGTTTGCGCCTTTGCGGGGTTAGTGCGCGTGCACATGAGGTGGGTGTGGAGGAGAGAGAAGCATGAAGAGGGAAGTTTGAATTATGGCCGAAACACGACCAAAGAGACGACGTTCCGATGAACAGAACAACTTGCAAAGAAGAGGGACAAGGATAAGGAGCGCGCAAAGTCCCGAATTTACATCAGAAAAACCTTTGAAAGGTGGCGAGAACTCCGCCGGCAGAAGGGATTAGCTACTATCCGACATTCAGTTGCTCTGTTTTTGCAGAACAGGTAAATCCACTTTTCTTTCTAAACTGACGTTCATGTTCGCCAAACCAACACAAGGATGTAATTAGCTAGATTTATGCAGTCAGCATTAACTTTGGTGAATACAACATGTATGTTTCTAGCAGCGATCAATCTCTATTGTAAATGATCAAGCAAATTCACAGTAGGGCGACAATCTGTGTAAGTTAACGGTTGTTTTCACCCACTGTTTGTTATGAATTTTAAAGGGTTAGTTCACCCAAAAATGAAAATTCTGTCAGTAATTACTCACCCTCATGTTGTTCCAACCGCGTAAGACCTTCGTTCATCTTCGGAACACAAATTAAGATATTTTTGATGAAATCTGAGCCATGTCTCACTCCTCCATAGGCTTCTATGTGACCGAAACTTGCTGGCCCAGAAAAGTTATTAAAGAGATCGTTAATATAGTCCAAGTGACTCCAGTGGCTCAATCTTAAGTATATCAAGCGACGAGAATACTTTTTGTGCGCAAAAACAAACAAAAATAACGACTTTATTTCACTATTCATTTCCTTCTCTCTGGACCTCTAGTTGGTTCGCGTAGTGTTTTTGCGCAGCGCGTCTGTGTTACACGTCACCACGTAGGCTCACTATTGGCCGACGCCGGTCATGTGTGTGATGCGTGATGACGTGCAACACAGACGCGCAGCGCAAAAACACTAAGAGGCCCAGAGAGAAGGAAATGAATAGTAGAATAAAGTCGTTATTTTTGTTTGTTTTTGCGCACAAAAAGTATTCTCGTCGCTTGATATACTTAAGATTGAGCCACTGGAGTTACTTGGACTATATTAACGATCTCTTTAATAACTTTTCTGGGCCAGCAAGTTTCGGTCACATAGAAGCCTATGGAGGAGTGAGACATGGCTCAGATTTCATCAAAAATATCTTAATTTGTGTTCCGAAGATGAACGAAGGTCTTACGCGGTTGGAACAACATAAGGGTGAGTAATTACTGACAGAATTTTCATTTTTGGGTGAACTAACCCTTTAATGTTCATAGGCTATGACGGGATGAGGAGGAGGGAGGGTCTAGCCAGCCTCCGTTTTGTTTGACAACAATTCGAATGTCAACAAGAAGTAACGTCTCCCGACATCGCTTAGAGAACCTTTAATTTCCTTAATCAATCTGTTTCCTCTCTTCTTCTGTCTTAGATCCTGTTTAACATTATCACACATGCAATAAAGTGTCACCAGTCAGAACTTGCATGTCACTGTAATTATATTGGACATTATAAACTGTGTAATGCTGGATTCATTTTGTTAGATCAATGTGTAAAAGGTTTATTTTATGAGGCTTTTCGCTGATTTGACCAGATTTACTCCAGTGGAGCAGGAGCATAACATTCTTTGTTTCCCCCGGGCGAGCCCTTATAAAATCTCTTCCTGCGTAGCATTATGCACACAGAGATGAATAATGCTCTTTGAGGCTCTTCGACACCCCTCCGGATTACAGACCTGCAGAGGAGGAAAACAGTCTGTTTTGGGCTCTGTTGAGAATGCCACTTATGGTGTACGTCAGGTCAAAGAGGGCTGCGATCTCACCGTGCGCCTCGCTGCTTGAAGGTGGAGAATGAAGAGGAGGAGGAGAGTGTGTGTACGTATGCAACTTACACACAGGGTTTAGAAAGAGACTAAAAGGCCGTGCACTGGTCCTTCTGCTGTAATAATCCAGGTTTAATGCAGGCAGGTTCCTCCTTGACAAGCCAATCATAAGGAGTTTTTATTCAAAACAGCACTTACTGCT
This sequence comes from Scardinius erythrophthalmus, assembly GCF_964197995.2. Classification (NCBI taxonomy): domain Eukaryota; kingdom Metazoa; phylum Chordata; class Actinopteri; order Cypriniformes; family Leuciscidae; genus Scardinius; species Scardinius erythrophthalmus. The sequence goes on along the minus strand of NC_138245.1, from coordinate 15,333,289 downwards.
AGCACTGTTGTGTCCTAAGTCAATATATTTATTTTATATATATTTTGATACTTTTCAAATGGCTTTCATGTATCTTAGAATATGAAAATCCAGAATATATATATATATGTGTGTGTGTGTGTGTGTGTGGCTGTCAACGTTAACACATTAACTCATGTGATTAATTAAAATGTGGTAAAATAATTCAACACAAATAACGCCATTAAATCTCTGAAGCATGTGAAATTGCATCATTAACATAATTTAAATCACGAAGTTAGTTCTTAGAAGTCGGGAGTTTATCACACTGAGCACTTACAATGGTGCATACACCTATAACCCTGGTTGGCGGAAATTTCTATTCTATTCTATAATGTCTGGTGTCTATCACGATCCAAGAAAAAAACAAACAAGCACACACACATATTTCATTAGGCACTTTAATCCCTAATGCCAGGACTAAAAGTGCCCATTGTCGAAGAAAGACCGATCTACGTTAGTAGAGAGCGAGGCTGGCGTGATAGAGAGGCCAGGAAAGCGAAAAGACAGCAGGCTGCTTTCTGAGAAATCTGGTCGAGCGCTGCCACTCCTGCAGTCTGTCTGCAATAGAAATTCTGTAAATCCTGCAAATGAGCTGAGCTCATCTCACAGGGCCTGTCAGCAGGGGTAACGGGGGGGAGTGAGGTGCTCTCCTACACCACAGATCCACAGGAATCCTGGCTGCTCCCCAGCCCTTCCATCATTAGACACAGAGCCCCGCGAGCATGTACGCGGCAGCCAGCCAGCGTGTCACAAAGAGAAAGTGTTGCTCGGCGGCAGCGCTCTCGCGAAAGTCATTTAAATTCATCAGCGGCCGACAGGCAAACACACACGCGCGGACAGACAAACAAATCGCACACAGGAGCAAACAAACAACTCCAGACTCATTTTGATAAGCGGAATTAGGAGGAAGGCATGGGTGTTTTGTGCAACTATCACAACACGAAAGAGAGAAAGACAAACAGAAGGAGAACCCGGGCTGTCGTTTTCCGTCAACGCCCGGGACGCTTGATTATTATAAGAAATGTCAGTTCGCCTCTCTACTCACACGAAGCCTCTTTAAACCAGAGTCACTCTCTACTAGTTACCAGTACACTGCCCGGGGATCACATGATTCCGAGTTGCCCTGGCAACAGGACAATGATAAATTAGCCTGTCGGAGCGTAGCATTCTGCTCACACAGTCGTCCTGCGAGGTGCCTGCTCCGAGCTTTTCCAGCCTTCCATATTTGGATCTAGTTCCTGCGACGATCTCCCAGGTACTTGGCAGCTTGAAGAGGCACATTATGCCTGCTATAAGCATAGTTTAACTGCTTTACGGTGTTTAATTAGGGCCCTCATGCTTGTCTTGAGGCAGATCTGGTTATTTATATCTGGTTACTTATCAAGCCGTAGCTTGTAGTGTGAACAACAGGTGACGACTCAGCCACCTGCTCGGAGAACGGCGTTCAATGATTTGTGAAACATGACAAAGGTGCAAAGCCTTAGGTGGAATCGCACCCCTTTGGCTTGGCTGACTTCCCTGTCCTCCATTTCAATCCCACAACATTAAGTGACAGGAGGTGTTCGAGCCATGTAATAAAACATGCCTATTTAGAGCTATATTTTTATAACACAAAACTATCTCTGTGACTCTATATAGCATTGTAATTGCCATACACAGATGGTGGGCATTTGGTTTAATGGTCCATAGGACTGTGCATAAATATTGGTGAGATAAGCAGCACAGTGCTGATAAAATCCGCGACCATGTCCACATGTGATCTGTGAGTGCAGAGCAGAACCCTAAACTTTCACAAATTTATTACGTTTTTTTTTTTTTTCACTCAAACAAATTTGTTCAGCTGCAAATTTGCTATAAATAATAATAATAATAATATATATATATATATATATATATACACACAATATTTTTCTATGGGATAAAATCAGATTCCGGTATATTGCATTGATTATGGTAATAAGTTTGTAAATGACTGCAGGTGTATACTTGGAAACTGATGAAGAGTTGAACCCAAAAACGTTATAAATTAACCCAATATTGTAACATAACTTTTAAAAGTTTAGAAACATTGCTAAGTTACGTAATATGCTATCAGTTTCTGATGCAGAAAAGTTAGTTCATGCATTCATGATCTCGAGACTAGATTACTGTAATGCTTTATTAGCTGGTTGTCCTGCATCCTCAATAAACAAGCTACAGTTAGTCCTAGAGTTCTTACTAGATCAAGAAAATATGATCATATAACACTGATTTTATCATCACTACATTGGTTACCTATAAAGTTCCGTATTAATTACAAGGTATTGCTACTGACTTATAAAGCCCTAAACGGCTTAGCTCCAGTCTATTTAACGGATCTTCTATCGCCCTATAATCCATCACGCTCTTTAAGATCACTAAATTTGAGGTTTTTGGTCATACCTAGGATATCTAGATCCACCAAAGGAGGGAGATCATTTTCACATTTAGCTCCAAAACTCTGGAATAGCCTTCCGGATACTGTTCGTTGCTCAGACTCGCTCTCCCAGTTTAAAACTAGATTAAAGACGCATCTCTTCAGCCAGGCATTCATATAATATTTTTAATCTTACAGTTAAATCCGGCCTCTAGTTCATAAACGCCAGAGGAGAACTGGCCCCCGACTGAGCCTGGGTTCTCCCAAGTTTTTTTTTTCATTAGGTCACATGATGGAGTTTTAGATCACCATTAGGTCACTTGATGGAGTTTTTCGGTTCCTTGCCACTGTTGCCTTTGGCTTGCTCAGTTGGGGATATTTAATTGAATTTAATCAATCAATAATACTATTTATCAACCTTACCAAACGTGGACGTTTTTTATTCACTAGAAACAAACCTTGTTATGCTATTTTGATTTAATACTGTGAAGCTGCTTTGATACAATCTGAATTGTGAAAAGCGCTATACAAATATACTTGACTTGACTTAAAAGTAACTTTCCCTAACACTGCTAATCTTACTGGTTGAAGTTGAAGAAAAAAAAAAACTCAAGAGAACCTGCTTATGACCCACAGTGAAGCAGCAACCAAATCTCCAAACAATAATTAACCAGATAAAACGATGGGAAAAGACAGCACATATAACATCTCCTGACCCTGGAGTTGATTACAAAATGTTTATGACCTGGGTGGGCAAGTAATCTGGTGTTGTCATGTCATGTGAATAGAGAATGAAGTAGTGCTGGTTTTTAATAAAGAACGTGCCCTGGTGTAGATAGCTGGGAGTTATGAATTCATGGAGTATTCAGCATGGTGGGGCCAAGGCTCAAAATCCCTGCAGTGCATCAGCGCTGTAGAGTCTTAAACCAACCAATCCGTCTTCTGTCCTCCCGGCTGTCACAGCATGGACCTGAAGCTCAGCCTGCACACTTTCATTAGATACATCACTCTATGGGGCAGCCATCAAACGGGTTCAGTCTGCATGTGATGGTATTTTATTTCACGTCTTCATAATTAATGACTATTTATCTAGTATAGAATGCAATATAGTTCAGTAGGCAAGACAAATGCTTAGTGGTTAATATTGATCTATAGTGCTAATATTGGCAATGCAGGTTCGAGTCTGGCTTGCAACTTAACTAATCCTGTTCTATCCTTCTTTCCCCACCACATTTGGTACTTCTTTCTCTTTCCTATAAATAAAATCAAATATAAATAATTAAGAATTTTTGGTTACACTTTAGATTAGGGTCCAATTCTCTCTATTAACAAACTATTATCTATGATTTTTGCCTCAATAAATCCCTAATTACTGCTTATTAATAGTTAGTAAATTAGTTGTTACGTAGGATTAGGGATGTAGAATATTGTCAAGCAGAATAAGGCATTAATATGTGTTTTATAAGTACTAATAAAAAGCCAATATCCTAGTAATATGCATGCTAATAAGCAAGTAGTTAATAGTGTAAATTAGACCCTAAAATAATTTGTTACCGACTTTTTAATGTTTGTAAAAGAAATGTCTTATGCTTACCAAAGAAGCATTTATTTAATCAAAAACAGTAAAAACGGTAATGCTGTGAAATCTTACAACAAAAAAACGTCTCAGGGTTGCGTACAGTATGTAACCCAGTTCCCTGAGAAGGGAGCAAGATGTGATGTCATTTTTTCCTGTGACGACAAAGCTGATTATTTGGCGATCCTTCAGAAATCATTCTAATTTGCTGATTTGGTGCTTAGGAAACATTTCTTAGTATTGCCAATGTTGATTTTTTTTTTTTTTTTTAGCCATGATACACTAACTTTCAAAAGTGTGGGGTAAGATTAACACTTTTATTTAGCAAGGGTGCATTAAACTGATCAAAAATAACAGTAAAGGCATTTCTAATATTACAAAAAACTGGGTATTTTGTGCTTTCTATTTTATTTTGGTTTCCACAAAATATTAAGCAAGGAAAAACTTTTCAGAACTGACAATAAGAAGAACCATTATTAATAACTGAGCATAAATAATAATTGATAGCAATTGAGCACATACTCAGCATATTACCCAGACAGCAACATAGTGTCGGCCCAGATCCGGCCCACATCTGGGCCGTGTGGAATCCATGTGTACCAGATGTGGGCCGGATCTTGGCCGACACCATGTTGCTGTCTGGGTAGAATGAGTTCTGAGGGATCATGTGACATTTTAAACCGTTATTTAATTTGTTATTTTCAATTGCAATAATATTTTAATAATAGTACTATTTTACTGTATGTCATGATCAAATAAATGCAGCCTTGGTGAGCATGAGATTTCTTTAACAATTTTTTTTTGTTAACAAACTTTGTGAATAGTGTAGTGTATAGACCTTAGGGGTGGGAATCTCTAGGTACCTCACGATTCGATTCGATTACGAATAAGAGGGTTGCAATGCGATGCTAAAACGATTATCGATGCATCTTTTTTTTTTTTTTTGTGACTACTTGGTACTTTTAAAGCAAAGTATTTATAATGACCCAGAAATAATTTACTTCCAATATATTTTATTAATAAAACAAATGGAAGTGATTTGGCAAGTCAACTGTAAGGTTACATTTGCCAGCATATGTCCAAAAATTGCAAAGAACCAACAGGAAAAGAAATGTGTGCCGGTACTGACATATTCTGAATCTCTAACATAAAATAATAGACTTCTATCCAACATCCTCCTGTTATGTGCAATGAGCAATATAACCCTTCAGACAAAAAAAAACAACAAAACAAAACAAAAAAACAGCTTTCATCCAAAAAAATATAGAATGATGTACCAGCAGCATTCATACAAAAATAATGCTTGTGGACTTACGCATGAATAATAAGTAACATACTGCACAAAGCTGCTCTTATACACAAATAAATAATAAAGAGTCTAAGACTTTTGACTTGAAATTGTTGCTGTATACCACAATCAAAATGAGCTTTTACAAAAAAAGTAAATGAACATCTGCAGAGAACACAGTCAAAATGTAACTCTTTGTGACTGGCATCGCACTGATACACACTGTGACTGCGGAGGGCAGTACAGTAAAACTACGTATAACGTACATATAGCAGATCTGTTTGCAGCATATTGACGTGAAAACTAAACAATACAGAAAGCAGCTCTCATACAAAACTACAAAATAATCCACAATGAAATTATGCCAATTTTCCATACGTTTAACAGAGAGGGTGCCGTTCGGAGCCATCATGCGTCTCTTATGCGCACGCCATAGACTGGCCGGGCACTGCACTTCCGCACTTCAGAGGTCCGCCTTTTGCGTTCCGTCAATATAACGTTGTTAGTAAAAAAAATAAAAAATTAGAAAATCGTTTTTTGACGATGCATCACAATGCATCTAATCCCCCCAATAGACCTATAGTCTTGACTGATGTGTGAAATACCTGTTTCAGATAGCATGCCCTGCACCTCACACTTTTCTCATATGACAGCAACACTCTGTAAATGTCACATTGAGTGGTGAGGTCATGCGTGTAACCCCGGGCTCAGCAAGTCTGACGTGTATAACCCAGGGCTTTGTCTGTCACTTTAAAGCCACCGTCTACGCCGAGGGCACGAGTCTGCCCTCTCTGATTCACATTCAACAGGACAAACACGCCACTGCTATTGGTTACAGGCCTACAAAGCTCTCTTTCTCAACGATGACACACAATTCAGAGAACCAGTGGATACACATTGGCCTGGGATCAGTGAAATACAGACTGCAATTACAAACCAGACCTCTTTGTACAGTCGCACACACAACTTCGCTGTTTCGACACAATGGCGAACTCTACAAAGCAGTGAGACTAAGGGGAGAAACGTTATTTATCTTTTTTCTCGAGACGTTTTTTCTCTCTCTCTGGAGATGGCTGATGAGCCTCGGGTCCGGTTGTGTCCGGTTCTCCCCTGTTGTGCGGTTCGGCTAATTCTTCACTAATCACAGTGACACAAGTGTCAACACTGGTAATCTTCAACCCTCCGCAACTGCACCATCGTCTCAGCAACAACCCATTTGACAGCAGGAATTACACAGTCAGATATGTGAAGTGCTGAGTTCAGAGCCACACATGCAAACTTTCAGGGTGTCAAAGCTTCGGGCAAACAGAGGAATCCTTATTAGAGTCGTAACCAATGGTTACACGCAGCTGAAATATGCATTAAGAGAACGGAAATGAAAGAGAGAGATAGAGAAAGCTCAAATAAATAATGCCACTGTGCCTTTGCTGCTTCACGGACAGTTATTTTAGCTAAATATCGTTCATTTACGAATTGTTTTCTCTCTTGTCGGATATTGCAGGCACCGGTAGGACTCAGACCAGAGATTTGTATCTCCACTCAATCAATAAAGACAAAGTGTCCTGTCAATGCGTTCAGCCTTTAAGTGCCTGAGAAAAGAAAGAGAGAGCGGGACACCTTCAAAGAAATAGTTCATCTGAAAATGAAAATTCTATCATCATTTACTCATTCTCATGTCATTCTAAACCAAATGACTATTTCTTCTGTGGAACAAATAAATATATGTAATCTTTTTCTTTTTCTTGATTGGATCACACAACATATTGGGAGGAGTATATCGTGGCCATATATTAACAACTGAAAAATGATTTATGGTGTATTTATTTTTAACCATGAAATATGTTAATGTATAACTTTTAAATTGCATGCTACACATCACATTAGTGTTGTCACAATACTAACATTTCTAACTTTTGATACAATACCTTGAAAATTACCAACATTTGATTCTATTTTCTATACCACAGGGGATTTTTTTTTATAAAATGAAGGCCATACATTTTAAACAATATCCATAGTCCAATCCATTTGGCCATTGTCAAATTATCTGAGGGTGCTTTCACACCTGCCTCATTTAGTTCGGTTGAATCGCACTAGAGCTCGTTTTCCCCACTGGTGCGATTCGTTTGGGCAGGTGTGAATGCGGCAATCGCACTCGGGTGCGCACCAAAAGCGGACCAAACAAGCGCACCGAGACCTGCTCGAAGAGGTGGTCTCGGTACGTTTTGAAACGAACTCTGGAGCGGTTCGTTTGTGGTGAGAACGTGATCCGACCTTGAACAGAACCAACTGCCAAAGAACTGCGCATTTTTGGACTAAACCAGTTGCCGTAGTCAGCTGCGCTGTGATTATGGGATGAGGAGAAATGTTTGTTGACAGTTTGCACTCGCGGACAAACTTTAAGTTGTGAGGAGGTGCAGACAGAGCCTGATAGAAATTATTAACAGCCGCATCCTTGCTTCATTCTCAAATAATCTTGTTTGTCTAAAGTGGTGTAGTAGACAAACTATATAATAAAATATGACGAAGGATACAATCAGCCCACGCATTCTCTCCATAGTAAACAGCGGCGTGTTATCTGCCGGATTTTCCCGCACGTTAATTCTGACCAAACGAAGTGCAGTTATGGAAATGCCAGACATATATGGCCAACGAGTGATGTGGATGTAGTCACGTGACTGCATTTTGGTTCGTTTTATCAACTCATAAACTGATCCGGACCAGAGCGATCAGTCTGGTGTGAAAAGGAACCAAAACGCCTGAAAAATGCTACAAAGTATCATTTTTCACCCTTGGTCCGGACCAAATGAACTGAACTACAGATGTGAAAGCACCCTGAGATTCACAGTCAGATTATTATTATTATTATTATTATTTTATTTCTAAGATAAATATTGTAAAACAGCTGCACTATAATGTATATATTCTGACTATACTTATCACTTCACTTGCAAGCTTTTATTTTAGAGGAAAACTGCTGGGAGATAGCCTAGAAATCTAGACGCACCCTAGCGGCAGCAAAATGTATTTCGCAGCCAGGGTAGTCTAGACACTCTCAATAAACCTTCTAGCTACAAAAACCCAAATTGGGTCAGGCCAATCACGTCGTGTATAGAGTAGGCGGGGCGGGCTTAACATATGACGACAGAGTTGCGACGGTTAACTGGCTGCCACTTGAAAACAAAGAATGGCGGCTGCTGATGGAGAACAACGGTCTTTCGAATCGGCTTTGGCCGCGACTCTGGAGGACTTGGAGTTAAGTTTTTCTTTGAGAAAATAGCAAAGAACGGCACTTAAGTAAGTCATTCTTAAAAAAAGGAAGATGTGTTCGTCGGTTTGCCGGCCAGATATATGGCAAAAGTTGAATCTATCAACTAGCTCCGCTGTAGGGAAAACGCTCTGGTTGGTTGAAGCGCTGTCCTATTGCGTGCAGAGGGAATTTGAAAGACAGCCGTTTATCCCGCCCCTCGGATTGAGCCGTGACTATGGTGAGTTTCCAGACCTAACATCTTGATGTAGGTCTGGCTTGCCAGGCTAGCTGGGAGACCTTTAAATGTCTGACATGCTTACAAACGGTTCTCAATACAAATCTAGTGAAATACTGTAATCATCTGTCCTCAAAAATGTTGGAAATTATGGGAATGTGGAATTATAAAAGTAACAGGTGCCTGTTGAGTTCCCAAATACACATTAAACTCACAGCATGCATAAGTGGAGCTGTTTGCGTGTAAGAACACAGTAGTGGTGTACTTTGCTCTGAAACACAAAATGCTAACAGACTATGTACTTATCTAAGTAAAATGCAAGGTTGTGTGTCAACTTGTCAGAGAGAAAGCACTGCTGAGTACTGAAATCGTTTTGATGTGTGCCGAAAAATTTTTTTTTAGATTTATTATAGAATAAAGATATTCCAATAATACACTACATTCAGGTCCTCTTTAATGCAGTCTTTCATGTATAGTGCTGTAGTCTAAGTCTTCTGAAGCCATATAATAGCTTTATGTGAAGAACAAGTGGAATTTTTAGTTATTACTCACTGAAAATCAGCCTAAATAAGGCGGAATGAGGTTGATGGCTCAATAGATAGTTAAATATGGTATTTAAAAAAACAGATTAGACATTAGATTGAATGACCTGTGGAAAACAAAACTTAAAATTTCTAATCAATTGTTCTTAGTACTGTATAATACAATATTCTTTACTGCAGATGAAGAATATGATTGACTGCAGGCTCAGTTTCTCTCAGCATTATGGTACTCATTATTACCTTTAACTTGATGAGGCATGCTATGAGGATGGGAGAAAAAAAATATACTAATGTTAATTCTAGTGTAAAAAAAAAAAAAAAAAAAAAAAAACTTCTTCAAGCAGGATTGGCCATAAGCAGATCATAAACTATAACTGTGTTGCTCCTCTTGTTGTCCTGTTTTATATCTATCGCACTGTAAAGCAGGAAAATAGATTGCTCCGGGACAGGAATTATCATATTGAAGGGCACCCAGGCGTTTGTGTGTAAAAACTGGTTATGTCTCTATAGAATGATCAGTAGCAGTCCATGAAGTTGTTTTCTTTACTGTACCTCTAACTGTTTTATAGCCATGGGCTAGTTAGCCTCTGCTGGTAGATGTTGTTGCAACCATTATAAATGGACAAAATTATCCAACACATTTTTACAAAACACACACACACACACACAAAAAAAAAAAAAACATACCAATGCATATAAATCACTGCAGTTTTCAGCTGAAATGAACACTAGATGTAGTAAAGGAGCAAGCATTTTTAATCCTTATCATACAAAATTATTACTACAGGGGCATATTATCGACTTATTTTCATGCAGTTCCTTGCACAATATGATATATTATGACCTGAAAACACTTTTTACCATAGTGCATGATTTGTAAACTAATACATTTTGATGTTTGCATCACATGACCAGCTTCATATGTGTAGCTTTTCTGATGCAGTAAACTTGCTCAGTTGCTCACCTGATACAGCATTGCACTTGCGATGCAGTGCAAACAGTTACGAGCACCATGAAACATGAGACACGACCAAAAGATGTCAAAGACTTGTAGAAGCAAGCTAAAATGGCAAGGTTGCTTCAGCAAATGTGTTATTGTGTCACGTTTGCTTTTGTTAAAGTCCCCCCGTAGTCAATAATTGTATCCCTTAAAACTCATCTTTAATCACCAAAATTACTTATTTAAAAGTTTTTTCCTTTTTGAAAAAAAATCTTGAATGTAACTCTACACCCTTGCCTCATTTAGTATATGCGGTTCTATGAATATGCAAATTAGCCCTGGCTCCACTCACTCACTCCAGCTCAGAGATCCACTCGTTGACGATTACATGCTGATGTGATTGGTTACAAGGTAGTTTGTGACGTCAGAAACACCAGCGATTTCAAACTGTGTTTTTGATACTCTTTGATTCACTGTGAGCAATGGTGTTGACATGAATTTGCACATGGTTTGTCTTAAAGCATATTAAAAACACCACATAGACATATAAACAACATTAAAAGCTGGATTTTCACCACAGAGGGACTTAAACAAGTCGAATATGTTTATGGTTTAGTGTAGTTGGTACATTATTTTCAAACGTGATAGAGCATTTTCATAAATGAATGGAAATAACACAACGCCTCTGCAATTGTTATTTCTCTCAACATAGGGACAGGAGAGCTGTCAGTCAATAAATGGAAAAACAAAATAACTTGCGTTACTTATTCAAAAAAGTAACTGATTAAGTAACTGAAAAAAGTAATCTGATTATGTAACTCAGTTACTTGTAATGCGTTAGTCCCAACAATGTGAATGAATGAAGGAATGAATGACGCCATGTACCACTTGGATGATCCGATGGCAGCCACAGAACAATGCCGCCAGTGTGCTCACCACATACCAGCTATAGGTGCAGAGAAGAGAAAGTGATAGAGCCAAATTTAAAGGATGGGGATGATTAGGAGGCCATGGCTGATGAAGGCCATTGGAGGGAATTTGGCCAGTACTCCAGGGTCAAACCTCTACACTTTATAAGAAAAGTGCCATGGGATTTTTAATGACCACAGATAGTCAGGACCTCAGTCTCATCCGAAGGATGGTGCTTGTTACGGTATAGTGTCCCTGTCACTATTCTGGAGCGTTATGACCCACTCAGACCACAGGGTGAGCACCCCCTACTGGCCTCACTAACACCTCTTACAGCAGCAAACTGGTTTCCCCAAGAGTTCTCCCATCCAGGTACTAACCGAGCTGCAACCCTGCTGTTTGATCTGAAATAACAATATTCACAATTCATACCCCGGGGTCCTCCATTGCATGCAGACATGCTTTGAGTGAAGGTTTAATAGTTACTGGGTGTACGTCTGGCCATTCTCAATGGAAATCATTAAAATATGGCCAGTCAAGTGCACTGGCTCTCCAGAGAGATCAGCAATTTAGTCCCACTGATAAAGGCACAGGTCTGTAATTCAATTCATTAGCACCGGGGACATCGGTGATGCATGTTGAGACCCTTGTGCTGCTTTTAGCAATAGTCCAGGTGTAATTGCATGCGGCTCTGTATGACGGCAAAAGCTCTTTAATAGCACTCTAATGACACAGTAGGGCTGATTCCAAACATACAGTGCTACTGGGAGTGCATCTGCACAGCTATCACAAGATCTGTATGAACTACGTATCAGCTATGTTCTGTGCTTTGTATAAAATTGTTCTGCCACTAAGGGGACATTTCCCAAAAACATTGGGTCTTTGACAAATCCTGAGTTTCAGTGCCACAATGAGAAACAAAACTGGATGGATCCAACTGAACCTGAAAATAACTAGTAAAAACAGAGTGGCATTTTATTAGTGTATATTTGTGAGTGGTAAATCCAATCCAATCCATCCTTACAAAACAAAAGCCCATTTGTACTGCAATCATGAGCTCGACATGACACTCTTGTGAATAACATCCTTTTGACTCAATTTCATTTGAGAACACAAACAATATTCACAAATTAAATTTGCGTTTGAAAGAAATCTCCACCTGAGCTTTTTCAACATGGGCTATTGTGCTCTTTTATATTGTGATTTTAACTGTGGCGAGGTACACAGTTAAAATCACAAATATTTGATTGCCCACTTCTGCATATTCAAACGTGCCACTACTAGTCAAATTACAAAAGTGTGCACTTTTTAAAAAAAGCATTTAATACATGCAAAAAATTTTTTGGAGGGTTGCAAACACAATTTTATTATAGTCTGATCACTAATGTGAATATAACCTCTATGTTATTAAAGGCTGAGATGGATTGATATGACAACATAAAATATAGCAAATAACAGAAATCAATAAAAAGCAGCAGTATGAGTGGAGGGGGAGAAAGAAATGTATCCATGAAACATTGTCAGCAACAGGAGAACATTGATTTCCATATAACAAGCATAATGCATCTTTAATGAAGTGTGTATACATGTGTGCAGGTGTGTGAGTCTACACGCGTATGAATGCATCCAACACAGCACAGTTCGTTTTCAGGGCACACTAAGCTAGATTTTTCAGCATAATAAATGCTTTTGTGACCCACTTCAGACACACTAAGCAGAGGAAGAAACCAACAATACTGTTATATTATTATTTCAACAAAGTTGAATATCAGACAGGTGACCCAGCTAAGAATTACCTTAAAAATAAGTCAGTAAAAAATTAGGACCCCATACCAACTTGCTGAAACTCATTCATATAACCACAAAGGCAGGAACCATAAAAAGAAGAACGTCTCAGGTTAGAACTGTAACCTATGTTCCCTAAGAACATTAACGAGACACTGCGTCAGAACTCTATGGGGAACACCTCCGCATGAACCAGTGTCTGAAACGCTTATCTAATCACGGCAATCTTATTGGCCGGTGACAGCCTATGACATCATCCCTAGTGCAACCCGGAAGTCAACAACTTCAAGTCAATCATCTGATGGGACTGTTCAGCAGGCAATCCGAGGCATTGCGAAAAGACGCAGTGTCTTGTTCCCTGTTCTCAGGGAACATAGGTTACAGTCATAACCTGAGACGTTCCCTTTCTAAGGGGAACTCGCACTGCATCAAAACGATCTAACACAGCAGTTTCACTGATGCCGAAATTTGCCAAAAAAACTCCCCCTTCGGGTCACATATATTCCCTATGGCCACTGCCCAAGCTATAAGCCTCAAAGAGGCTTCCTATACAATGAAGGCCTACCAAGGCTGCTCAAAGGCTTTGGAACCAACAACTTCCGTGGAAGGGGTTCCTTTAACCCTCTGAGGTCGACAAACGCGCGGGTGCGTTTTGCTGCATTTTCTCCACATTGTAGCACTATAAACTTAAATTTCTCCGTCATTTATGGTCATACAGAAAAAAGAAAGGTGGCAGCCTCCCTGCCACCAGGGAGGCTGACCTGGTCTAATTTATTGACCTAGTCTTGCCAACAACCTGTCTGTTTCCTAAACAGAGTCTCTAACATATTTTGACTCACTTTTGGGAGGCATCAGATAGGGAGGACTGCAGATAGTGGCAGTGATCGCTCACAGACCGGATTTTAGAGACGGGCATCCTGAAGAGTAAAACTCAGCACAGCACTTTCTAACCCTTGCGAACGAGGGGAGTAACTCTACCCAATCCTGGATCCACACAGTGCTTCAAAGCCATGTGAAGCCTAGGCACTCTGAAAGGGACCCTAATAGGGGAGCGCCTCCAGCTCTGGGGCTGAACTAACAGGGAGGCCTCGTGAGAGTCCTTCGACCTTCCAACCAGACTTAGGGAGCTAAGTATTAATACAGAATGATCCTCAGATAGATTCTGGAACACTATACTCAAAACCTGATAAGTATTGACCAGGCTCTGGGCTAGGTTTTGCCTTTGCAATGCTAAGCATCCAACTTGTTGCTAAGCATCCACTTTCAAGGGGGCCTGTCAACGCCTAACTACTTGATAGCGGGACTGTTATCAGAGCTAGTCACAGAAGTCAGGTGCTCTTACAGACATCTCTGTGGGCCTGTTTATACTTATTTCACATTGCCAACAGGTAGTGTACTCAGCAAAAGTGCTATCGACCCTTTAAAGCAAGGGGAGTACAATCTTACGCTACCAGATTATCGAGGAGGCCTACTGTAAGGCCTACAGCTTCGACTTTCACGGACGTCAGCCCGGGCAGTGCTTTTTAAACAGAGTCTCTGGTATTACTTGCCTTACTTGGGAAGGCATATGATAGTGAGGACTGCAGGTAGTGGCAGTAATCACTCGCAGAGCAGATCATAGAGATGGGTATCCTGGAGAGTAGAACTCAGCATAGCGCTTTTTAACCCTTGCAAACGAGGGGAGTGACTCTACTCGATCCTGGATCTACACAGTGCTTCAGGGCCCTGTGGAGGCAGGGCACTCTGAAAGGGACCCTATTAAGGGGAGCGCCTCCAGCTCTAAGGTTTACATTGCCAATAGGCTCATTGCCAATAGGCTCAGTGTACTCAGCAGAAGTGTTCTCGAAATGTTCTCCAGGCTCCCCTTATATACTTCCGGGTCGCACTAGTGAGGATGTCATAGGCTGTCGCCGGCCAATAGGATTGCCATGATTAGATGAGCGTTTCAGACACTGGTTTACGCGGATGCGTTCCCCATAGTGTTCTGACGCAGTGCGAGAATAACAATTCCCTAATTGTTATTGATGTGTCACATTATGTTAATGCTTTAGTAAAAGCTAATAACTACTCGCTGTCGTACTCTACAAGCTATTAAATTCCTTTTACAATGCTTTGCTAATATAAACAATAGAAACACTACATCAGAACATGACTTTTTTATTATATATGTTTAAAATATGAGGTAAGAAACACTGTTTGCTCCATAATAAATTGCAATGAACCCTCAGTGCATTAATACTACTACGAGAATGAAAAATTCCAAATAACATCTTGTAGAAGCTAATTACATGGCATAAATTTACAACGTGCCATTTATAGAGTTAATGGCTTTAACAGAAACAAAGGCAATTAGGAACAGAAAGAAAATAATACATAGCCTAACTACAATGCCCAAGGATTATATCTTGTTTCCGGGGACATCCCATTCCATTTGACAGGCAAGATTTGTTAAGACTTGGAGAGAGACAAAAAAAGTGCGCTGCAAAAATCTCTCAAAAGCATAAAAAAGAGAGAATAGAATAGACATATGCTTTTAAGTCGTGATGTATAGGAAGTAACTACCGATATTTTGTTTCATATTGTGACATACATCAGAGTGAAACGGATTATTACACTTTATTTCAATAGTCAACTTTAGACATTCTACTAACTGCAAGTAACTTTGCTTAATATGTGAATTTAAAATCTGCAAACACTTTATTTTGATGATCCCCCAACAGACATCTTTCAGACTATAAGTAACTTTGCAACTACAGTACATGACAACTTATTCTACTAGCCCTTACCTAACAGCTTTGGATGAAAAGTAAAAATGGAACAAATTGCATTGGACACAAATGAAATGATAATACAAGCTTTTGCTTTCCGCACCATATTTAAAGGTCAGCAAAACACTACTCTCTTAAGTGGGTTGGGTCTTCGTCCTCCATTGTGCCATTCAAAGAGTCGTGTGATCGCGGTTTGTGTCCATCTGAGATGATGTAATTCACTACTTTCGCCATTTCAATGACTCACATTGAGAAGAATATCAAATCTGTCTGCTTACATTGCAGATGCAAATGCACATTTCCGATTCATATCAGATTTATTTCCACATATGAATGAGGCCTGAAACCAATCTGAGAATATCGGAATCCATGTGCTTTTTTCCGTTTACACGTTCCTGCTTACATATCCGATCTGTACCACATGGGAGGAAAAAAAAAATCGGAACTGGGTTACTTGGGTTACCATGTAATAAAAATGCGGCCATAGAGTAAGTAATATGTCTAAAGTGGACAATCGAAATAAAGTGTAACCAAAAAATGTAGGGTGGGGAATTGGTTCTATCTATTGGTCATGTCCATCGGATAGAGTTGGCTTATAAGAAATGTGTCCAACACACATAAAAAGAGAGAAAAGTATGTGTTTTCACTGAAAGATCGAGTTACATATAATTTTTATAACAGAAAAATAGACTTAAAATACTTCGTCAATTATGGTCATACAGACTTAAGAAATATGAAAAAATAAACTGTAAAATGTCTACTTTTTTATGTGTTCAAAACATTGTGCTTTTGTAAAATAAAGAAAATAAACAGGGTGTACTTTCTGCCTCTTCGTCTCCGTGAACTTTTTTTCTGGAACACAACTTAAACAAAACTCCGCGAATACTAGTCGCACAACAAAACCAAAAACAAATATTCTGTTTATGTAATCTGTATGAAAAGAGAGAGATGTCATTCGTTCTCATGGCAACTAATTTTCTGCTAATGTGAAAATGCCTACGGAGAGCGCGCACTATTGAAACGCAAATTATCTGAGGTGATCCATGCAAACCTGTCAACGCCCACATCAACTCGATAAAACTCATCAAGTTTTATCAGATTCATGTACTTTACGTCATCTAAGGGTTAAACGAGGTCAAAATTAAAATGAATGGATGAATTGCTCAGAATAATGTCAATAAAATGCATTTAGAAAATAAATATAGTGAAAAATATAGTAAATGTCCATTTCATACTGATTTAAGGGTACTTAAAAGCTCAGAGAAGAAACAAACCCAAGACTGAGGCCAAAGTGAGAAAAATGTAATAATAAAAAAAAAGCTCAGAGTGATTAAAAATGTATTATTTTATGCAATATTTGTCTGTGGAGTATTATTTTTAAGTATATATTTGTTAAGAGTATCTATCGTTAGTTTAGCAACATGCTAACAGCAAAAGAATCAATGATGACTCAAGTCTCCTGCATAGTGATGCTGCCTATGTGTTCCAAACCAGTTACTAGTCTTGCTTGTAATAAAAAACATAAAAAAAAAACATTTAGCCTTTACATACAGTACAAATACATTTCCTGTTCTCTTCCAAAAACCTCCACATGGGATTTCAAGAGGCCCGTAGCACTGCACAAGGCCTTCCTGTATCAACTCGATCCCGTTACATTAGTGAATGAGAGTGTGGCCGGAAATCTGCAGAAATCCTCCACGTGGATTTCACCCCAATCCCTAAATCGGGATTTAATCACACAGTTCCCATTGCGGCCAAACGCAGCGTCGCTTCTCCGTAAAAACACAGAGGGCACGGATGCTGCAAGCTCCATACATGATAATACAGTAACCTCCTTGAACAATACTTCCCTAAGCTGCCTGGGAAAAATAAGTCTTCCATTCACAGGGATGAAAGGGGGGGATTTGTCGCCACGGCTGTGGATTGATACTGCAGCTATTCCCTATGATGGTTTACTTGAGCTCAACCCTCCATCTATGAATCCTTCCTGCTTAAATGGTGGCGGCAGACACCTTTTCCGACAGAATCATCCTCACAGCACTCGGAGAGGGTTTATTTGAGCCCATTACCTAAAATGTCCCTTCCTGAGTGTAGCGGAAGACGAATGCAGCATGGCAGAATTTTGTCATCTGTCATGGGGAATTGATGTCAACCTGTCAGTTGTGAGAGGTTACACAGAGAGCATACTAAAGGGTGAAAGTATTGATCTAAATGGCACTGAAAAAAACAGATAGACTTCAATCTGCCACAATAAAACGTAAAGATCAATGCGGTTGGGTGGCTTAGACAAAAACGCCAGTCTCTGTGTGCGTGGATATCATAACAAAGACATGTACAAGGGGCAATTACAAGGGGAAATCTCAGAAATTTATTTGCCAAGAGCTAAACAAATATAGACAGCTTGCTCTCCATGACAGGGTTTCTGTTTAGCTCGATATTTAATCTGGAAATTGGAATTCGATACATTCGAGAAGATTTGATATATTTTAAGTAAGTGTCCAAATAACACACAACGGTGACCTGGTAAGGCTATAAAATTGGTGGAGACAATTTTCACTCAGAAATTGCTGATAAATTTCACAAGTTATTACAAAGAAACGGTTAGGAACACATTGGATTAAGTGTGAAATTTTGAAGTATAAAGACTGAAATAGTATTTTAAAATTAAAATAAATCAAATAACTTTGAAAAATATTTTTAGTGTACTTAAAATAAACATTAACTGAAATATACAATAATGGTAATAATTGTTTAATAATAACGTGTTTTGGAGAAAACACAATAATAACGTGTTTTGGAGAAAAACATATATTTCATAATGTGATTTCCCCCCTAATTTTAATTATTTTACTTCAATGAAAGGTTAGATTTTAGTAAATTATTTGAATGAAATATCAAAAGGATAATATGATCATTTTTACCAGGGGTGACAATAATTCTGACCACAGCTGTAACTAGACATATTAAAAAATATATATATATATTAAAAACACAATAAAATTACATCAAACCTAAACTAAAATTAAAATGAAAACAGAAAATATAAGAAATTTTTTTATCTAAATATGAATAGAAATTGCAATAGTATATAAATGATACAAAAATAACACTGGAATGGGATCAAAGGGACTCTAAGCATGAGACTGGCACACTTTCACACCCGCAGAAACACATACAAAACTGTCACAGAGATTTCCCAGAATGGAGACCCATGGGGAAGAACACAGCCATGACATTGCCAAAAGGGAAAAAGAGGCAAAGGGACAGACAAAAGAAAAGCTGAGGAGATTAATGAGCCTATACTATGTTTTTCTTTCCAGTTTAAACAGCGGTGCCTTACATTTGTTAGGATAAACTTAGGTTAAGGGTGTCCCACAGGCCCTGGTGCTCTGAGGTTATAGAGGTTAGTGGTTCGGTTCAGGTGTTAGACTCCAGCAGGAGGGTGCTGAGGCCCACTAGCGTCTCCTGTGGGGCGACGGCAGACTTTTTAAACAGAACTGGCCTCTGCCCTTTCAAACCCTCAACTACCGCCTCCAGAGAACGAAGTCACCTCTAAAGCTCATTGCGAACGCTGGAGTTTCAGGCCAAACCGAGAGGGATTACAGGGGCTTCTGAGCTTAACTGATGTACAAGTCTGCCTAATGTGAGGCACGGAAAATTAGCCCTAATAATCACCTTGACTTACACTGTGATGACACCTCGCTTTTTCCCACCTCAGGTGTTGAAGTAAAGAATTAGACACACCGGAAAACATTTAGCAACTTACTGACGCATTATTAGACACTTTGATTTCACAATGAGATGGAAAACAAGCCCAGAGGCCTTGTGAATCCCATGCTAGAACATTTGACACAACAAAACTAGATGTTAGATTATAACAGACAGCTACATTTATCTATTATGGCTGTACATGATGTGGCAATTAATGTATCTAATTAATCGCAAATTAATGCACATCAAATTTGACTGAGAAATTACCCCCAAAAACATAATTTAAAGAAATGATTCTATTATAAGAGAAAGGCATTAAATATACATTACAAAAAGTAGCTCTTCTAACACAGAATTTATTACACATAAACTTTTAGGATTTAATGACCATGAGGGTAATCATTTTATAATAATGTTTTCCCATAACTAATTAATGATATGTATGTATGTATGTATGTATGTATGTATGCATGTATGTATGTATGTATGTATGTATGTATGTATGTATGTATGTATGTATGTATGTATGTATGTATGTATTTATATATTATTCAGCCAGTATTAATTAAAGTAATCAATAGTGACAGTAAATACATTGAAGATTTGAACATTATATTCATCAAAGAATCTTGACAAAAAAGTATAATTTTCCACAAACATATTTAACTAAAAATATTTAAATATTAAAACACAACTGTTTTCAAAATTAATAATAAGATAAAATGTGATTTGATCAAATAAATACAGCCTTTGTGAGCATTAGAGATTTTTTAAAAAGTCCTACAGGACAGGACACTACACTTTTGAATGGTAGTGTATATATAATCAATAAAAGTCCCATATAAAAGATGCCTATGAAAGTATTCTAAAAATAATAATAGTAATAAAATAACCAACATCAGTTTATACCAATATACAGAAAAATACAAAAATATGGCCTATATGGGCCCAATATATCAATCAGGGTGCCAACTGCAACTATAGAATTTGTGGGTATTCATGGAAAGTCAATCATAAGGATCTTTTAAGAGACAAAATGGTCTCTAGAGTGACATAAGGGAGTCTGGTCAAAAACTGTTGTCATAGAAACAAGACAACCCAACTTGTGACCCTGTGGATGACACAGAGAGGAAGACAATCCAAGCAAACATCCCAGAGCTAAAAGAACACACAGAGCACTGTTTGATCTTGAGGGGCTAAAGAACAAGGGGTCAGAGTTCATATGTAAAACACAAATAAAATAAGATTATGAAAATTGAGGTATTGACAATTTGGATGGTTGTAAAAGAATCTAAATTAGACCAGAAGCCAAAAGAATTCACATGGGAAGGAGAGAGAGTCTAGTGTCAATTAATTTGATTGGAGTTCGCTCGGATCCTAAATTCTTGTTTTTATGGATTGTCGTAAATACAGCTTGGGCTTGTGAACTTCGATTGACCTCCATGTGGACTTCAGTCAATACCTTCAACTGCAATTCTAGTTAAATGCAGCACAGAGCCGCTTACCATCTCTGATCCACTCCACATTCATCCAGGAAAGAGTTTCTATGTACTTAATGCAATGAAGGTTATGAATATAGCTCTTTCTTCTTTAACTACTGTATCTCTGGCAGATGTATGGTAGAGTGTCAAAGACAGACATCCCAAGTCTCCCGGAAGTTCCGGGAGTCTCCCGCATATTGATAGCGGCTCCCTGATACCCGCAAATGAGTTAAAATCTCCCGGAATCTAGAGCGAGCGAGCCAGAGCGCGCGTGCACAGCAGAGAGGGAGAGGGAGCGAGAGACCTTGCGTGTGTGCGTGTGTGCGCACGTAAGATAGAGAGCATCTGATTGGCCTGTTTCGGTAAATCAACCAATCAATTGTCAGTGTGGGCGGGTTTTATCGCTTCTCCCGAACCGAATTTATCAGTTCAGTGTATCTAGAAACAGGAGCGCCATGGCAACGGGAGAGTGCCACAAAAAAACATGCAAAAACGAAAGTATAAGATACATTTTACGGCAGACTACATGAAAGTGTACCCCTGTCTTATAAGAGTAAAACATAATGATAGTCTTGCACGCTGTAAAGTTTGTAACAGTGACTTCAGCATTGCCCATGGTGGGTTAAATGATTGTAAAAGACATGTTGAGGTGAGTTCAACAAGTTTCATTAAATTCATGTGCATATTAGCCTATTCCTTAGACCTGTTTAAAGCTGCAATGGAATATAAATAAAAGCAGTTTACATGAATAGTATAAGCAGCTTATAAATAGTAAAAGTAATCTACAAATTGTAACATTATGAACAAATAAATGCATAGGCCTATAGCCTATAGAAATTTTGTATTATGCTTTAATATATTTTTTTTTGGGGGGGGGGGGGGGGGGGTACCTCCCTGAAATGAACTTTTGCAGGTTGGGATGTCTGCAAAGAGCACAAGGTAGGTTTTTCTATTGTATGGACCTAAAGCTTAATCAATGTGAAAGACCTGTCAAACAAACACACGTTAAAGTCTCTTGCTGGGGTTGATGATTTTGATAGATGGTGAATGTCATTCGGCTCTCATGGAGGGCAATTCTAGGCTCTATCACCGTTGCAAGTCAACTCTACCTTTACAGGTTACAAGCAGTGATCAATACAGCGAGAACTAAAGCAAATAAAAATAATAATACTAAAAAAAGTATCTATCTATCTATCTATATATATATATATGTGTGTGTGTGTGTGTGTGTGTGTGTGTGTGTGTGTGTGTGTGTGTGTGTGTGTGTGTGTGTGGAAACTTAAAAACAATTGTTATCAAATTTACATTATTTGTGTTATTTAAAATACATTTCTTGATAAATGTTTTATTTAAAATAAATATATAAATACATAATATAAGCAACATAACGTTTAATAAAACAACATTTAATTAAAATAAATAAACAAACAAATAAATAAATAAGCAACCTGATATATATACATAATAAAAATAAATAGAATAATAAACATTCAATTAAAACTTTTGAAAATATATATTTCTCTAGCAACTACAAAAATACAAAGTTTTGTTGAGATGAGGGAAAATGATGGCAAGGCAAGAAAAAAAGTCAATTGCTGGCCAAACCAAGCCAGCAAAGCAAATCCTTTACTGTTGAGCTGTGAGATTCAATGTGTAATCCACAAAATCATGTATATTTAAGCGTATTTGTGTGTTTACAGGGAGAAAATAATCTAAATCAACATGCACAACCAAAGTGGTTTGGGTCTTGTTGGCTTACTGTGCTCAAAATACCAAATGGACTAGAAGATAAAGGCCATTACAGCCATAAAAGCTATTATTTCCAGGTTTGTCGGGAACTCGGGATAGGTGTGTTGGGTCTGCAGTCAAATTGTGCCTTTTGGCAATCCGACCCGACTATGTCTGAAGGGAACTAACTGACAGACATGTTCCCTCTCCGCTCAAAGCACTTTGGTACAAGACCCATTCTCATCAGTCTGGTAATCTGTCCTGCATGTCCAAAATATCTGGAACTCACTCTGTGATGTCTGCATTATCGCAAAAAAAACGAAAAACAACAACAAAAACAATCACACAGCTACTTTACTGCCAACAAGTGACAAAAGCCAAAGCACAAGGGAGTAAATGTGAGTCTGACACCGACATAAACAAAGCACTTTTGAACAAAACCACCAGAACTGAAAATAAAACTGGCTCCTTAAAACAGAATACTTTTTTATTCAGATCTTTGTATGCACATGAAAATAAGGACTATTCATATCACGTCTGAATTCAGGGCATGAAAAACAAAAACAAGTAATGAAAAAAAAAAAAAAGATTTGGTGTGAATTGTTTTTATGTGGATGTTTGTCACGTCATTTAGTTCCATTAGACTTGTTGCGAATGGGCCTTGAGAGTTCCTAGACTGCTATCTGTCATTTTATGATAAAAGGCCCAATATGTATGAGGCAGGTGCTTATTTGACATTGTAGGGGTTTGATGTCAGAAGAAGTTGACTGAAACATCTTGCCGACCCACTTAATGAGCTCAGCCAGCCAGCTGGCTCCTGCCCCCTTCTCGCCTTTTTCCTCTCATGTGATATCCTCAACTCAGGGCCAAGAACAGGGGTAACATGAATGTTGAAGGTCAATATAAACCAAATCAAACTGATTCACCTTACCAAGAGGAAATCACACTTACTGTCAATCTCACTGTTCAGTATTGTGTTAGTCTCGTGTAGCCAGACCTTCAGAAGGTCTGGACTCATCACAGCTTTCATTGGCCAAGGACCGCCCAAGAGGGCGTCTGACTGACATGTAGCCTAAAGCAACCGATCACAGTTCGTTTTGTTCCCGCGTCATGTTTAGGGGTGTGAAAAAGTCGATGTCCCTACGATAACAGACCGGCGTGCATCTAATAAATTATTCATTCAAGAATGTTGTGCAAGTTTACTGCAACAATGGAAAAGCGAACTTCACATACTTTTGAAAATCCAGCGTTTAGCTGATTCTGATAAGCGTTGATTGTCACAGTTGTAAACAGGATGGCTTTCTTCTTCCATGAGGGGGTTTGGCACTTAGTTTCAAGGTGGAGCGTTAAGAACGCTACACACATATCTCCCGGACATCCTGTAGAATTCCACAATAAAATGACGACTTCGAAACTCCTGAAGTGTTTCCAATTTTGTGTGCCATATGCATTTCTGGAACCATGGGTGTGGGCGTTTGAGGCTGAGACTAATAATGTGTAGCAATGTTGGGGAGGCTATTCGACAAATTACAAGCTACTCATAATGGTATATCAACCACAGTCAAGTTACCCTTTTGAAAAAGTAATTAGCTATTTTTAAGCATATAACTATCACACACTGGTATACTGGTAATGTAATATGTATTAACATCATTTGAACATAAATATTTACTCTACTTTCAACCGTTAACACTAAAAACACCATAATATTTCTAATAATCAAAAATACTCCTGCTACTCCAGAAAGTGAAGGGGCAGAAGTGAGTAACACCACCATATTCTGCAGTCTATTGAGGGTTGTATAATAACCCCAAAGCCCCATGAATACATGGTTCCTTATAATAGGAATTAAAATCAGCGAGAAGGGGCAGGCAGACAATCGCCTTCACCATAAATGCTAGCCACATAGCCTATAACAGGATTCACAAAGTCAGTTGCTACGGTTACACTCAGTAACCTGGCCTGGAGCACCACTGTCAGAGAGAGAAAAAGGAGGGATAGAAACGAGTGGGGAAAAAAGCCGTATCAGTACAAACCACATAAGTACTGCTGTCACTATCACAATGAACAGGGGAAGAAACAGCTAACGCAACTATTTGGGGGGAAAACCGACACTTTTATTTTGATAAGAGCCACCCCACTGTGTAATCATAATGGGGAAATAATTAGCACGCATAATTACGCTAAGTAATGGGAAATGCCAAGCACTCAGCTTGCACTGTGGTGGGTGTGAGTGGCACTGGTTAACATTGTTATGTGCATTGATTGGTTAAAAAAAGTCAGATTTTAGGGGGAGTGGTCACATGACAGACCACACAGCAGGCCACAGCATTAAGGTTTAGTCACAAGGTTTAGCATCAGGGAATTTTAGCATTCAAAATCCTTTCAATAAGAAATAATTTCAATAATAATTCACGTGATCTGGAATTTCACATGAGGGTGAAAAATTTCCCTACTATATAAATGTCTTAAAAGTGTCATAAAATCATATATTTTCAGAATATATATATATATATATATATATATATATTGTACCCACAAACTTCTTCAAAATGTCTTCTACATTTTTTCCTTTTCTTTTTTTGCAGAAGACAAAATTAAGTCTTATGGGTTTGAGGGTGAGCAAATGATGACAGAATTGTCATTTTCATTATCTTTCATTATCTTTTTAAATAATGTCTTTAAATTACATAACACAATGGCTGCATGATTAATCAAAATAAAATGTAAAATTTAAATGACAGACGACATTTCGATGGTCACATTTACTGTTGTTTGCCGAATTTTTGCGTTGGAAATCTAGTTATTTCAATAGGAATCTACGTAATTGGGAATTTTGTGCGAGGGCGATGTCAGATTTCGCAAAGTGTTCACGTTGGTCACGTAAATTCGCCGTGTTGATCAACAGAAAGTTGCTTGGTTTGAAAGTGACTTCTGTGTAAGCTCTGCTTCAAACATCTCTACACTACTGACCATAGACAATGGACCCTTTTTGTTTGCAAATTTTCATTAAATTTCACTAACGTGACCACACCTTTAGGCTAATTAGCATCCTAATATAAAATGGTGCCTTCAAAGTTTTGACAGTAGAACTGAGTAGTAACAAGGTGGGGAAATCATGCTGAGCAAGTGAAGCTTAAAGTTTTTGTTTGGCTATGACAGCCATCTGTTCACTCAAACCATTGCACGAGTACTGTAATTGAAAATAAACATTCATGAAGCTGACATGGGTATTTTCCTGAAGATGTCTTCTGAAGAGGATGATCTACTCTTGGTCTCTCTCCAGTGAAGTCACTTACGGAAGAGACTGGCGAAATCATTCATCAAGTAGGTCACGGCATTGCACTGTAAACCTGGGGTTGTTACATTTGTATTGATTTACCCCGAAAAGGTCCTCCGATAATTGCACGAACAATCTCTTCAAGTCAAGAGCACAAATTTAGAGTACATCCCATCCCGTCCCTCCCCTCGCCTCCAGTCCTCCACGGGGTCGGCTGAGTCAGGCAGATGCTAATGTGCTCACTGGCGTCCTCTGTTTAATGGCAGACCAGTAATGATGAAGAGAGGAAAACTAGACAGACATACACAAATGCACACCAAACGACCTCTTAGAAAGCCAACATCATTGTGCGGGAGACAGAAAAGGGTATTCTTAGATAATCAGGACTTCTATTCTGCTATTCGACTGTTGTCATTCCATGTACAGAGGGCTAAAAGTTGGATAATGAGATACAGCTAGAATGATCCTAATGCCATGAGCTGTTGTGCGTTTGCCAACTATGGTTGCAAGTTCTGTTGAATTGCGTTGGTAATGGCGGAACTTGCAACCATAGTTGGCTTCGGGAAACCCACCCCAGTGTAGTCAGTCCTACAAGGCAAACCTCCGGCGTTGTTCTTGTGGCGAGCCGGCAGGGCTGTGTGGCGTCTAATGTTAGCATTTTGTTTGTTTAAGCGTTTTTTGTTTAAACATCTTGTTGCAAGATGTTTCATTTTAAATTCGTTTTGCGTGAGTACACGAAGATTTTTAATCCGCGAAGACTTTTCTCACTGCTTTCACTTTTATGCAACAAAGTCAAGTGAACACCTCAATGCTTACTAGGGAGTTTATTCTGAGTTTGCACTCAGTTGACCCTGCGTGGGACATTCCTGCAGAGTTATGAAGAAGTTCCTATAGAATTGTGGATATATTGCAGATTTCACTTATAGTTAATGCAGGCAGAAAACAAAAGAATAGGAAGTATCATCAAACTTGAAATGGCTCGGCGATTTACTGCAGAGCAATACTGAACGCAATCAAATATTAGTGTCACTGTCACTTGATGGTGAATATGGTGAGGAAGCTGTCAGCGATCAAAATGTTGATTTTGAAGATGTTGAAAATGATAGTATGAGAATTTGTTTGAGATCTCAAATATGAGCCAGATGCCGAATGTACTGGGAAATGAGCTCTGACAAGGACAGTGATGATGGTGTAAAACATCTGCTCAAACTAAACCCTTCCAAGCTTCCAACCAAAACGCAACAAAATATGCTTCTGTAATTGTTACTCTAATGTTAGGAGAGTTTTATATTATTGCGACAGGTATAAAGATCCATCCGTGTCAGACATAGATCTGAGACGCTTAAGACCCGAATATGTGATAATGATTGGTGAAACATTCATGCATTTAAGGGTTGAAAAAGCCTGGCCTTCGGAAAAAAAACCCCAAAAGAAAACAGAGTAAGCGTGGAGGAGTAAAGCATAAGATAAAAGTGAATCAAAGATTTAACCCGCTGACAAATATTATACTGAGCAATATTCTCTCACTTCATCATAAGATGGATGAGTTGCAGGTGAATGTGGCTTTGCTACATAAGTACAGGAATGCGCACATATTAGTGTTGAAACATGGTTGGATAAGTCTGTGGATGAAGACAGTCTGTGGATAAGCAGATTTCCCGTGTACGATTAGATAAAGACGTTACTGGAAAGAGACATGGAGGTGGAGTGTGTGTGTACATTAAGGAGAGCTGGTGTAACAACGTGACAAGGCGGGATAAAATATGTACTTCAGAGATTAAAATGCTTGTTCTTTCTCCCTGCCCATTCTATCTACCACGCGAGTTCCCTCAATTATACTTTCTTATATATATATATGCTTGCGCTAAAATGGATGCAGCAATAGATGTATTGATAGACACTCTGCACAAACTGGATGCTACATCCCCAGATTCTTCTAAATCCATTTTGGGGGATTTTAATCAAAGTCCTATGGACAAAGTTTTAAAAGGATATTATCTACACCTTTTGTGTTGATGCTATTATTCCTATGTCTGACTGTATTCTTATCTGGGATCAGTGAGGGAAAAAAACTAATAAGCAAGGAGGTTTTAAAAGAGCCATCAGACGTGACAAACTTTACTATAGAAATAAAATAGAAGAAATGTTTGTTTTATCGGATAAACTTTATGCATCTATTGGATTTCCTGAAGGTTGTGTACTGTCATCAGTTCTCTTAATACTTTATACAGATGAGTGCCGAAATTCTCGGGATAATTGTCATGTCAATTGTCATTAAATATGCAGAAGACATATTCTTCTATCCCTGCTATCAAGTTTGGAGTATGATGATAGTCATGCACTTCATGAGTTTATTATTTGGTGCAATGGAGCAGAGTTGCAACTAAATATCTCTAAAACACTTAATTAATTTTAGGGAAAATGCAAATGAAAACCCTAACCTTTTTTTGATACTACACTTAAGTTTCAGCAGACCACGAAGGCTCATCAAAGAATCTATGTTCTAATGAAACTGAACTCATAAAAAGATTTATACTGAAAACCTTCTATAGCACTTTTACTGAGTATTCTTAAAATTACCAGCGTGCCTCTGCGGAGTTTCATGAGCAGAAAGTGATAAGGAAAGCCAGGAGTATTATGGGCGATAGCATGCACCCCTTGAACACACTTTGAGATAATGTCTTCAGGTAAGCGTTTCAGAAGTATTAAGTGTATGACTAATGCTACAAGTCTACTTTTGTGCCAGATACTATCCGTCTTTGTAATTTAATTTTTTTTAAAGGTTTCTTAATGTGTTTTTTTGGTATTTATTAAACTGAATTTATACGTTTTCACTTGCATATACGTCACAATAAAGATGAATAACTGTGAAATTAAACAATTCCCTTTCTTTGTTTCCAGTAAACTTTCATTAAGCAAAAATTGTGCTAAATGATTTTTAATCAGGCAAGTATGACACAGTTGTGCCACTGATGAAGTTTCACTCAAGACAACATCATGTTAAGATCAAGAAAGAGATAATATTTTACTCAAAAGAGGTGCGTACTTTCTCTTACCCCTGAACGCTTAAGTGAGCTCCAGTGAACCGGATCACTTGAGAACGAGACCACTGGGCCCTGTGTCTGAATATAATGATCCACTCACCATCAGCAGACAGCTAAACTCACTTGGGTGTAAACTAAATTAAAAGAGCAATGTTGGATGTACTTGCAGGGGATTATGGGGTGGCCAGCACCGCCTCAGTGGCTCATCTCCACTGGACTCCCTAATACAGCGGGCTGTTTACTCAGGCTTTTGGAGTTATTCCTCTGGAATTAAGCCCTAGTGCCCACCTGTCAATCATCCAGCCCCTGCTTCTGCCCATTTGAAGCCCCAAATGGTCACAGAAAAGCTCTTTTTGGCTGGTAAGGGATCTCGCTCTGCCATGTCAGCAGGCCCGCACTGGACCCGCTGGCCTGATGGAGGAGAGGAAGATGTTCCTCAATCCTCTGCTTCCCTACGTCTGGAGTCGACATGCAAACACTAGAGAGAATTTGACACTAAATATCAAGACTTCATCTGCGGCCACAAGAACGCATGTAAATACATCAGCATTTGTGTTCTCTGCTGCTTCTGTTTGATTTGAAACGTTGTCAGGCAATATGACAGCAGGTCTGCCCGTGCGTGCATTCGTGCATGGCTTATTTAGCAGCGGGTGATTAATGGCCACTTGGGTAGGCTCTCTGTTAATAAGGTGGGAGGTATGAAAATCGGATGTACCTGTTAATATTAGTTTTGACTAATGATTCCTCCTGTTAGTCAAGCTCAAAAGGGGTCTAATGAGGGTGACGTCTGGTTATTAATGAAGCAATACAATGTTTATCATGCACCGCATTGCTAGCAAATGAATGGGTGTGAAATTTGATCTATTCCAATGTAATTGAGCCACATCTATCTTTGGATTACATTCTTCGAGTTGGAATGAAGGGCTTGGAAAGAGATACGCTGAGCCGTTGATTAGTCTCGCTGGGTTATGACGGGAAGCCCATGCCTCTAATTCACCTTTCATTCATTACAACTCTATCCATCATGCTTAAAGCCATCAGCATTCAAAATCCAGCCCGTGAAAAGGAATCACAAACTTGTCACACCTTCCCTGCCCTTAATTTGTCATCAAGCACAAATGTAGAAATCACATGCAGGTGTTTCAATAACTGGGATATATGTGGAGAGTGCGATATGTGCATAAATTGATGCATCTATTAATTATTTCCCACATGCATAAAACATTATTATGAATATTGAATAATATTATTAAATAGGACTATTGATCGATTAGATCAATGAACTTGCAAAATGTCATTGGGATTTTAATTTTCATTTAAAATATTTAAATTGTATACTACTATGTCTAAATAAATTTGAAAAAAAAAAACTAAAATCCTAAAAAATCAATTGTTTTATTTTCTATTAATGTAATCTAGACATCTCAACATTATAATTGCTATTATAATTGCTATTACTATTTTGAAATTGGTCTAGAGATTTGTTATTTTATTATAAATGTGTTAATTGAGCAATAATATAGACAATAATATTAATTTGTGAATTAGACAATAATATTGGCAATAATATTAATGTGTTAATTAGGCAACAATATAGGCAAAAATAGGCAATTAATATAAATATACAGGCAATTAAATATAAAAATATGAGAAATTAGAATGCACTATTAAATATCCATTGTCCAATATTGCATTTATTGATATTAATAAGGGAATACTATGTTGTGATTGAATGTGTACGATAAAATTCAACTCCTGCTGGTACTCAAATACTGGCCAATACATCCCATATGACCAATAAAATTTCTACATATGAATAATTACCAATAACCAATATACTGTAGCAACAATGTGTAACCCTTCCTCTTTTTCCTCTTCATGATACACCCAATTAATCTTACAAACCTGTAAGAAATGTTCAGGTTGCCTCATTGCATTCTACTCCTAACACTGGGAAATGCTCAGAATATATCACAGATATAGATATTTTCACATTCATATTCACTTATTTTCGTGGTCTGTAACATATGGCCAATTTACACTTGCTTTTCGTATGTGTCTTATTTATGTAAAAACACATCGGATCTCTCTTCACGAACAGGGCTCTTCATCACCTGTTCCAAGATGCTAATGAAAAGTTTAAATCGCTTGATTTGGCACCATAGTACAATTCTGTCTCAGTGACAAGGGTATGAAATTGAAACCCGGTCATCTGTTTAAATATCCCAGTTATTGTCAGATGCTAATGAAAACAATCTTTCACGGTTAAATTTGTGTGGAGAAATTACATTAAAAAACACATAAACCAAGAGGGCCTGACTGATGAAATGCACAAGATAGAGGAGAGGCAAGGAGAACGCTCCACAAAGTTCACTGCATTGCTGCCCACAGTTTCCCAGTGTTATTGCTTCTCTGTGTCTGGGATCATACGGAGTTTGATTTCTTCCCACTAGGAAAAAAAAAAAAAAAAAAAAAAAATCAGAGCTGTTCTGCTTGCCTTCCCTCTGATGAATCCGGTTAATGACAATGAATTGCAGAAGCATATCTATGCCAAAACAACTCTTGCTTCATTGGTTATACTCCTCAGTTCAGTAAATTTGTTAATCGCACAATTATTCCAGAAGGTAATACGCATTAAAATTTGAACAGAACCCTCAAGCTTGCATAAAAAAGACCTCTAAATGATATACACAAAAAAGAATAAATAAATAATATGGTGATGCAAGTGTGCCTACTGAATAGATTCTGTTTAGCTGAAAATTACATTAAAAAGGGAACAAAAGCTGTATGATTCCATCTTAATGCCTTGGATTTGCATAATAAAGATCCCTAGGAGCTTCATGCATAGGTAACTGTTTAGCATTTAGTGCCTAAAATGATCCCATGAAGGAATGAGATCAGTCCCTAGTCAGGTGTGCAATATTTTCACCACAGTAGTGCTGCCAGAACTCGCATCTAATACAGATTAGTACAGAACAGGGAGAAATAGCATTATAAAAAATTAAATAACCATAGTTTCACAGTAACAATTTATTTCGAAAGACCACTTTAGACATTATACTGACTAAATGTAACTTTGAAAGTACATGATGACTTATTCTACTAACCCTAACACTGCTCTAATAAGAGTTAGTTGAGTTAGACTCTTTGCAACTACATGGCAAGAGTTAGTTGCCATGTATTGAACGTGTAACCATTTCACTCATGTGATGTTTACAGAGGAACAAGACAAATATAGTAAATCATGTTGGTAAACTATGAATAAATGAACAACTTGTTCAAGGGTGTTCAAGTATAACAATCTGATTAACCTGATTAACCCAATCAACCTGGAAATTTCCAGCTGTGGATTTGCCTCAAGAGGTTTAAACACAGGCATACTGGGAAGATGCACATAAACGGATTACCAAAAATTAATAAAATGCCATGTGAATTGCGTGCAAAGCGTGAAACATACATAAAGTCCCACACCTACATTGGCTTCTTGAGTCGGGACAGCTGCCAGTCATTGGGAATAACACCGTGAATTCAAGCTTGTCGGAAAATTTAGGTTTTGTTTTGCTCACATTGGCTGAATTTCGCTTTTCGTTCCTTCTTGAAGAACCGCTATTCATGTGTCAACGATCAGAGCAGAATGCACAAACAGAAAAACACTGATGGGTGACAAATTACGGAGCAAGTTGTTTTTGAATGTGTAGCACTGCATAAACAGAATGCAACATGACTGTTTCAAGCTCTGGCACATGAAAATAATCAAGGATATGTCACTGTGAGCCTATGGGTTGTCTCTGCACATTGTCTCCGCGTACAAAAGACATCACTGATGCCATCTCCGACATCACCATTGCGCTTTGGCAAGAAAATAATATGTTTGACAAATAAAATTATGACTGGCAGACAACTAAACGGCTCGTCTGTAGGCAGGAAGAAATTTCCGTGCTGTCTTGTCATGTATTAACCTAAAAAAAGACGCAGTGTGTCCTAACAGCAGCGTTTTACTCGTGTTCTCTCAGAATCGAGGATGACTGGCAGACTGATTGACATAAAGCAATGCTGGATCAGGAGTACGGCAGGATACCGATGCCATTGTGATCGTGCATTGGCACAAAATAACAATCTACATTTTAAGAAATTATGATTGCCAATCTCTGAAAAGACTGGCAGAACAAAGTACGCACGATAAAGAGATGCTTCCGTGCGATAAAAAAAGGCAAGCTGCTGAAACAAGCAGCATGGGGAAAGTACTTGAGCTCTCTGCCCTCTATGTGTTGGAGAAATGCAAACAAGGATGCTGGGAAATCTGTGGAGAGCCTTAACATCTGTCCACTGGCCAGGGCTGATGTCCTGCCAGCCAACAGCTTCTTTACCCTCTGTAGCAGAAACGTTTGCCACAAACAATCCCATGTGGAGTCTCAGCAGAGTCAAGGCTCTGTCCTTGAGAAATCCTTCATCCACTCTCAATGAGTGACACTGGGGAGACTTATTAGTCTTATTAAGACTTATTAGGGATATCAATTGTGATGTACTAATAATAATAAAAAATGTCAGTTCGATTGATTGATTGATTGATTGAATTATGATGACTTTAAAATAATACCCAATGACCCGGTTTCACAGACAGGGCTTAAATTAAGCCAGGATTAGGCCGTGGTTCAATTGGAGCATTTTTGTAAATGTGCCTTAGAAAAAACATTACTGGTGTGCATCTTGAGACAAAACAATGGCACTGACACGCCATTTAAGATATGTCACTGCAAGTTGCTTTCAGTTAAAACAGCTCAAATGCATTTTATTCTGGGACTAGTCTTAAACCTTGTCTTTGAAACCCGGGAAATGTGTTGCTGTGTAATTGGTCATAATTGTGAATATCCATTAAACAAGTTGACAAGTTAATTGTTACTTTCTTTACCATTTGTCTTATTATACATTTTCTCAAATATTTGAAGAATCTTTTTTTTATTAGTTTGGAAAATTCCTATCACATGATAAATTATGCCTTTTCAACAGTCTTATGTTTTACACTGCCATTCAGAAGTTTAGGGGCGGTTAGGTGTCTTAGAAAGAAGTCTCTTTTGCAAGAATTTATGCAATTAATACCTGTGATGGCAAAGCTGAATTTTCAGCATCATCACTCCAGTCTTCAGTGTCACATGATCCTCCGGAAATCATTCTAATACGCTGATCTGATGCTCAAGAAACATTATTATTATTATCACAATTAAAAGCAGTTGCCCTGTTAATCAAAATTAATCAAATCTTTGTCATTTCTGACATACAGGCCGGCAGCTTGGTTTCACACTGGTAGAAATGTTATTTCGAGAGGCACTGCACCAAACAGCACCACAAGGTAACCCGCCTCCATTAAGCACTTTATTAATTTTTCATAAACACTGCTCCCTGAGGACTTGTAATAGGAAAAACTAAGACTGAGCAAAAGCAAAATATGTTGTATGATAGCTAATGAAGGGTATAAATTGATGTAAATGTATACATACATGCAGCTCAGTACTGCAGTAGAACACTCTCTCTATCCAAAGTCAGTAGTCTTTAAAGGGGACAGTTACTATACATATGAGAATATGACTCTCAAACGGGTCATAAAACGCACTCTTGGTTCTCAAATGCACATCTCTTCTCCCGCCTTGATCCAGAAAGGGCACTTATAGGCCTGTATGGGCAGTATAAAAAAAAAATTATAAATCCTCCTCTTGGTAAAAACTTGAACAGGTATTTCCACCCGTAACTTCGCAAGCTGTGCTACAGATTCGCACGGCTGCAGGAATGAAGATGGATGTTGATGTCCCTGCACCATAGTGACACGTTCCTGTGCGGATACAGGGAAAGAGAATGAGTAATAATCGTAGAGATTAATATCAATGATCCAACGTTCCTATTCTTGATGAGTCTTGTAATTAGAACCAGCAGGGCAGAATGTAAAGCAGCTGTAGCGCCTAAAACACCTGCGTCGTCAGTTTTAACATTTTGTATATTGAACTTTAAGCTTACCGCTTCGTTATTCTATACTTATATTTATATTTTTGCCACTAGTGGGGTACCATTCTTGATTCCTCCCACAGCTCTCCTGCCATAATCCGTCATAGCACAATTTTTCCCTAGCAGGGCTGACTAATAATCACTGTGCCGCAAGGGGAAAAGAGATTGACCTTCAAAGGGATTTCTGGATTTTCTGAGGTATTAAGACAATGCTGGATGCCTTTACTAAAATAACACGTTACTCAAGGACAGCAGTCAAAATATTTTGTAATAGAGAGAAAAGCGAACGCAGGGACTCAAGGGCAATAATAACGCTCATGGGTCATTGGATTCACAGCGCACTGCAGACATTACCCGCATGTCTCTATAGGGTAAAAGATTCATGGTTTACTGATGACAAGCTCAGCTGATGTAGGAAATCAGCCCTGTATGTTTTAAACCTGCATCACAACACAGATCTTAGGGCACACACACAAGTGATGACATCATGTAGAGTGTTTGCATCAGTGGTAAAACACTGTTGATGGAGACAGACAATGATGCTGTAGGCAATTTAGACCTGTCTTCAATACTTTTACCTTTATTTAGGTCAGTGGGACAATGCAATTGTTATATGATCACACTTGTATTCATACAAATGCTTTTAAACCATTCAAGCGCGATTGTTGCACTTGACTGAATAACTTTTGTAGCTTTAAAAAGGATTAGTCTATATTTCATTTATAATTTATGCAGTGAAGACTGTGGTGTTTGATAACTTTATTACATTTATACCTGAAAATGTTAAAGCACTGTTTACAAGGTAACATGGGTCAAAAACAATGAAAAAAAAAAAAAAAAAAAATATATATATATATATATATATATATATATATATATATATATATATATTTTTTTTTTTTTGCATTTGCATTTTTTTTTTTAATTTTGACAGGGTAAGAAGAAAAACGGTCTGACTGGGTCAATAGAAAAGGTTCAGGTACACAGGTAAATGTGGCATTTATTATAATGGGTTTATGTAAAGATTGTTTTAAGTTCACTCAAATTAAAAGTTGTTGTATGTATTAAAGCCTATTAAATGCTTAAATTGATAGCTTTCAATTATACTGTAATGGCTATATTTAATGTCTAAAATTGAGGGGAAAAAATCAGTTTCATATTTCAGGTAGCAGTATTGGTATTGGTGATGCCTTCTTAAACAAATATTTAAAATATAGGATACTGTCTTTATTTTGTTTCTATATTAATTTGGAGTTTAAATGTGAAATTATTAGAACATAACAATATATTAAAAACTTTCATGTTAGATGTGATTAATCGCAATTAATCAGAAAAATGTGCGATAATATATTTTTTTTATCGAATGACAGCACTAGTTATTATTATTTCATTATTATAAAAAAACAAAACAAATATTAACATGTATTATTTATAATAATAATATATTTTGTTGACTCAACAAAACTTAATATTTTACTTTTGTCCTCCAAATCAAAGTAATTTGGTGCAATCAAGATGCAGAAACACGCTGGAAAAAAAATTGAACAGAAAATTACGTCATAAAGATAACCCATACAGACCCTCATGACAGTGTGTCAAGGTCAGTAAGTCTCATAAAATTTTAGATAAAGTGTTTTTAATGGCAAGGCAAGGATAGATCAGATTTTATAATATCATGTGGTGCAACTCCCCCCAAAAACTTTGAGATACTTATGAATTAACAATTCATTATATTTGTAAAAAATATATATATATATATAAAATATAAATATATATATATATATATATATATTTAGAAATAAATTTTATGTTTATACACACATCTACTGGATGGTTAGGCCACATGATATTTTAAAGCAATTCAATCTAAAATCAGACTGTAGCTCAGTTCTAAAAACTTTCCTTGCTTTGAAGCAGATTGTATGAGGAGGAAAAAATCATTCTAGATACACTAGCCATAATATAATTGGCTCACAACGCCATGAGGGGGCCCTGAGCACCAACGGAGGCAATGGGGGTGTCCTGAACCAAATACAACTTCACAAGATTTTAGAATTGGAGATTTCAAACAGGCAAAAAGCAGGTAGCTCAGAAACCAGTGGAGTAAATAAGATTGTGTTGAGGCCAAAGAGAATAAACGAAATTACAAGAGCCAAGAAGCTTGGGGCTGGTGACTAGAGATATAAATCTTTATCTGTTCGGGCTACAGGCTAACCTCTGATTAACTGCATTTGGGGGAAATTTACAGCTGTGGATCTCCTCAGCAACCAAATCATAAATGAATCTCAGTGAAGGATTGAGGCAAGTTACAAGGACCAGGATGAATTACTTCAAGGTTCTATGTGTATGTGTTAGTATGTGGTGATCTTAATCCTGATAATTGAGCATGTTTCAGTCCACACAAGCTCCATAAACAGACAAGATGGAAAGACCATCAAACCTCAAGGTATTTCAAAATCGCAGAGGGATCATCTAAAGTCCTATTTACAATCTCAACATGAGATGTTAGGAGTACAAGCGACTGTACGCACGGGCCCTAGATCCATGTGCAGACCTTTTTAAGTAGTAAGGCTTATTTCACTTATCTCTTACTTCCAGAGAACATAGGACAGAGAATATCAAAACCCCAAGATAGTCACGACCCCGACTGCTCCCTACAAACACGCCTTGTCCTGTCTTGCCCTTACTGATAAAAGTCTGGCTGAAATTGCTGACAGAAAATCAGCAAAAAAACAACAACATTCTTTTCCAAAAGTGTGCCCTGTTCTGACCTCTAAACTGAGTATTTGAGTTAAAAGACTGGATAATCAATATGAAGGGCCACATTGGCAAGAAATATCGCCTGCAAGGCAACAGGACCTACGGGAACATTTGGTTTACACCACCCAAAAGAATACCACTGATATAGAGGGATAGTTAAAAATTAGGGAAAAATTAACTTTCTATCATCATTTACTCATGTTGTTTTAAGCCAATATGGCTTTATTTCTTATGTGGAACACAGAGGATATTTTGAATCTTTCAAGTTTTTATCTAATGAAAGTCAATAGGCTTAAAACAAATGGGCATTGGACCTAGAGCAGCACGTTTAATTTAATTTGAATTGTGGTCATGATTTCTGCTTCTCTTTTTTATTTATTTAAGCATAACTGCCTGACATATTTGCAATATATCCAAACATGAATCTCGACTACATTGTTGTCAGTCTAGCTTTCTAGACTGAGAAAATCCAGAAAATTTATTTTTGGCTTGTGTGGATGAATGACAACAAATCCCAGAATGCACTTGCTTTGCTGCCCTACGAGGCCACTCCCAAGCCACGCCTACCGGTAAGAGAGCGCAGTTGAAAACAACAAGGCTAGGCAACTAGTGAGACTCCGTGACGAGTTTGCCCGGGATTTCGAGATCGCCCAAAATGTCCGGGATTCGACTTTTGCGTTCTACAGTCGCCATTCATTATGTTTACTGTGGCGAGCAGGACGAGGCTGAGGGGCGCGGGAGAACAGCGCGAGGCCGGTGGCGTCATTACGGAGACGCGCCGGTCTCGTATCTCTCACGGAGGAGCGGGAATTTTCTTTGCAATGTTAAAACGCACATCAACCGATCACTTTTTTAGCGTTCATGTAAACACTACATTTAGATTCACCAATCGGAATGAATTCAGTTAGATTGAAACAAAAGGTGTGCATGTAAACAATGAATGGCGACTGCAGAAAGCAAAAGCCGAATCCCGGACATTTTGGACGATCTCGACGGCCGGACATGTCCGGGAAAAAGAGGATGGTAACCCCTACTACTCAGCTTTCTCCTGCTACTCAGCTTTCTCCACAGAACAAGAGCCTGCTAGCTTAGCTTCCAAAGAAAGATGGCTGATACTATGTGTACATTCTGTGAGTGAGATCCCACCCTCTATGGGCGGGTTGAAAACATGCGGGACAGCTCCTCCTACTGGCTGTAGTCTTTAGCCTCTGGCCAAAAAATCCTCCGATGACGCAAAATGACGATTTTTGCGTCATCGAAGAATTTTTTTCAGACAAAAAATACATAAATCTCTCATCTCAGGGCGATATGAGGGTGGAAAGCACAGTAATTTGAAAATACTACAGGTTTTCTACTAATACAAAGCTTAATGCTAAATCCTGAAGTATCCCTTTAAAAGAAAAACATTAACATATGTTTGGCTTTGAATTATTGTACTATTGTAAATTAACCAGTTTTAGCAGTTCATAATGTAGAGAAAGAAGGTAAAATAAAACTTGCGTAGGAGTTGATGTTTTCTTAATATGTGCTTACCTGAAAATGGAACGATTCTAATTTTTACTAATTCTAAATTTCTCAAATAAAAACAGTCGATAACCGCAATTATAGTTTTTGAGAAAAATAACTGTGATTATTTAACCATTATCATGTAGTCTTAATTGGATACCATTGATTTCCACAGTATGGACACAGACATTTCTCAAAATATCTTCTTTTGTGTTCCACAGAAGTAAGAAGGTGAACAATCCCATTGGATGATCAATAAACATAAATGTGCCAAACCAGTTAGGTGGAAGGGGAAAGCATTTCTAGGGAATCTCCATGGGAATTGTAATTGAATGTAATGCATAGGGAGGTAAAAACCTAAGCACCAAACCAAAGATTTGTTCCACCCTCAGAGTTTTACACGCAATCCATCATGGCTCAGAGGGTTCCCTGGCTTTGGTCCTGCAGCGTAGTTCATTTCTAAGGTGTTAAACATGTCCATCTGTTTTCCCCCGGCAGAAGCTACAGCGCTGCGTGAATCCCGGCGAGCACCTTGATCATCCGCAGTGGCAGTTGTTCCCTGCCGAAAAGCCCACGTGCGGACCCGGCTAATCTCTGGCTCCATGGCAGAGATGGATGGAGGCACATGGACGCATCCATCTGCTGGTACCCTCTTGCCTAATAGACCCTGCAGTGTAGCTGGGAGTGAGGGTGGTCATCCTGACAATGAGTCCCAGACGCTAGAGACGACTCTAGCTAGCTCTGGGTCGTAAATTACTGGAGCTTCAAATGCAACTCGGTTTGAGTTCAATTTCTCTCCCTGATACAGTAAATAAAACACCAAGGGAACAGGTAGTTATTTCACCCTCAAAAATGAAACTCCCTTCCCAAGCTACTCTTGATTTTATTGTTTGGTCCAGAGCTTAATTCCTGTCTGCTCCACCTTACAGTACAATTCCATTTTGCATTCTACTTTGGGTCCTAAACACTACCGTTCAAAAGTTTGGGGTCATTTACATTTAAAAATAAATAAATAAATATTGATATTCTTAATTCATCTTAATTCATGAACCTCCAAACTATAAAACTTTTCAAACTTATTTCAAAGCTTTCAAACAAGGCTTTGTAAAGTCAACATTCAAATTTGAACAAATTCTGCATTCTTTTCGCTACCTCAATTTAAATTGAGCAATCTGAATCTTTCTGAATGGTGCAATGAATCTGAACCTTTGACATTCCTAATTAAGTACAATTATATGATCAATAAGTTATGACAACGTATGTTTTTACATTGCTTTAACTCATCAAAATAAGTTATACAAGGTTCATCACGTTTTTTAAAGTCAGTTTAATGTAATTTAAGTTGAAATTACTTAAACATCTAAGCTGATTGTTCTTAAAACATTTTTACAGTGTATGGTTTGCTGGTGCACATCATTCAGAAACAAACATAAGTCTGATGTTAATGGACTCTCATCTGCACTAAAAGTTCTAGTGTAAATCCAGTCTTGTATCTTCCCGAGATCCCTAGGGATTATGATACTCCACAGAGAGGAAATGCTTTAAGTCCAGGAATGCATGAAATCATGAAGTCAAAGTTCCATTGTTGATTCAACAGCACACCAAATTTGACTACTTATTAATTTCTACATTGAGTCTAGCCTGGGGCAATCCACATGTCAGTGGAACCAGGCCAAAATCAGGATACAAGGAAGAGAGACAGCAAAAGGAGGTGAGAGAGAGACTTTGGAGAAGAGGAGGAGGAGCCGTGAGTGAGTGGGCCCACATGGACATCTGCTGCACTCTTGCAGGCTGAACTAATCCTTTCGGTTAGCGGCGCTCACAGGGCAAAGCCTCTCTGATGGCAGATGTCCTCTGTACTCTGCCGCTTGCCTTTTTGCCCTCTACCAATGCATCCACCCGTCACGACCAATGAGGACCATCCCTTAGACTAAAGCACGACAAATTACAACAAACACATATCATACACTGTCTTTGTAAGGTAGCTTTCACACTCGGTTCGATTGCCTGGTCCGAACCCACGTTTGATTGCTCCCCCCTCCGCCTTTCCCCTCTGGATTGTGTTCACATTATATTATTTGGGTCCGAACCACGGTATACTTGCATCATCAAAGCAGCAGCTGTTTACCCTTGTTGCTTGGAAACGATGACACATGAAAAGGCGGCAAAATACATAGCATCAGAGCCTAAAATTAACACTCACCTAGCACCAAATGCGAGTAAAAATCGGCATTGGCGAGTATATGAAACAGTGTCAATCAACAGTTAACTGGTAACATTTTTATGAATCCTAACAATGCAATGTTTTGAGAACATGAACAAATGTGACATGTGAAAAACGCCTCGGTTACGACTGTAACCTCGGTTCCCTGAAGAGGGAACGAGCGTTGCGTCGAGTTTGACGCTGTGGGAACGCTTTGCGTGATGATGTCTTGAAGCACATGTAAAATCAGTCCAATGGCGTGGCGGAGCGTCAGATGCGGGTGACGTCACGTACCAGGAAACTATAAAGCCTGCTTGAAAACAGAGAGCGACAGCTTCGTAAAAAGTCTGAAGTAGCCGCTGACAGGCATGAAGGAGATATGGCAAGGTGACGCAACGCTCGTTCCCTCTTCAGGGAACCGAGGTTACAGTCGTAACCGAGGCGTTCCCTTTCAAGGGAACTCGCGTTGCGTCGAGTTTGACGCTGTGGGAACGTCTATACCAACGCCACCATAGCTACGAATGTCTGTCCTGTGTGAAATCAAGTGAGCAGCACTAGGAAGACAGAACATGAGACCCTGGAGTAGAGTCCAAATCCAGAGAGTAGAACCTGACGAATGTGTGCGGTGAGGACCAGCCTGCCGCATCACAAACGTCCTGTAAGGAAACTCCTGATATAAGGGCCTTGGAGGCCGCCATACTCCTAGTAGAGTGCGACCGGACAGCCATAGGAGAAGGCTGTCCGGCTGCTTCATAAGCAAGCGAAATGGCCTAACCACCCACTTGCTCATCCTTTGCTTAGACACTGGATATCCCTTGTTAGGGGACCCGAAACACCCAAATAATTGGTAGTTTTAAGCCACAGGGCAGCTCTGTGGACATAGCGTCTAACGCCCGAACTGGGCAAAGCAAATAGTTCTTTCCTGGTCCGTGAAAAGGAAGAGGACAGAAGGCCTGCAGAAAATAGTTAGAAGGAACAGAGCTTTCAGTGTCAAGAACTTCTCTGGAGCCTCCTCAATAGGCTCAAAAGGGGCCAGGGAAAGGCCTTGCAGCGCAAAGGACAAACCCCATGAAGGGACCCTAGAGCAAACTGCAGGCCTCAGCCTCAAGTGCCACGAAGGAAACGAGATACCAAGGGGTCTTTCCCCACAGAGATTCCACCCAAAAGCATGTGGTAAGCACCTATGGCCGCCACATAAACCTTTAAAGTGGACGGGGTTAGACCTGCAGTGAACCGTTCTTGCAGGAACTCCAGCACTGTACCAAGTGGGCAGTTAACTGGGTCCAACCGACAGTCACTACACCAAGAAGTGAATAGTCTCCACTTCAGGGCATAAAGTTTCCTCGTGGAGGGAGCTCTGGACTGTAGAATGGTCTCAACAACCTCAGTTGAGAGACCTGACACTATGCGTTGGGCCCCCTCAGAGGCCAAGCCCACAGGTTCCACAGTTCTGGTCGGGGGTGAAATATCGAGCCCTCCGCTTGGGACAGAAGATCCCTCCTGACGGGTAGCTCCAGGGGAGGCCCGTCGAGGAGAGACACGAGGTCGGGAAACCATACTCTGCCCGGCCAGTGCGGGGCTATCAGAAGCAGGCAAACCCGGTCCCTGCGAACTCTTTCCAGAACTCCCGGGAGCAGAGCAACTGGGGGAAAAGCGTACAGACGTAGCCTCGGCCACGTCTGCACCATAGCATCCAGTCCCAGAGGAGCTGGATGCGTGAGGGAGAACCAAAGTGGACAGTGAGACGTCTCTCGAGACGCAAACAGATCCACTTGTGCTTGCCAAACTCCCTCCATATCAGCTCCACCACCTCAGGGTGGAGCCTCCATTCCCCGGGCCTCAGCCCCTGTCTCGACAGAGTTTCTGCTCCTATATTCTGGACCCCGGGGATGTACGCTGCCCTGAGAGACAGCAGCTTTCCCTGGGACCACAAGAGGATATGGCGTGCCAAGTTGCATAACGGGCGCGAGCGCAAACCCCCCTGGTGGTTGATATAGGCGACTACCGACGTGTTGTCCGTATGTACTACACATGGTGTCCCCTGAGACCTGTGATAAAGCTCCTCAGAGCCCGGAAGACAGCTAATATCTCTAGGCTATAGAATGCCAGGAACGATGATGGTCTTCCCACAGACCTTGAGATGAGCGACCCTCAGGATCGCTCCCCAACCCGTGAGGGAAGCATCCGTCGTTAGCAGTTTGCGACGACAAGGAGCTCCCAGCACTGGGCCCTGGGACAGGAACCAAGGTTTCTTCCACATAACCAAGGCACGTAGGCATCACCGCGTGACCTTGATTGTGCGAAATGGGTTGCCCCTCGGGGAAAAACCCTCTGGTCCTGAGCCACCACTGCAGGGGCCTCATGTACAGCAGTCCAAAAGGTATCCCGTTGGAAGCTGCTGCCATGAGACCCAACAGTCTCTGGAACTGTTTGACAGTGAGTAGCTGGCCTAGCTTTACACTTCTCACAGCTGCCAGGATCGAAGCGTGGCGATGACAGGCGCGCCTGCATCGACACTGAATCCCAAACCACGCCTAAAAAAGTGGTCCTCAAAAATAGAGAAGCACACTCTTCTTGCCGTTCAGCCGTAACCCCAACTCTTTCATATGGGCGAGAACAACATCTCGATGTTGAACCGCCAACTGATGCGACTGAGCTAAAATCAACCAATCGTCGATGTAGTTCATGATGCGAATACCCTGAAGGCGCAGGGGAGCCAGAGCTGCATCCACGCATTTGGTGAAAGTGCGGGGTGATAAAGCCAGGCCGAATGGAAGAACTCGATATTGGTATGCTTTGCCCCCGAAAGCAAACCTCAGGAACTTCCAATGACACGGACGGATGGAAATATGGAAATATGCGTCCTTGAGG
Source organism: Scardinius erythrophthalmus (assembly GCF_964197995.2). Classification (NCBI taxonomy): domain Eukaryota; kingdom Metazoa; phylum Chordata; class Actinopteri; order Cypriniformes; family Leuciscidae; genus Scardinius; species Scardinius erythrophthalmus. The sequence continues at coordinate 15,289,002 of NC_138245.1, read as the reverse complement.
TCTATCGTGACAAACCAGTCCTCGGACCTGATCTGTGGCACGATCTGTCTCAATGTTAACATTTTGAACTTGAGCTGCATGACTGACTCGTTCAGAACTCGAAGATCTAAAATGGGACGCAATCTCCCGTCCTTTTTCGGAACTATGAAATACCGGCTGTAAAACCCGGTTTCCCTGTTGGAGGGAGGTACATATTCTATGGCCCCTTTCTCTAACAGAGTGTTCACTTCCTGTTCCATAACCAGAACCTGCTCGGGGCCCACCACTGTGGGCAGGATCCCCATAAACCGCGGTGGGCGTTACCAGAATTGTATCTAATACCCTTTTTCCACGGTCTGCAGGACCCAACGAGAAACATTTGACAGTAGCTTCCATGCTGTCAAAGATTCTACTAGAGGTACCAGTCTCTCGAGACTGGTTTCTGGATTTTGTTGCTGTTGAGTAGTCGGTTCGTCGCCCTGTAACGGCGCACCGGCAGGGAACGACCAAACAGACTGCTCTAGCACCCTCCTCAGAGGGGGCGGGCATCCCGAGGCCACTACGTTTCCAGGTGGACCTTGAGATATGTGCTCGCCGGAGACCGCTGCGCCCTGTAACACCGGAGGCGGCAGGGTTGGCAGAACGGTCCCCTGAGGGCACCGAAGAGAGACGGCACCGTATTTTTCTCCTGCTGTTGAGCAGTCGGTTCGTCGCCCTGTAACGGCGCACCGGCAGGGAACGACCAAACAGACTGCTCTAGCACCCTCCTCAGAGGGGGCGGGCATCCCGAGGCCACTACGTTTCCGGGTGGACCTTGAGATATGTGCTCGCCGGAGACCGCTGCGCCCTGAAACACCAGAGGTGGCAGGGTTGGCAGAACGGTCCCCTAAGGGTACCGAAGAGAGACGGGCACCGTGAAAAGAGGTGTTGACCGCTGCACTTCGGGGGGGGGGGGGACTACCCTCATTGTCCTGAGCCCTCGAGCATCAGGACAAAAAATTTACTAAGAGAACCAGCCTCTCAAGACTGGTGTAGATGTTACTCGAGCGACCAATTCAGTGCCCTGTATGGCGAACCGGCAGGGAACGACTGAACTGACTGCTCTAGGACCCTCCTCGGAGGGGGCAAGCATCCCAGGACCACTACGTTTCCGGGTGGACCCTGAGATATGTGCTCGCCGGAGACCACTGCGCCCCGAAACACACAAAGTGGCAGGGTTAGCATAAATGGCAAAGACATCGTGTATAAACACACGCGGAATAAGCCTTGCCCACCAGAGATTATTATTTTTTTTTTTTTTTTATGTCACTCTGAGGGGCTTATTTAGGCAATGCCGAAACACTTAGGGACGATGCTGTTGCTAGAGAGAGATAGCTCGCGAGCGTCTCTCCCACCTTTGGCATCTCCTCATAACCATGTCTCTTTAACCAGAAAATAGAGGAATAATCAGATATATGTGGAATTAAACACTCTATATGACACTGGTTTCTCCCACGATCTCGACACCTCAGTATGGAGATCGGGAAAAAACGGCAGATTTCGGCGTTGTGATTGTGCACGTGAGGGCAGGAAGCGTTCGTCAAGTTTATTATTTATTTATTTATTTGAACGAACGTCCTGTTTATAAGATTGCCACACATACATAGTCTATCGACTGCTATTGTCACTACATCCAGCAATTCTTCAACATTAACAACATCCAGTTCCTCAGAACTGGACAATTGCAGTGTTTGTGTAACCATCAGGGGGGAAGAAACCGCCGCGCGTGCTTCCGCACCCTGATGAGAAACACCGGGTCTATCAGGCAAGGGCTGAGATAAGGCAGAGCCCGTCTCAGACCCCGCTGATAGATCCATTTGCGAACCCCAGGACTGAGATCGCCGCTGTGCCTCGGCAGCAGCGGGACCCGAGCCCTGGGGAGCGCGAGCTTCCCGGAAGAAACTCAGCCGGGATCGGAGCGAGCGCATGGACAGCGCCTCACAATGCACACAAGCCAGCACCCTCGAGTGCTGACTGGGCATGCTCCTCTCCCAAACAAACAATACACAGAACGTGAGTGTGCCTACCCGTAATAAAAACGCGGGCAGGGATGCACACACATTCTGAACTGATCGCTGGATTGCATAATGTGACAGACAACAATAAATAGACAGAGACAAGATTTCACATAAAGCGCTACTGAAGACACAGAAGCTGTCGCTCTCTGTTTTCAAGCAGGCTTTATAGTTTCCTGGTACGTGACGTCACCCGCATCTGACGCTCCGCCACGCCATTGGACTGATTTTACATGTGCTTCAAGACATCATCACGCAAAGCGTTCCCACAGCGTCAAACTCGACGCAACGCGAGTTCCCTTGAAAGGGAACCTTTGGTTTTGTATTCAAAGCATCAGCATATAATGGCACTTGCATCTATCAGCTGCAAATGTACTGAGAATGTTTTCAATAATGCGGAAATCCAGCAGAAAAAATATATACATTCTCTCTGCTAGAAGTGCATCAGTCACGCTTATCAGTAAAGTGAGTACGAACACTCAAAAACACAGTTTTTCAAATCATACGTTTAGTACGATTGTGTTCATATCAGTAGTGAACCGTACCGGAACTCAGGCACAGTAGATGGGTGCACACTCGAGTTTGGAAAACAGCGTTCACATCATCATCCAAACGAACCGAACTCTGACATCAATCAAATCCCACTTTTGCGCACAAAAAGTGCTAGTGTGAAAGCATCATAAGCCTAAGCTTTACAAATTATTTTACATAGAAGGAGGAAGAAGAAAAATATATAAATTATAAAAAAAAAATGATATATAGGGTTAAACTGACCACCTGATTCAACAACAGCCAGTACTAGCATCAAGCATTGGAGAGGCAAAATAATGGACGAGGGACGATTTTGCAGAGCTGTTAAATGCTTGTTAAGATTAATAAACACCCTCCAATGAAGCATCTCCCCAGACACACTGCTTCCTGAATAGGGTCAGACATCATACATGCTTCCTTAAAGACCCTGTGGCAGGCTTACACTTAAGCAAGCATATGACTGAGGGGGACGAGAGAGAGAGAGAGAGAGAGAGAGAGAGAGAGAGAGAGAGAGAGAGAGAGAGAGAGAGAGAGAGAGAGAGAGAGAGAGAGAGAGAGAGAGAGAGAGATAGAAGATGCTGAAGGCAAGTGATAGAAGATGCTGAAGGCAAAAAACATGGAGAGAAAGCAAGAGAGGTGGAGGTTGGAGAAAGCAAAAGACTAATGAAACTGAAACATCATGGGTATTTGTTTCAAGGGAGAAGAAAATTAATAAGCATGATGCAAAACAGCAAACCAATTATTACAGGGTGAGCAATGCGTTGAAGTCTTGACAAAGAAGTAAACAACCGAACTAACCGGCACGTGAGCACACACACCTCCGCCGGCGACTGCATCTGCTTTACACCAGCGCAGCAGCCAACCAACCACACACATACTGACTAACGAGTGCTGATGACTCAAATCAATTTAGATCTGGTTAACAGTTTTACTGTGACTCAGTGAGTCATTCGTGAGCAGAGAGAAAATGAAATGTAATATTTTTAGAAGACATTATGTGGTATTAATATGATCTTTTTATTCCCAATAATAAAAAAAAAAGTTTAGGGGTAATTTCCCTGATAAAAAATAATACATAAACAATCCTAAGCTCATTTGGTGGTTTTATCTGACCATAGCTGGTTTTAGAAGGGTTTTAGGCACTGGAAGACCAGCTAGCCACTTGGACCCATTAAAGTAGTTTTTTAGCAGGTTTCTGTGAAAATCTGATTTTATTTGCTAGATTTCGCAAAAGGGTTGCAAAAGGTCACGTATGAATTAACGCATGAAGACTTTAGATGACACCAACTTTGGATCAACATAAAAAACTGTCAAATATTATCCTTATATTGTAAAATTATCCTTATATTGTAATCATTATACTGTATACGCAAATTGCAATTGCTGCCTAACATCTCTGTTGTGCCTGCTTTAAGGATTAGTTCACTTCAAAATGAACATTCTGTCATCATTTACAGTGATGAAGTTGAAAATAGTTATTCCTCAAGTTGTTTCAAACCTGTAGGAATTTGTTTCTTCTGCTGAACATAAAAGAAGATAATTTGAAAGTCGTTAAACTAACAGTTGATGGACCCCATTGACTTCCATAGTATTTTCTTTTTTCTACTTTTTTTTAAAGTCTACTATGGGGTCCATCAACTGTCTGGTTACCGACATTCTTCAAAATATCTTCTTTTGTGTTCAGCAGAAGAAAGAAATTTATATATGTTTGAAACAACTTAAGGGTGAGTAAATGATGACAGAATTTTGAAGTTAACTATTCCTTTAATTAAATACATGAATGTTACATTGCTCCCATAAGGACATTTTATTTGATACACTCATCTTTGGCTAGTTACAGAATACTTTATAAATTGTTACTATGAAACAAGCATTATACAGAATATTTAATTGAATTGAATTTAACTTATCGTTGCTCAGCAAAAATTCATATTTCACTTTAAATATCGGCTAAATTTAGCTAATGTAACTACACATTCACTCTGGAAACAGTAATATTTTCCTTATAGGTATGACGCTTTTTTAGGTTAATATAGTTAGGTTAGGATAGTTGCTAAAGAGGGTTGGGACACCAGCACTACCAAAAAAATAAATAAAAAATATGATGGTGGCACTCGGTAAAACAGGCCCTTATGCTAGCTGATTAGCTGTCTGAGAGCAGTTTTATTCAGGGGGGCATGACGAGAGCGACTCGCTCCATAAATCTACAACAGTTCTGATAATGACACTCAGACTGTGTGCAGTTCTATAATCCATTAGGCCCTCTCACCATTACAGCACCTTTCCCAGAGGCCGCTACGGAGCTTAGCCGAACCCCAGACAACCATGAGAAAAACATAGCAACAATAAATTAAGGGTTGTGGCATGCGGGCACATGCTTAAACCGCCTAATGGATTTGTGCGCCTTAGCTAGGAAAAAAAATAGCCAATAATCAGCAGTGGATTGGTTAAAAAAAGCTAAGGGTGACTGAGGGAAGATGGCTGCGAACTGAATCATTAAGGGAGAAAGATAACTCTGAGCCTCATTTACCAACGGAGAGATATGCTGTGAAGATTCTGATGCAAATAACTGATGCTAATTTCAGAATCCATGCATTCATTCTTGAATATTTTTATGAAGCACAGACTAATGACTCACACTGACAGATGACTAGCATATTAGCATCTGCCAGGACCCTAATACTGGTCAAAATGGTGACTTAAGGCCCGTTCACACCAAGAACGATAACTACAAAGATAACTGTAAAGATAACTATATTAGCAGCCACACCAGCTGACGATATAGTTCTGTTTCTAAGGCCCTGTTTACACGAGAACGCTCGCGGGTGAAAACGTAAAAATATTTTATCAGATGTGCCTTTCGTTTAGACGGCGACGGCGTTTTCGGGGCTTAAAAACGCAAAAAAGTGAAACCACCCTCCAGAGTGGAAATCTTAAAAACGCTCCACCGTCGCGTTTCCGTCTAAATGGTAAAAACGCAAAAGTTTGCTAGACAGTGAAGGCACCGATCAGTGCTTCACATTGCCACCTAGCCGCCTGGAGTGCATACTACATTGAATTTCACACATTTTTGCGTCACCATATGCACGCAGATTTCCCCCCGATAACGCTCGTCTAAACGCAGAATAAAAAGTGATCACTTTTGCGTTTTCTCTTCAGATCGTTTCCGTGTAAATGTAGCCTAAGTGCGTGCTTGTCTGCCGCTTTAAATGCTCAAACTCATTAGGATGGATTCTGGGAGGATAAAATAAAATGAGCTGGATAAAATCGTTCTGAAAGTGATTCCAACGATATTGTTTCTCTGTGCCATTATCGATATAGCTGTGGTGGGAACTCTGCTATTCTTTAATATTGAGAACGATTTTTAGAACTACATCGTTATCGCCCTTGGTGTGAACGGGTCTTTACACTGTGCAGATGTGAACAACTTAATTAAATTGGCAATAAAACCCCTTTTTAAGACTGGCAGCAGCTGCTAATGTGTCTTTAACAAGTCTATTTGAACAAACGCCCCACAAATTAATAAGTACATGAGTTGTAGTGACCTATGACTTTTATTCAATTGACAAGTCATCACTTTGACAGACATCCATTGCATAACGTTCTATTACCACTGAAGATCAAACTGACCCTGCATCACAATTTACACATTTTCCTCCAATAACCGGGGGATTAAACATGCACTATTTTCATATGTTATGAAGTTGATCAGACTGAAAACTGTTGCTAAGTTGCAGTCAAATGACCCTTAAAAGCACAGATGGGTGTTAAGATGATCAGTGTCATGTCTTTATAGAAGTTAATTGCTACCATCAAAGATAAGAAAAGAATGTTTGCAAAAGCAACAAAGGTTTTTGTGGATTTGTTCTAGTCATTGTACATTAACTCTGGAGACAGATGCATTTCTGCATAAGATGATAAGCACAGTGAAATTAAACAGGCATCATATGAGTTCATCTATGAGTTTCCATCATTTTAATCTGAAATAATAACTGTCAATCACTGAGGAATTTGTATGTAATGAAAACACTGACGGATCTGTCATGAACACAATGATACATTTGCATAAGAACCTCGCAGACAAATACTGATGAAGCAATCTGAGAAAAGCAGCAACAGCAAAATATACTTCATCAAAATATTTCTGTGCTAAACTGCATTTGTACGTAACTAAAATAACACTTAACTTTCCTTAATAATCGATGCTTCATATCTAGACAACTGGAATATGGAAAGCACCTCATTTTGAAGAAACTCTCCAAAGCGTATTAATGAATCCAGCACCATTTGCTTGAGGCAATCTCAATCATTAAGTAAAACATACACAATTTTATCTCTCTCCACAAATCCGTTGCATTGAAAAATGATAACTGACAGAGGGAGAGGCATAGCAATGGGGAAAGAGACAGAGAGAGACGCACACAGGCTAGAGTTGTTGTATTGCAATTGAAACTGGAAGGTCATAAAGTTTTGATAGTTCCAGTATTTACTATCACCTTAAATCATGTACAACTACAGCAAACTTTTCTATAATAAGTTTTCATGCATGCGTGCGGCTGTGGAGAGCATTGCCACTTCACCCGTTTTATGCTTATGAGCTTGAGGCTATTCACAAGCAACTAAATCATCTTTCACTGGAGGAAAATTGTACCTCTGTGGAGAGAAACAAAGCTAGAACAAGCCATTCCGAGGATATCGTATGGGGCACCGACCAGGAAACCTTGATGCATGATGGGTAAAGTTAAGCAAAAATTGAACTGCTTACCAAGCACACCAAGCCGATAGTTTACGGTTATGACGATGACGTTGCCGTAACTGGCCAAGATGCTTCCATCGAACATATTTCCCGTTCCTTCCATGTATGATCCTCCGTGAATGAAAACCATCACCGGTTTGGGGCTCCCACTTTCACGAATGTCTGGAAAAAGGAGGATAGAAACGATTAAATGACAAATTACTGTAGACAGCTGGAAATGCATTCAGAGCTGAGGGCTCCCATTTTGCTCAAATTGGCGTTTTTTTTAGACTTGATTTTAGAAATTTCCTAGGCAATATGAATGTCATGTTCCTGGTGATCGAAAAATGCTCATCACTTTTTAAAAAAAAAAATTATGATTGCCTTTTTTTGTTTTGTTTTTCTTGAAGGGCCTGCCAGCAATAAAACGTGGAAATTAAAATGGGCATTTTAATTTCTGAAGTAATCCTTTGAATTAACTACAGATTCAAACATAACTAAGAAAGGGTTAGAAGGTGGGCAAACTTAAAGTAAGGGGACCTTTGTCCGCGCTCTCTGAATAGGATCCGCCTGCGCTTGACCTCATCATCTCAGATCCCATTTTTCCTTTAGCAATGGAAATTGCACGCTTTTTAAATTTCCATACATGGCTTAGGCAAAGTAATCCACTTTTGGCAAATGGTCTCTGTCCGAGAGGGAGGTATTTTCAAAACACAAATGCGATGCAGATGATAACTTTCGTCTTGCTTGAGGGAGAGTGCCATTTCATCATGGTTGCAAAGCCTTCACATAAATCTCGGTTATTTTATTGGGCAGGCAGGGACCTGCTTCCGGGAGGTCTCGTAACAGGTGAAAAAAAGCAAATGAAAAAAGCAATCATTTTCCAAAACAATTTTCTTAAGGCCCCTAAACAAGACCATCTCTTGCCAAATGTGCACACAATAGTTCTTTTTTATCAGTCAACACAATTTCTCATTTCTCTTCTTGTCTCAGTTAACTCATTCTTGGCATTTCTTGTTTCCTCTTGTAAAATGCTCAAAGTGAGATGTTTTTATCTGTATCAGGTGATTCTCATTGCCTTCTCTTCTCATCTCACCCCTTCCGTTTCTTCTTTTTTTCCTCTTGCAAAATGCTCAAAAGAAAACACACAACGGGTTCGTCTTTATGTCTCTTCGTTGTCTCGTCTTGTCTCAACTCCTCCAGTCTCATTTTGTCTCACCTGTCCCCAGTCATTCTTCTTCATCATCAGGCAAAGTCATTTCTTTCTTGCCTCATTTCGTCTTCTCTCATGTCCTCTCACCTCGTCCTGTCCAATCTATTTTGTTCTTCTCTTTCCAAAGTGATTCTCACCTCTCCCTTTCCTGTTCCGTCCCACTTTTTCACCTCTTGAAAAGAAGGATTTGCACAAAATCTTTCTTTTTTTAGGCAATGTAATGTCTCATATTGTCTCATCTTGCTATGCCCGTTCCTGCCCGTCTTGTCTCTTCTTGCCAAATGCTCAAATAACAGTGTTCTTCTTATTCAGGTGACCAAATGTCTTTCTCATCTCTTTTATTTTCTCGTCCCATCTCATCGTCTCCCCTTCTCTCAGCTCCCCTTCCCATTTCTTCTCCTTTTAATCAGAGATGTAATATCTCATCTTCTCTCATTTCGTCTCACCTCACACCTTTTGTTCTTTTGAAAATGTTAAAAGTGAGATTTGCTCACAACAGTTTTTGTCTTGTCTTGTCTCGTCTCATCTTGTCTCACTGGGTTCCTTACTGTAGCATATCTTCTGTTATCCTCAGATTTGGACTCAATGGTTCTTCATTATCAGGCCATATAATGTCTCTTCTCTTTTCTCATCATATCTTGTCTCACCACTTCCTGTTAACGTCCTTTCTCTTCCTGCCAGTGTTGATACTTTGTGAATGAATTGAGTGCTTTGTTAAGCGGTGTTCATAAAAAAACAACAACAACAACTCAAGATTCAGTTGCTCTTAAGATTTTATTTAAATTAAGCATTAACTAGGTTTTAATATCTTATAATCTTTTTGATATTTAACTGAATGACCCATGAACCACGGAAGAATGTAAACTAGCCCAGTGAGTCTCTCAGTGTCCAGCAGGAGGGAAAGACAGGAAGTGATTCCTCAGAGAAATGAATACTCCATTGATCCCAGTCTTCATTCAGACTGAAATACTCTTCATCCACAGGCCAGAGTTCATGCGTGTATGCGCACACCAGTTCTTTTGTATTTTCCTCAGTCTTTTATAATGTCATATGTCAAATGTCAACAATAAGTGCAGTGTACCGTGGCCTTTCTCTAAAACGTCACTCCTAAACGATAACATGAGCAGAGATTTTCTGTCACTGTTGAAATGTTGACTTGCAAACACTAAGCTATGTATTTGTGAAAACTTTTGTTTTGTTTTGTTCATACAATGAAAGTCAATGGGGTCCAATGTTGTTTTGGACCGCAATGACCTCCATTTAATGGACAAAATTGTTTAAATTATGTAATTATGTGTTCCACCAAAAAGAGTGTTTGGAATGACAATTTTTGTGAAACTAAAAGCTGGTTACTTAAAATTTAAGGTTAGCTGTGTAAGACTTTTCATTTTGTAAATCCTATTTGTTTGGTTATTCAATCTGGCACAATCTAAGACCACATACTTGCATTGTCTCTTGGGCCTTTTGCTACCGATTGCTTACCAAAGTCAATAAACGTTGTACGCTGCATACTAAAGCACCAGATTAATGAATTTGTCAAAAGTGGCTATTGATTTTGGTGATAGTTTGCTTTAGTAAATCTCTAGCAAATAGTCATATCTGGAGAATCCCTTGGCATCTGAAGTTGTTATATGATTGATGATCCTGGGATATGGCCCGTATGCAGCTTTTATATCAAAAACAAAAATGTAAACTAATTAGAATGGATATTAATATCTGTGAGTGGGCCACTGATGTGATCAAGCCAATTACTGGATCTATGAAATAAAATCAGAGGAGCTGGTTGGCGAGAACTGTCGCCGATGCCACGGTAACTGGTATAAGCAGTGTGCAGTAATAACGTAGCGTTATGTCTACATAATTAATGTGCGCTCTGTGTCTCCTCTCAGCCCTATCAGCTACAGCTGTCTGAGAGCCAAACGGCGGCCCCTTTCCACTTAGCAAAAAGCATGCGCAGATAGGCCTCAGGAATTTACATAAACGTATTTACTTATATGTTCGCTCTTTTGGGTACATTTTAACATGAATTCACTCGTACATTCGACTGAAAAGCACTACTGAGGCATTTTCAAGTGAAGCATGATACAACTGTGGTAATTTAAATCAAGCTGTTTTTAAGTAGGCTATGTCAAGAGTAAAGATTTTGCTTGTTTAACTACTGTCTGATTCGGAGATGTTCAGATTCAGTTTGCTTTAACCGTCACCTGATTTTCAAAGAGCTAAGAACTGTGATGAAAGCAGACTTTGTCAGTTTACAATAACCTTGGAGTGTTCTGACACACTGGGTTTGTGTTTCTCTGTTTAAAGTCCTTTTAGTGAATGTTTGAATTCTGTTAACAAGTAAACATTAGTGCTGTGGAGTAAATTATTGAAACTAGCGACGCCACTAACATTTTACTTACTAGCGAAGCCACAGCTACATTTCATGTTAGCATGATGTATTTTAGTAAACAAGCTAGCGCAAGCTAAAACACAACAAAAACAAAAGATTAGCACAGCAAAATGCTAAATCATTAACGTCAAGTTGGAATGGGCCGTGGTAACAATCAAATACATTCTTCTAAGTCACATATGTAGCATTCAAAAGCGATTTATTGATTTAGGTCTTATTTATAGCTAAATATTAAGTTAGCGAGTTTAGCTGTGGTTCATGACTGTTTTATATACTGTAGATTATAGTTTGTTTTGTTTAGAGTAGATCTGCTCAATTATCTATTCAAGTTCAATAGTGCATTCATTCAAACTTTTCAGAAGTAGCTAACTATATTGAGTAATTAACAAGATAAGGCTTCAAAATAGATTGATGTAATTGTTCGTACAGCAAAAAAGGTTCAGGCTGAAAGTGTGCCACATTACGAGTTTGAGCAGATCCTCGAAAAGAAGAATTGGGAGCTTTCCATGTGCACACACTGTTGTTACCATCAAAGGAACTGTCGATCACTGGAGACGTCTTAATAGATTCACAGTTGTTGCAGTTTTTGGGAAGCTCTTGGTTTTAAGAGGGCTTTTCCATTGTAGCTTGATGTTCGGCATTCTCCAATAAGAAGATGGGTGGCTGTGAGTGTCCTGAGAGAAATTCAAACCAGGCCTCTGAAGACACCAAGTCCGAGTCTGATGCCGGCGATGAGTGTTTTCCCAGTATATCGTCGGGCATGCTTAAGAGGATTATTCGGTCGGTTTTCAAGAGAGTTCATGTGAGATACTCTGCGGGATTCTCACTGTATATTTGTGTTGCTGTAATCTTTTGATGTGCAGATCAAAGCGAGCAGGCTCTTTCCTGGTTTTAGCCTGCTCTAATTGGTTCTTATTTCATTTGATTATACAGGAGACAGTCTTCACTGCGCTTCAGTTCTGACAAGAACACGAAAGGAAATGCTTTTATCACATACAGTCACTCAGGGATTATTATCATTAGATTTTGTACCTCTTTTACAGTCTGCAGCCCAGGCATTTAATCTATGTGTTAATTTGTTGTGCATCTGTATAGATTTCTGCACGTCCACTAAACATCGGACAATTAAAAGTCGTCTCAACGGCTGGACAGTAATGACTATTGATGCACAGTCTGATGGAAATGCAGACATGGCGTTTCGGATTCCAGGAACATACAATGTTGCGTAGGAAATTTTTGAAGGGGGCTTCCGGTTAAATTTCGGAAGATTACCAATTTGGGATTTTTTTATTTTTTTTTAAACCAGGGGGTTACCTCAGAATATCTTTTTTTTAAAGGCAGAAGGATTGAAAAATCATGCAAAAAAAGTGTTAAGAATTAATATTAGGATAATTAGGTTTTTTTTTTGTTTTTTTTTTTGTTTGCTTGTTTCTGGTTTGTTTAGGTGAGATGCAACATATAAAATTAAAAGGAAATGATAATAAAAAATATTCAAGCAAGAGCCTATGAAGGGTTATTTACAATTATGTGTATCTGGAATGACGGGAGACAGGTCACATCAAGCAAAAACGACAAAACACATCCAGCAAAAAACGAGCAAGAAAAAAATCTCCACTCTCAAAAAAGGACAAGAAATTTAAGAAAAACAAAGAAGAAAAAACCGGAGGGTTCCTTGTCATGCATATCAGTTTGGCATCAAAAAAATACCTTCATCCTCAGCACCGTCATTATCAGCTAAATCATCATTCTGTTTCTTTGAAAGAGGACCTAGGATCAAGAATGGAAAAGATGGAGCAGAGAGAAAATACAAGAGCAAACAAGCCTTCAAAAAGTGCTTCAAAGACACAAAGAACTCGCATTGAAATCCTTGGTTTTAAAAACGATACCGTATTTAACCAAAAAAAATTCAGAAGGGAAGATATAAGCTAAAACTGAAATGAAATAAACATTTGTAGAACTACAAAGGAGCAAGATAGAAAAGAAGCTCTGGGCCTTATTTATGTAACAACTCAAAATGAGATATTTATTTCAAGTTAAAAAATATATCTTGCCTACTTATCAAGGGGGCAAGTGTTGTTTTTTACAGGGTTAACAACTCAATGCTGGTTTTTGACAATCAAAAATGTTTAAACATGTTTCCCTAGTTTTTGCATGGAAATAATACACAGAATTTCCCAAACACATTCAACAGCCGATGCACTGCGTTGTTATTTTACACCAGATGTGATCTGCTGGTCATTCTACAGATCACAACTTGGTATTTTACATACTTAATTGATTCTTAAAGGAAATATCTAATTGTGAAATTACTGTACCAAGTTTGCAAGTACCATAAGAAAAAATGAATGAATGAATTAATTAAAGAGCATCATATCCATGAAGGGGTTAGATATCTACATGCTCACTGTTTGCTTTTTTATCAGCAAAATAACACAGAGAAGCACAGCAGAAATAAACAATGCAAAAATAACAACGCAAGTCAGAGGCCGGCGAACATAAATACTGTTTTCTGGCTTATTATTTTCAGTAATATTGTTTCAGACAATGCAGGAAACACTCACACGCACAGACGTACAACAAACACGGATGAACTTGAGCATGCAGGAAGCGCATTTAAAATAAGCCAGCACCGAGCCAAAGGTTTCAGTTGCTCATGCAGGGGTGTGTATGGTGTATGTGTGTGTGTGTGTGAGAGAGAGAGAGAGAGAGGCAGGAGGATTGGGGGATGAAGCAGCTCTCTCAGCCAAAAGTCAATCTGTCCATTTAATCAGACAGCTGGGGCCAAAACTCATGACCCACACATTCTAATGGACCACACACAGGGGAAGAGAGAGGGCCGTGCGCTGCATTGCGTCCATTTTATTTTGGTGAATCACTATGTTTTCTGGTCTGGGCTACGACCTTTGTAACTCCATATATCGGTTGAAAAAGACAGCTGCTGTTTTGGATAAAAAGCTTTGTTATTATTTGGGACTCTTCCACTCAGATTGTCTCTGGAAAAAAATAAACACTGTAAATTTGCATACAAAAACTATAGCGAAACACAAGAGGTAAATGTTCAGTCCAACAAATCGGATCATTTGATGTCCTGATGAATGGAGAAGGTGGTGAGACAAGGTGAAACATTTGATTAGATTAAAAAGTACATTGTATTTTTTTGCATTCAAACAAAGCATTGTGGCAAATTCAGTGAAAATCGAAGATAAATATCAGTTTGGGGCAAGTTGTCATATGTTTTAAATATTTAATATTTTTCTGAAATATGATTAATTGGAATATTTGTTGGACAAAACAAAAAAAGTTTGTATACTTATGTTTGCTGTTTCACTAACTTGTTTTAATGGCCATTTAATGGCAGATACCACTACCCCACATGTCCACATATGTTACAATATGCGATAAATGTAACCTTCAGAAGTAGATTCAGTAATGATAACAACAATAACAATTAAATTAAGGTTAAATTTAATGCATATTGTAATATACTGTATGAATTATTATTACTTTCACTGAAGTTGACCCAGAGGCATACATTTCTTAGAATTAAATATAAAAATACACTTTAAGTTAGGAAAAGCATCATTGGTGACTATGAAATCATTTTAAGTGATTTTATCACCATAAGCAGTCCTGCAAAGAAAAAAGAAAATAGACAAAATCCTTGTCTGACAACACAACTTGCACAAATAATCTCACACAATAACACAAACTATAATGAAAATGACCTCAATATCCCTGTCTTGCATCTTCACAGTTATGCAGCTTATTACAGAGAATGATTTGTATCAGTAGATAATTGCTTTGAGAGCAGTCTTCACTGTATAGGGTGGAGAATTCGAGCGCCGCCCGGACTCTAGCTGACATGAGGACCAGGGGTGAATGGAGCAAGCAGACAGGCAAAGGCAGAGATCAGGCCTGACCGAGGCCTGGCTTAGAGTTAATCTTGCCATCAGTACAAAACATGTTTGCGAAGAATGACTTTCTCTAAATCTCAAAATCCTACTATAGAAACTTAGTGTTTACATCAGATGGGCAAAAGCTGTCAAAATGAGAGAATACCGAAGAATATGGACAATAAAATGGCTTTTATTTACTGGATGTACATTTCCTAAAGGAAATACTAGTACCCTTAAAGAAATCACTCAGCCAAAAATGAACATTTTGTCTTCACTTACTCACCCTCAAGTTGTTCCAAACCTGCATCAACCTTCTGTTGAAAACAAAAGAAGATATTTTGAAGAATATGGGTAACCAGTAACAGTTGATGGACCCCATTGACTTCTATAGTGTGGGGGAAAAATACTATGGAAGTTAATATGGCCCATCAACTGTTTGGACATTCTTCAAAATATCTTCTTTAGTTTTCAGTAGAAAGAAACTCATGCAGGTTTGGAACAACTTGAAGGTGAGTAAATGATGACAGAAGTTTCATTTGTCACAAAACAAAAAGGGAAGCAAAAACAGTTGTTAGCAAAGGTTTTGGGCTTTGGTTATTCATAAAGTGGAATTTGTATGTTATATTTGGGTCAAATTAATTTTAAGGCAAGTAGAGGGCAGTGCGCTCAGTATATTTTCTGGTCTTGGCTACGACCTTTGTAAATTCAGAAATTAGTTGAAAATGACAGCTTCTGTTTTGAATAAAAAGCATTATTAATATTTTGGTCTTTGGGGGAAAGAAAACTGTATTTGCATACAAAAACGGTGGCTAAACACAAATATAAATATTTAGTCTGATGAATCAGGTCATTCGACCTCCCGTGTCACACTAATAAAAAAGCTACTTAGTGAACCTAATGTTTCCATCAGACAGCTAAAAGCTGTCAAAATAAGACTCCACAGAATAACACCAACTATAAAATGCCTTTCATTTACTACATTTACATTTCTTGAAGGAAATATTAGTAGTCTTAAGGGAACAAAAGTTCCCTTAAAAAGGCTTTGAGCTTTAGTTCTTCATAAAAATTGAATCTGCACGTTAAGTGTTTTGGGCCAAATTAATTTCCGAAGTTTAATACTTAAAGTTAGCGGAATGTTAGAGGAATACCAATAAAGCGGCATTCCCCGTATCTGCATTTATGTTTGAATGAAGGTTTAAAAGCTAAGTTTTCTGCAAAATGGATTCTCGTTTTTTAAAAACGCAATCAACTCTCCATGTAAAAGCCCTTCTCGTTCTGTAATAACAGGATGTCTGTATTTATATATCATCAAATCGATCCATTATGAGCCACACTGTGTCTCTGTTCTCTAGAAGCCTGGAAATGTTTCGAGGCATTTATTCCCTTCACCAGCTTGTCACTTCATCCCTGAGAGGGGTTACGGCCCCTGCTGGAACCCTCGGTGTGACCTCTACAGCTGGGTTCACCTCAGTCTCTTTCTTTCCCTTTTTTCTTTCTCTTTCCACCAGGTTCCAGTCTGTTGATCAAAGGCATCAGGGTTCGCTGCAAATCCACTGTGTGACCACAGCTACTGCAAACCGATCGTGTGTCCACTACGAAGCGACGCACACAAACAGACTCCACAATCATGCGCTCTTTCCCTGTCATAACACGCTAGATTGATTTATCATCGTTCAACTGCCACTGACTCGCAAGCTCTGCCTACAAAAGCATTTCCATATCCGTCCTTACGCCCGCATCGATTGCTATTCACCTCTGACTGATAAACTGCTACTTCATGCCCGGCCAGTCTTTAATGCAGTGCTCCGGTAGGATACACCCGACCGCCGGGACTCCGGGATGCTGACTGAGTAATCGATGATTGGAGGTGGACTGAGTTGAGATTGAGCCCATTGACATCTGCGTGCATTTGGAGCCATACGGAGTCACTTGTATCTGACGAGACCGTCTCAATGTCGATTCCAGTGTAAATGTTACTGAAGAGGATGGCTTAAAAGTGTATTAGTATCATGAGCCTTGACTGTGCCCTGCATGGCAGAATGCAATAAGCACTGATGAGTATAATCACACACTCAGTTGAGATCTTAGTATGATGTATGAATGCTTTGCTGGGAACACATTTAACTCGATGAGCCCGGGTAGTTTACTCACTGAAGGGCCTGGGAAAGACAAGTTTTTTTGTTGTTTTTTTTTTTTCCTCCCTGAATAAATAATAGAAAATACAGAAAGAATATATATATTTTTTTACGTTTAAGTAGAGGAAATCTCACAAAAACGTCACTATAAAATCAAAAGGAAAAAAGAAGATATAGGCTGTTTGCATTTTTACATGAATTAAAGCCTGATTTAAGGCTTTAAACCAAATTCTCAATAAATTCTCTGAAATGTTATTTAAAAAAAATGTCTTTGTAATTTTACTTTTTTAAATTGTGATTAGATTCTCAATGCAATTATTTATTTAAATTAAAAATAATGAATAAATACTTATATATATTATTTATGTAATATATTACAAATATTTTACATAACGTTACATTATTTACGTTACAATAATATATAATGTTACAATATTTCAATTATATTATTTAAGGATTACATTTTATTTACATTAATGAAAACAGGGAAATATGTTTGTCGTGCAAAATATCAGGCTTAATTTTCTTTAAAGAGTCTAAATTGACTACTTTCTTAATGCACGTTTAATGTTTTTGATAATGATTAATGAGTTGATATTTTAAAGAAAATAGTATGATGTATACTTTTGTGAGATTCACTCAAGTCTGTGTGAAATGAAAATCTCTCCACTGAAACTGTCCACAAAAAAAAAAGACCTTAAAAACTAGCGTAAACAAACATGTGCATGCTAGATGTCACGTACTGCTCTGAGACGCAAAGGCATCTAAATGCTGTATTTATTGAACAGGGTAATCCAAAGACGTAATCCAGATAACAAGCAAGGGTCATACACAAACAATCCAAACAATAACAGATCAGGGCTGAGGCAAAAAGAGAAATCCGAGGGAACAGGCAGAGAATCAAGGGAACCAGGACACGGGAGAAACAGGATAGGCCTACAAACACGCTCAGAAATGCAGTAGAGACACTAAACAAGACTTTGCAGGGAATGACAGAAAGAACCAGGCTTATATAGGGTGAGTAAACAAGATAATGAGACACAGGTGAATGTGATAATGGATGATGGTCTGGGCAAAGGATTATGGGGAATGGAGTCTGTGGATGTGTGGTGATTGTCCGGGTTTGGAGTGCCCTCTGATGGTAATCCCGAGCACTCTCACTGGTGATCGTTACACTAGACAAGCTGCCCTGTTTTGCTGTTCTTCCATGAGTTGTTCTTTCAATGTTTTTGAAGGTTCTTGCTATTGATGCCATGAAGCACACAAGCTTGGATCTAGATTCTCTTTGTTTCTCATCTGTTTTCCTACAGCACAGACAGAAGAGCAGGCTGAGGACTCTCTCAAAGGAAAACATCCTCTAGCCACACTTGGGGATGTATACCAGGGCACAAAGTGATACGAGTGCTTTCCCCGATCCCTGTACAAGGATTCTCACAAATCCCGGCAAAACAAGCCCCAGGCTTGAAAACATGCATCATGTAGCTAAAAGCTTTAGCAGCCGCTCCCATATACTTGAGAGAGAAAGAGAGAGAGAGAGAGAGTGTGTGTGTGTGTGAGAGAGAGAAAGATCAGTAGGTCAGAAGGTGTTCGACACTTTCCACGATTCCAGGGAAGTTGTGGTTTTGTACCAAATCTGGCCCTGTCCTGCAGAGTTTAGTTCAGGCCCTGATCAAAGTCATCTATCTCCAATTTTCTAGTAACACTGAAGACTTGTTTAGCTTGTTTAGTCTTCACACTGAAGACTTGTTAGCTTGTTCAGGTGTGTTTGATTAGGGTTGGAACTAGGGCTGTAACGATACACCAAACCCACGATTCGGTTCGTATCACGATTTTTGACCCACGATTCGGTTCGTATCACGATTTTTTTGGGGGTTGGGGTGGGGGAAGAATGATTTTTATTAAAACAATATTTTTTATTAAATAACATTTGTAAAACCTTTACAAACTGAACACCAAAGAACAAGATTAACTATGCAAATTATTAACAATATAAATAGCCATATATAAAATAAATAAATAGCCAAAGCTATAACACTTCTGTTTTCTTTTTAACAAAATACTGTTGAAAAACAAACAGAACTAAACTCCATTGTGGTGATGATTCGAGCATGTTGAAAATTCTCCTTCAATCAAGTTCTCTTATATTTACAAAGTAGGCTAAATTAAATGGCTACTGTTTCACACTGAGGTAACTGAGGCTTACTGCCTGTGCTGCAAACCACCAATCAAACCTTCCAAGTTGAGGTAAATTGTGTTTTTTCTTGCTTTTCCCCAGTCTTAAAGTGAAAAAGATAGTATTTAATTAAATACATTTATGGTGAGATTACTACATTTTATTTAATTAATCGCATTTATTGTCAATCTGTTTTCATTTTGACCACGAACCATGCGCTGTCACTTTAATTCAGCGCGTGCAGCACAAAAGAATTACTCGTTGCGGAAACGATCGCTGCACTGCTGTATACGCACGGCAACTGGAACGGATCGACGGACGGCAACCGCGTGCAGTGTGAAAGCTCTGACCGGTTAACATGGGTAGGCTACGGAAAAAATATGCACCGCATACGCACTGCAAATGGAGTATGTGTGAAACGGCCGTTACTCTGAGAGTTGGAAGGGGTGTGTCGCGATTTTGCCTTCTCACACCGCGAAACAGGATCGTGGATCCGAGTGTCGCGATTTCGATTTCATATCGCGTATCGTTACAGCCCTAGTTGGAACTAAACTCTGCAGGGCAGTGGTCCTCTTGAACGGATTTGAGGAACCCTACTATTTATTAACTTCAACTAAACTACAGTGTTGTAGTACTCAAGACCGGTCTCGAGACCTCATTTTTTGATGGTCTTGGTCTCGCATTTGTACTCGGCCTTGTCTCAGTCTCTGAATTTTGTCTCAAGACCGGTCAAGACCTAGTCTGGCTATCACCAGACCAAGCTCAATCTTTTAAGATTGAACAATGGTCTGGGGAGTCTGCTATATATTTTCTACTGCATAAGAGGTGTGATCAACGGGCATAGTTCAAATGACTCGGTACGCAATTGGATAGTCCTTCAACCAATCAGACCAACGATCCGGCTGACGTACTTTGCAGAGCGACGCGAAAACTCCAGGCAGGAAATGTGTAACCAAACGTGGTGATCAGCAATTTGCAGAAGCAGCAATGGAATCGAGCGATTTTTGCAGAAGTTATGCAAAAAAAAACGACAACATGAAAGTTAGTAGTATTTACATCCACTCAAGCGATCTGTATGCTAAAAAGAAGCCATTGAGCATCGTCGAGAGGTTAAAGCGAATTGGGCTCTGTAATTGGATTGGATTAAACCCGCCAATAGCGCGCCAGGTGGATAAGCCAGTTTGTGATTGGTTCCCGCAAATTTGTAAAGGAAGCAGCAGAGATAAATGTAAACGTTACTTAATTGCCAGTGCACTGTCTGATTTATTTGTTAACATAATTCATGTGATTGGATGTAAAGCTTCCTGCTTTAAATGCAATCAATAACTAATTTCTAATGTGATTTATTTTGTTAGGGTTGTGTCGGGTCTGAAATATATGGGGGATGTCACCAAAATTAATATAAATGCCCACAAAATTTGAGATATATTTTTGAAAATAGACCTTGTATGATCTCTTGTTTATATATATATATATATATATATATATATATATATATATATATATATATATATATATATATATATATATATATTATAACATAATTAAGCAATAGTCTATCACAGAACAAAGAGAGGATTTTTCACAAATACAGTATGAGTGCGATTGCAAACATATTGATTTTATACATCATTATTTATCCAGTTGTTATTGTAACAATTCAGATACAACTTCTGTGCCACATCTGCAATGCAAAGACAAATTTTGTTTTTAGTGTTTTCATTTGATTAGTAACAGCTCTATTTAGTGTTTTATTTCTAATTGTTTTTATTGATTAAATAGAAGACATTTCTCAGGCAGTAATTGTGGATATTTTAAATGAATTAGAGGAGTACTGGTCTGGTCTTGCTCTTGCCTCGGTCTCACCCTGCCTTGGTCTCAACACACACTGGCCTTGTGTTGAGCCCTATTGCTGATTTATAATATGTATAAATGTACATCATATATCATACAATATATATCAAATAAGCAGATTTGCTTTGTTTGTTCTTTGTATATATATATATATATATATATATATATATATATATATGCATGAATGAAAATGTATACAGAGCCTATTATAAATCAGCAATTTAAAAAAAAAAAATTAATTATTCAATTTTAATTTCAATATTGTTATGTAATGTATATTGACAGAAACCTAAAAAACATGCAAATCAGAATTTTACTGGCCCAAATTTTAGTAACAAGGTTGCTCCAATCTCGTACAAAACAAACAGAAAATCGTGTAATAATTTGTTTGACTTCCTGAGGCTGACAATCATTGCCTTCTGACATCAAAGCACCTCACTTCACTGACTATTTGTTGAAAAAAAAAAAAGCTTCAAGAGTTAGACCTAAAAAAAGTTTCAAACCTTATTTTGTAGTCTATTCGTGGAAAGTACTAATAACAACAAAAGTGAACAAACAAAGTGAATCTGCTAAATGCAACGATGTGTTTCTGCACTGTTTATCCACCCATCCCCCTACACTGACGGCTTATATTATTGCGTTAGCAGAAGCGAAGCGGGTTTCTCTGCGAGGGATTGAGTTGTGTTTCTAGCAGGCACTGTCAGGCATGCATGCGTCGACTTCCCATGTGGCGACCGTGTCAAAGAAGCATCCACCCCAGCCGCACAGCAACACTGTTCAACGCGACAGCAGCATGTTGACAGTCTTTACACTTCCCCCCATTTTTCCCTGTTTCTTTCACACCGTTTTCTAATTCAGCCAAAAGACAAGGAAAAGCAGCATCAAAGTTCAATCCGTTGTCAAAATATAATTCCAACCTTCAATAACACCGCATTATGAATGATGCCTCCCCCTCCGAGACAATGAAATACATGGTGGGCGTATGACATTCCTGTACAAGAAGCCCTCGTGAACATTTGTTCCCTTCGACATGGCTGCCGTTCTGTGAAGAGTTGCCACTTGGTCACAATGAGCTGAAACTACTGACGGAAATTTCAATATCCAGGCCATGAGCGGGGGATGATTTTCTCCGAGAGCCCCCGCTGAGAGCAGGGGGGGGGGGGGGGGGGGAATCGCAGGGACCAAAATGTCACTGCGGCCTCAGATTGTGAGGTGCTGCTCATTAGAGAGGGAGAGTGACAGGACTTAAACGCAGGTAACATTTGTGAGGAAAGATTTCATTAGGAGCTGTCAAAGTCGTAACAGTCGAGATGACAAAGCTCGTAATGAGCTGGCTACCCATCAGGGAGAAAAGAGGAGTCTACAGGACAGAACTTAGATGCAACTTCCCTTCGAGGAAATGTAATGCATGCTTGGCTTTAGCTGGGTATTTGTTAGATGAGCGTTGTTTATGTTAAATATACTAAGCAAAATCCCCTTATAATATATATGCAAATATATATGACTAATTTAATCCTATGCCAATAAAGCCTTCTGCTGGGATGCTCAGGCAAACCTATTGCCGACAGGGATGACGTATTTTTGTAGGCCGAAACCCAAAAACGAATTAGCATTTTAGCACTTGCAGTTCCATTGTCCTGAAGTCAATGGGTTTTTAGGTTTTTGGTTAAATAGCCTACCTAAAATAAGGACTGTGGTTATACAAGCTCAAGATATTTTCAACATTTATTCTATTCTACTTATATAAAGTACAACAGTAATGTAATTATTATTTTTTTTAAAGCTTTTGTTTGTCTTGAAAAAGGCGGTTTTCTAACAAGTGACTAAACAGAACTACAGAGGTTGTCGGTATATTAAACGTCACCACATTAAACACGTAACCTACAGGTAAATCTACTCATGTTGTAAAAATAAATATTATCAATAAGTTATGACAGCATATGTTTTTACATTGCTTTAACTCAGGGGTGGGCAAACTTTTTGGCTCAAGGGCCACACTGGGTTTTAAAAATTTGACAGAGGGCCGGCCCAGTAGCAGATTATGAAGCACGATCTCATGAAAGTGCGTATCTATACCACAAATTTTATTTCTCGTGCCATTTATATGCCAAAAATGTTTTTTTGTTTGTTTTTTTTTTGTTTTTTTTTTGTGTGTGCATGCTACACACTGTAAACCCCTTGGTTAGGATTAGGGGTGTGGAGTGCGTGCCTATTACACGCCATAAAGTGAATATCATATGCACGCGAAAACATATTATGCACTACAAATACAATTCATGGTATTCACACTTTCATAAGATCGGGCTGAGCAAACAGACAATGTTGTGGCAATGTCTGTGCGAAATTCAACAACTGAGAGACGACATTCTGACAATAAATTTTTTTTATGCTAGATATCCCCCATTTAGCATTTTATGTTTTGATGTTAATTTTTAAAGATGTTAGATAATTATAGCCTATACTTTTTAAATATTGTTTATCCTTATTATTATTTAATGGCCTAACAGTAAATTAGAAACAAAACATCTGCAAGTGTACACTTAGAAGAGTAAAAATTACAGGTTACGTTAATTCAACTTTATTAAAACTGAATGGCAATTTGCACTTCCAAAAGTCATACATTTGTGGAAATAAACGAATATACAAATTTATTTTAAGAATAATAAAATAAAACATAAAAGGCAAAGGGAGATCAGAACATTTAATGAAAAAAAAAAAACGGGTTCTGTACATGGCAGACAGGGGAGCGTAGTCGAAAGCCGGACGATAAAGGTCGGTAAACGGAATCGGGCAGGATACATCCACAAATCCAGAGGAGCAAAGAAACTAAACAGCAGACAAATCAAAGGAAAAACTAAGGTGTGCAAGCGGTTACCAAACATTTTTTTTCTCATTGAGTTTCCAAAAAAGGAAAAGACATTAACGTGCAACAAGTCTATGCGCTTAAGTCGCTGTCTGTTTGGTTTCCATGGTGACGCGTCATTGCTTGTTACGTGACACACCGCAGCCACAACAGCGCTGAATGACTAATGATCTGCTTTTATGTCATTTTTCCTTTTTTACATTTGTTAGCTATGGCATGCAATATCTGATATTCCGATTGTCAAATATATGCAACGCAATATATATATATATATATATATATATATATATATATATATATAACGCAAAGTATTGCAAGAAAAAAGGCAAAATTAATGCGATCTTAAGACAATGTTTTTAAATTCTCGGCGGGCCGGATTAAACAGCCTAACAGGCCGCATGTGGCCCGCGGGCCGTAGTTTGCCCACCCCTGCTTTAACTCATCAAAATAATTTAAGCAATTTTCAACTTTTGTATTTCAGTTACAAGATTCAAGATTTCAAGTCAGTTTAATGTAATTTAAGTTGAAATTACTTAAATTTTTAAGTACTGTACAATCAGCTTGGATATTTAAGGCATCAACTTTTTTTTACAGTGCACTTGTTCACTTTCAAACCCAAACTTTCAGGGAAAATGTTTTAAACTAAAGTCTGAAAGAGCTGTCAGAAGCTTAATGGTGGTGCCGTTGAAATCATGCGACCGAGGTGTAGTTCGTTTATAGCCTTCGTTTAGCTTTTTACTTCTGGTGATTGTATTTAGGCTTCAAAATTCATAAGCTTTGCACATTTGTGAAGATTATCATGACGAACAAAACGTGTAAGAATCATAATCTTTTGTTGGTTACAGATCTTAGTTCAATGGAAAAATCCTATTGGGTTTTTTGTTTGTCGAGGGAACCAGGGTGGTCAACATCCGTGATAGCCTACAAAAATACGTCATCGCTGTAGTGATCCATTAGGGTGGTATATCATGGTGGTTAAAGATAGAGTCTGCTTGGGTGTCAGGTTCAAAACGGTAATTATTGTGCCCTTGATTGTGGCATTTATCCCCAGGTTGCTCCGAAGGGATTGACCCTGTATAACATTACGGGTGCAATTGGTAATGGCAGAGTCATGATCCATGTGGTGATAAATATTTGCTCTGTTTCATAGATGTATTTTCAAGAACATCGCTGATCCAAACACTAGGCAGCATAATGGTGACTCATAAGATGTTGTTGCCGAAATTTAAGGCATTTGCATTTGCCAATAAGGCAAACCCAGAATTAAACATTTATTACCAGGGAAATGTCAATTGTAAATATATTTTGACTACTGAAACACAGTTTCATCTGATGTAGTTACATCTAATGAGAAATGCACTGCTTTACCCAATTGTACATCTATTTTTTAGCCATTAACTTACTACTTTGAAGTCTTTCTCAGGTGTCCTGTGTGCTGCTTGTGATTTGCCAATAATAATGCTGTTACCAATGAAGAGAGATCCAAACCAGTCCATTACGAGGTTCCATTTAAGTCATGATGTCTAAGAAGGTGCATATAAGAGATAGTCAAACAGCTCACTATATATGTACTCTATTCTATTCTTTGTTCTTGAGAACTCTAGAGAGGAAGTGAAATGTCAAATGAACAATCACTACATGCATATTACCATATGGAGTTCTGGCTAATTTGAATCACTTATGTCAATTACTGTATATGAGGGTCAGATTATCGTTCATACATTGTGATTAAAAATCATGTATGGTTGCAGTTCTCAATAAATGCTAATGAGAAAAAAAAAAAAAAAAAAAGACCCTTTTTGGTTTGTAACAGACCCATCATGCCCTGGAGCCCATAGTGTTGAAACTGTGGGGGTAGCAGACTCTTTGTGTTTTATTTTTAATAACTGTTGATCACAATACCATAAATATAATTGTATATTACTGTATATAACATATCATTTAAGTAATGCGTTTCACAAGCTTTAAACACCTTTAGTGTAAAGGTAAATCATATCAAAATTACTTTGCCCTGGACACTTGCACAAGATTTAATTTTGTGCTTACTTTTCTCACAATTTCGATACACAATACTGCCCTGGGAGTTGCAGTGGCCACTAAGACTATATGCAGAAAAAATTGTCCATAGAGTCTATTGAAAGTCAAAAGTTTCAAACATTGGACTATGTCTTTCAGACAAGAGAGGTGACTTCATGCGAACTAGCCTCTGGGTGACTGATGAATATAAATTTTGAGAAAAAGGGGATAAAGTAATAAAATATCATCATACAAAATTAATTCATCATCACAGGTCCAGCGAGTCAGAAAAAAAGTGACCTAGAGTCAACAGGGAGAAAGGAGAGGGGGAAAAGGTGGCACAATTTGATTAAGGGTATTCAGATGTACCCTTGACACTCGCCCCAGAGGATTATGGGAGAATAAAGAAAGCTTGAAGGCCTTTCCTGAAGAGCTGAACGGCATTGAAGCTATTATTCATTCTATGAGCACACACAGAGAGAACACTAACACTGTCATATTCAAATTTTATATGAAGCTCCTGTCAATGAGACGGTTTGAAGTTTTCCACTGAAAAACAAATAATCTGTTCCCTACAGTAAAATATCAGTGTAACCAAACCACTCTTACGCCAATAAATATCACAGAATCATTTATGACTGCATGGTCAAAGATCTCATCAGTGCTATATTACTGAATCATATTTCAGTTGCCCAACTTCACCTGTTAATGGAAGATACTGCACAGTATGCAGACTTTTTATCTTACAAATGGCATAGACCTCTCTGGCAGTTATGCGATATAGCGGAATTAATTGCGTTCTTTTGCTGTCTGGATGTTAACAGCGGGATTCCTCCGGTGCATCATAGATGGTCATCTTCAGGTTTCACTTTCTTGCTTTCTTTCTTTGTCTCACACCTCATCAAGTCTCCTACTTTAGCTATCTTGCACTTTCTGTCTGGTAGGGGGCAAATGATTGCTGATTCGAAATAGTCTATGCTGCATTTCAGCCAGTAGTACAGATTTTCAAGTTCAGAGAGAGAGGGAACGAGTAGGAGGAAAAAAAGGGAAGCAGAAGGAATGGGGGAAATATACAGTTTGTTTGGTCATTAGGTACCACCTTTAAAGGGATAGTTCACCCAAAAAAGAAAATTATGTTATTAATTACTCACCCTCATGTAGTTCCAAACTCGTGAGACTTTCGTTCATCTTTGGAACACAAAAGAAGATATTTTTGATGAAATATGAGAGATTTCTCTCCCTCTATTTACAGCTACAGAACTACATAAATATATTGTAAAACTAATCCATATGTCTTGAGTGGTTTAGTCCAAATTTTTCTGAAGAGACTCGCTTATATATGATGAACAGATTGAATTGCTTTTTTTCACATTTAACCCTTGTATGGTGTTCGGGTCTGTTGGACCCGTTTTAATTTTTTATCAAAAGAAAAATGATACAATTAATTATTTTTTCAAACTGAGACTCATTGGCCTTGGCTCATTTTCTGTGAGGAATATATATCAGAACACATTTTTAATGAAAACACACTGTACACCCCCCCCTACACATTTATATTACACACAGGATGTTCGGGTCCACTGGACCCAGGGCTAATAAAAGTGTGGAAATTGTAGGTCCTGTGTACCTTTACTCTGTACTCCTCCTGCTGTTAGTGTGTGTATGTTCTTGTATATGGTTTATGAGGACACAAATGTGTGTAATGACATGGGTATTACAACGTAAACATGGTTTATGACGACATCTGTGTCCTCATACTAAAACATACTAAATGGTGTTTTTTGAAATTCAAAAAATGCCAAAAGTTTTCTGGGATTGGTAGGTTTAGGGGTAGGGTTAGTGTAGGGGGATATATTATACAGTTGGTACATTAGAAAAACCATTATGCCTATGGAGAGTGACCGTACACCACATATCCAAGTGAGTGTGTGTGTGTGTGTGTGTGTGTGTGTGTGTGTGTGTGTGTGTGTGTGTGTGTGTGTGTGTGTGTATGTGCATGTGTATGTGTGTGTGTGTGTGTGTGTGTGTGTGTGTGTGTGTGTGTGTGTGTGTGTGTGTGTGTGTGTGTGTGTGTGTGTGTGGGTGTGTGTTTTGTGTGTCTGTGTGTGTGTTGTGGGTGTGTGTATGTGTCTGCATGAGTGTGTGTGTGTGCGTGCGTGTGATAGAGAGATTGTGTGTAAGTGTGAAAGAGTGCAAGAGTGAGTTTTGTGCTTCTACTTCTGCCATTCCCACACGGGGTTGCAATTCTTAAATGTGATCTAACAAAGGTAAAGAGAAAATATTGACCATATATGCTGTTTATATTGCTTGTAATTGGGATGAAGTAAACATCTGTTGAGTATTTTAACATAACATTTTTGATTGTGTTGAATTAAAAACCCCAAAATGCAGCGGGTCCACCAGACCCACGAACACTGGCTGAGTAACAAAAATATGAACACCACACAAGGGTTAAACATTCATCAACTCACACATCAGTTGTGGTAAACGGAAGACCAAGCATGTTGACTTAACAGCACGTTTGAGCTTCTGCAAGAACCAATGAGGTTCATTCTTGTGTGTTACGCTGCACATATGAGCTTCTGCAACAACCAATGAGGTTCATTCTCATGTGTTATGCAACACGTTTCAGCTTCCACAAGAACCATTTAGGTTTGTTCTCACACGTCATGCAGGTTCGGTTGAGCTTCTATTTATGTCCGCTGATCAATGTTTATATGTGAATAGTAGTCAGTAGCCTAAAGATCTGAGTTAAGTGCCATAAATGAAACCTACCTGATGCAAAATTGTGACTAATCTTATAAAGCAGCTAATTTTGGTGGAAAACTCTAAATATAGGCTAGCTATCTCATATAAATATGTTGTGGCTGAACATGCTGAAAAATAGCAACGAGGCAGTCAACTTAATAAGTGAAGTGCTATTTCCGCACAAAAGCATCTCCTCTATGACTTCCATTCAAAAAAACAGTCTCTGCTCTTCCTTTTTTGGTGATCTTAGAATTCCAATTCCAAAGTAATCCAATTCATACACCCTACATGAAATCTGCATCCGATTAGTCCTTAATGTTCCATAAGCCATACTGTATCCATGTAAATACCTTTTGTTTACATACATTTAAAAACACATAACTGCATATCCATGCATTTGAATCACCGTTTAAACACAGGAAGACACAATTTCACATAAATATATGTTTAGAGAGTGAAAGAATGCTATCATTGTAATAATATCAATAAAAATAATTGAAGAAATACTAATTTTAAGATTAGTTTTCAACGTTTCCATCTCTGTCGCCATTGACGGTCAGTCATTTGAGAGAAAACGCTTTCCCGTCATTGATGAAATTTATCAAGCTTTCCATGTTTTCACTGTTAGGGGGCGCTATTACGCATCTTCTGAAAAAGTATTGAATCTCCTGATCAAAACACGTGTGAGGAAGATGCAGAAAAAAAGCGATGTAATCATATGCATATGTATCACCAACATTAAAGCAGTATATAAATCAAAACTGACAAACGTTATAGAATGAAATGTCGACCCAGGACGAGCTATAGGACTGTTCAAGCATTAGGGGTGTTGATGGACTCGATCTACTCAATCTATGTTTTGATCATCGTTCTGAATCCGGATGTACTGTAGTCTTTGACAAAAAATTTGATTTTCTCAGCTTTTTGCTCAAAATGTTGCTTTTTTTTCTGAAACTTTCCACATTCAAGAGTTGATTAAATAGGAATGCACGAAGCCCGAATAAAGTTTTTTTTTTTTTTTTTTTTACTTTTTAATTGCATTTTCAAAAATATTCTGGGGGCCATGAACAATTTTGTTAAAATTATCAAAAACGCTGGCAGTGGCTGGCAACTATATATATACCTATATATAAGTACCTGGGAGCAACAATAGCTGCAAATGGAGACTGTATGCAAGATATTCGCATCAGAACCGCAACAGCGCTAAGTTCAATGGGCGATCTCCAAAAGACATGGAAAGGCAGATGAATCAGCATACACACCAAGATGCGCTTGTATAAAGCACTGATCCAGCCAATAGCGCTATACGGCTGTGAAACTTGGACCCTTAAAAAAGCGGAAGAGAAAAAACTCCTTGTATTCGAAATGGCAGCCCTGAGGAAGATACTCAGGGTTAGCAGATTAGACAAAATCCGTAACGAGATAATACGACAGCGTACAGGGTGCCATCAAACGATTGTGCAAGTAGTACATGAGAGGCAGCATAGGTGGCTAGGGCATGTGCTGAGAATGAACGAAGAGCGTATAGTGAGGACGGTATTACAAGGAAAAGTAGATGGTAAAAGAAAACAAGGAAAGCCGAAGGCCACATGGATAAGATCGATCGAATATCGGACAAGTATGAGTTTACACCAAGCATCAATTGTGGCATGGGACAGAAATATTTGGAGAGAACTAGGTAAACGTATTGGAGCCCACGTCGGACTCACTAGCTGAGTGCTGATAAGGCGTAGAAGAAGAAGATACACTGGCAAGGAAAGAGTTAAAAGACATTTACTACTGGAACTTGGATCCGAATTGGATAAAAAAGCTAGATCTTCTCAGTATGCCCATGCCTCTTTGAATTTATCGTGCATTAATATCTGGTACAGATAACTACAACCGAAAAATGCAAGCGGGCTTCAAACACAGACTAGCAGCAAAGTTTAAACTGTCAGTAGTTTGAGGCAAACTGGCCCCTGATCTCATTACTGCGATACACATGGCAACTGACATCTTTTTAGTGAACAGTGATGCGGTATATGTGTTAATAGGTTTAGAGAGCAGACAGAACATGAGCGAGACGGACAGTGTGGCTAAAAGAGCCTGGCACTGATGATTAATGCTAAGCTGGCACTATGGTGGGCCCTGCCTGTACCAACAAAAAAAAAAAGAGAAGAAGATGAAAACACAGGCTTTTAGAAAATGCTGGCGGAAGGTTTTAATGCCTGAGGGATGTGGTTTTAGTGGGTGTTGAATGTGTGTGTATTTGTGAGGCTTGTTCAAAGAGGTTCCAGTGTGAGCGGGACAGCAAACGGGCTAATTTGCCACTGTATTATATTTCCCCATCATTTCAATTTCAAAGTGCTGCATTAGCGAGCAGCAGGGATGAAAGGAGCGAAGAGCATTCTTCGCGCCGAGGCCGCCATCAACATCCTTTAAGCCCGGCCCCTCATCAACCGCAGCATGTCAGCAGAATTATAGAGCGTCTCTCCGCACAAATGAACTCAAACGCCACCGCTACCATCCGTGTGCGCCCAGGGGCGCCTTTGATACCAACCAGCAAATTACAAATTTTGTTTTTAATCAATAATTCATTTTCCAGCTCTTTTTCCGTGCATGGCTAAGTCACGAAGGGCCAGCAGATAAAATCGCCAGGAAAACACGCTATGTATTCAAATCCTTTCAAATAGAGTTTTCACGAATATGAAGGAGTGAAAACATCCTCTTTCTCAAGATCATTAAAATATTGTGGTCCTAAGAGAAACAAGTGGTAAAAAATATAATTATTCCACCAATGAACTACGATAGTTAGAAGAAGAAAAAAAAAGTTGTCTGAACAAGGAATGTATTCCAGCATGCATTGCAATTATGGGGTACTGTTGTTTGTCATTTGTTATTTGCGATGTTAAGATCTCTCTTTTTTCACACTTACACACACACATGTCAAAATGATAGAGCAGATTTTGCTACAAATTTGAAATCTGCTGAACAAGAAATCGATAATTGCCTTTATGAATGTATTGGGGAAATGAGGCATTTTGCATTAACTGAATGAATAAAATCAAATTGACAAACCAAAGTAGTCTCATTTACTGTTTAATTATTTTTTAAGAAAATAGTTGTGAGAATCTAAAAATGTAAATGCGCCAGGTTGCATTGATGTTTTTTCAACAATCCCTTTATACACTGCGGCTGATTTTTTAGCAGAGGTTGTCTTACAAAAGTTGAATAATGTAAATCAATCATTCTATATACTTATATTCAGGGGGAAAATAGATTAATATCGCTCAATCAACTTTGATGGCTTCATAGAGAACAGTCAAGAGTTTCTGTCACGTTTGAGAATGGCAGGGTTTTGTCAAAACCCTCTCCCTCTCCTAATTAAATTTTGCTTTATATCTAAGCAATGTTTAAAATCATGATCATCTTAAAAGACAGGCAATTTCCCAGGCAACTAAAATGAATAAGTAGGAACAGAAGGTTATTAGTGAACTTTCATTTTTTTCCAGAGAGACAAGTGATTTAGTAAAAGAGTAAAATTCTCTTTTGATTTTGATCTGAATCTTTTGCTGGTCGGTTAAAAGAAAAGAAAAGAACACGGGACCGTGAGTTTAACGGATGTCTCTCTGTCTGTGAAGTCAGAAATCCATTCCTTCAAAAAGTTTTAACAAAATGACAAACTGCAAAAGCCAGATTTCTAACCATGTGGGAGCTGAAGACTGTAAAAACAAGTCCACGAAAAAGCGAAGAAAAATCAAAGCGAATTGATAGCACCTGTAGTGAAGTTCCCTTGCATGTTTTGCAAAGCTCAAGCTGCTCAACAACTGATCAATGAGAACCTCTAGAGATTGGTTTCTGTGCTGAAATGGGCACCTCAGTCTCTCTGAATGATCTTTCTCTGCTTCGGGTCAATGTGAAGCTCTTTCGGTTTATGTAGACCAGACATTTACTAATTTGCCAACTTCAGAACATCGTGAGCTTTCTCTAACCAGACCTATCTAATCAGCTCTTATATGCATTTAAATAAATTATCAAATAAATTGTTACAATTCTGAGAGTAAGTATAACAATATTAGTTGCAATCTCAGTGAGCGGTTATACAAAACAAGGTAAAATAATGTATTTGATCATAGTGCTATTATGTTACACTACGTAACATTTTTCCTATAGTTCTTGTGGAAGAACATTGTTTTGGTTGTGATTCGGCTCTTTGTGACTGTGTGGATGAATATGTTTTATTCATTCCATATGCTGCATTCACGCCATGACGTAATTAACGTAGTCTCCAGATGACAACATGTGACGTCATGTTTGGAGCTGTACTTGGAATTATGCATTTCTAGGCATCACTGTCAATGCCTAAATGAATCTGCAGTGATCAGGTGGTACAGCAGTCACATGGTACAAGTAGGAGCTCTCAAACAATTCCCATCTTACAAACTGTAATTACGAGCTCTACAAGGATGTGAATGCTTTTTACAAGTTGAAATACAACACATATTTGCAGTAATTATGACATGCATGGCGTGAACACACCTTAAAAGAGAGAGAGAGAGAGAGAGAGAGAGAGAGAGAGATTATCCTACTGTTCATAAAACATTCACTACTAAGCTTAAAATATATAGATGGAGAGGATTTTAAGCCGACTAGCTGAGACATTACTATAGCTAGAGTATGCCCATTAATAGACACAGTACTTCCTCGAAAACAAATTCCAGCACAGCGCTACAACAACCATAATGAAATGACCCTTCAAAATATATAATGCTTTACAATGAACCCTGTTAGAGATCTACATATGGCAATTTACCTGTTCAATAAAATACCTCACTCACCCATTTGGGACAGTAATAAAAACACTATCTCTGTGTCGCCTTTACAAACATTTCAAATCCCTCAGTTCTCGCCATCTCTCCGAAAAGCCAACCCAATGTTGATTCTTGTTTTATTACGAGCTCTGTCACATCCTCTTTTTGCCAGCAGACTCTCCTCTTTTTGGTGTTTTATTTAAAACAGATTCTCCAGAGGTTCAAGATTTAGCTCCATGTCAACCTTTCTCGCTCATCGTGACTGACTTCTCTGTCGTAGCCGGAGCAGCTTTTCTCTATTTAAGGATATGATGAGACACGGATGGGTGAGAGACGTATGTACGCAATTTACCAAGAAAAAACATGTTTCCAGTCTAAAAAGCATATTTTGGAAGAAGGATTGATAATGTATTGACTCATTTAAATGTTGTTAATTTTGAACAAAAAAAGTTTACATAGTGTACCTTTAACATTTAATAATAATAATAGTAATAATGTTTAATTATTTATAAAAATTATCATAATTTATCATAAAAATGCAGGAAGATTTTTCTAACAAAAGCATGACCTAACTTCATGCAAAAATAAATAGCTTAAGCTGTAGTAAACCTAAACGAAGTGGCTTGTGCTTTTAAATAGATACCAATAAACATTCAGTATAAAATGTGATAGTAAAACCACAGTTGAAAGATACAAGCTTTGATGACTAAGTGATGTTGCATTATGGGCCAGGAGCTTCTGCTTTCTAGTCGTTCCAGCATTTGTTTGGGGATTAAAAGCAGCTGACGAGAATGAGTTCTTACTGACACATGTACATAGACTTGTTGCAGAGTGAATCAGACAGATTTAATAGAAAAAGATGTTAAGTCTTGCCCTATCCTCTCTGGGCTCTCGCAAATCTCCCTCTCAGACGCGCAAGTAGAAATGACAACACAAGCCCAATAGATTGAGATTCAGAAAACCAGTTGCCGATTATATTGAGAGGAAGGTTTCAGCTTTTAATCTTTCAAGGTTTCAACTGTTTTTGTCCATACAATGTCAAGTCAGAGGGGTCCAAATATCAAGACAATATTAGAGACTTCTCAGAATATCTTCACTCCAAGCCAAACAGGTTTAGAACACGAGTCAGTAGATGTTGAAAATTATAATATTTGGGTGAACTGCCCCTTTAAGACAGTATGTGAAAGGCTTAGAAAGTCAGTGAATGTGATAATTGGATGGAAGAAACCATAAAGCGGGGAAAAAAGGCTCCTCCCATAAAGATCCTGCAGTCTTGACTCTCATTGGAAATTTGCGCAGGTAACCGCCCACACAGTGCTACACCAGTGAAGGCTAATGAACTAGTAAATTAGGCCCAAAAAGCTTTAATTAGTATCAAAGTATGCCAAACTGAAGGATGGCCATTTATCTGCTCACCTCTAACCTCATCTTTTTGATGACTTGAAAAGAGCAGACCAATAAAAGACAAAAGGAAAATGAAAATAGATTTTCTCACTCAAGTGGCCGAAGCAAATGATTAAGTAGTTCATCACAAGAAAATATAGAATTCTTCCCACGGAGGAATCGACCTGTCCTATAGATACATTAAAAAGCTGGCAGGAAATCGTTAAGCATACGCGGAGCTATAGATTGTGGGGTGGATACCCAACAAGTGATCATAATTTCTAAGGGTTTGTACCGGTGAGGGGGTGGAACTACAGCGGGGCAGTGAGGAGCCCGCAGCTACACGAAAATACCAGCAAAAAAAAAAATCCATCTCAATGTGGCACACTGAATGTGATGTGCTAGAATCTTAATCGCATTGGTTCACATCAACCATGTATGATTTCACATCTGCACTGATTACAAACAATTTTACAAATCTAGGCTGTAGCGCACACTTATTAATGTGCCCTCTATGACAATAACTAATCCATCAACACAAGCGCCCACTCTAAGAAAATAAGACATGTTTGGAGTTGCACTTCACCATATCTAGCAGAAATCGCTGCATCAACCTCAATTAGCATTAGTTATGAATAATCTTAGCATGCCTTTTGGTTTGTGTCCATCAAACTTACTAAATAAATAATACATCATATAATAATAATATTATTGTTGTTGTTAATTCTATTACTAAAATTTGTTTGTGGACTTGATGGACACAAACCAAAAGGTTATATTTAATATTTAAAAACATTTATTTTTACCAATTAATTGTTTTAACATTATACTACTATCATTAACATTTTATAAATGTTTATTATTATTATTAATAATGATATTTTTGTTAATACTACTACTACTACTACTATTATTCATTCATTCATTCATTCAATCAATCATTATTTATTTGTTTGTTCATTTGTGGAGCTTGATGGACAAAAACCAAAAGGTATGCTAAAATAATTTTTTAATGTTTAAAAGGCTGTCAAAAGATTAATCGCGATTAATCGCATCCAAAATAAAAGTTTGTGTTTAAATAATATATGTGTGTGTACTGTGTATGATTAAATTTTTATATATAAATACACACATGCTTGTATATATTTAAGAAAAATGTGCAATTTATATATAAAAAAAATTATATTTATATATAATATAAATTATATATAAATATATACAGTATATGTATGCAAATATTTCTTAAATATATACATGCATGTGTGTGTATTTATATATACAAAATAATTATACACAGTACACACACATATATTATGTAAACACAAACTTTTATTTTGGATGCGATTAATCGCGATTAATCTTTTGACAGCCCTATTAAAAACATTTATTTCTAACAATAACAATTTTAACATTTTAATATGTGTGCGGATCTTTTTTCAGATTTTTTAGTTCTTTTGGATCTACGCACCACAAAGAAGTTATTACATTCATCTGTTTGGGACTAGTGTTTGGCGCTACGCCTCCTTGAACATTCTCAATACAATTTTCTAAATGTTTATTATTATTATTATTAATAATAATAATAATTATTTATTTTTGTAACTACTACTACTATTCATTCATTCAATTATTTGTTCGTTCAGTTTGATCGACAAACAAAAACGTATGCTAAAATTATTTTTCATGTTTAAAAACATTTTATTTTTAACAATTACAATTTGAACATTTTAATATTAGCAATAACATTTTCTAATTGTTTATTATTATAATTATTACAATAAAAAACAAACAAACATTTAAAAAATAACTATGAATCATTACTAGCCTACTGCATAGTTATGTCATATATAATAGTTGTGTAATATATAATTTTCAGTTGCATTTCTTGCAATTTATCTAGCAAATTATTGTCATATACATTTAATATTATACTAATATTAATTTGTTACATTTATATAGCGCTGATCTCTGCACTCAAAGCGCTTTACGTACAGTATGGAAGGGATCTCCTCAACCACCACCAATGTGCAGCATCCACCTGGATGATGCAATGGCAGACATATTGCGTAAGAACGTCCACCACACACCAGCTTATTGGTGGAGAGAAGACGGAGTGATGAAGTCAGTCAGTATATATGGGGATGATTAGGAGGCCATGATGATGGACTGAGGCCAATGGGAAAATTTGACCAGGATTCTGGGGATACACCCAAACTCTTTATCAAAGGACATCCAGGATTTATTTGTTTATGACCACAGAGAGTCAGGACCTCGGTTTAACATCTCATCCATAGGATGGTGCTTTTGTTTGAAAGTAACATCTCATCCATAGGATGGTGCTTTTGTTTGACAGTATAGTGTAGATTTCCCTGAACATAAGAGAAACCTGTGCAAATCTCCCCAAGAGAGTGTGCAACAATCGTTCCATACACCTCCCACACAGAAGAACAGGTAAGTTCACGGTTGCCATAGTAGCACACTTCACCTGCCCACTCAGTAACCTCTTTTACTTTCCTTTTTGGTAAATGCACCAGGTCAGAAAAAGAGCAGGTAGATGGACACCAAAACTAGTTACCTAAGCACTAAAACCCATCTGCCGCTTGCATCAGTTTTCATGTGTTTATCGTAACACCATTACATGACTCTGGCTATTTAAGAGAAATCAGACAACAAACAGAAAGGAAAATGTCAGAGGGTAGAATGGAAAATGAGAAAGATAGCCTAGTTAAGAAAGAAGAACTGTATAAAATGGTTTTGATGTGACTTTGGTCAAGAGAATGAAAGAAGCTTAAAAAAGAACAAAAGAAAACACCAAGCAAATGGGTGAGCAGAGGGAGTTTGTGTGTGTGTGTGTGTGTGTGTGTGTGTCTGTGTCTGTGTCTTCCCTCAGGCTGAGCTTTAGTATACTGACCATGTGAGACAGTGATTGGTGGGAGGAATCAGGGTTTGGTTGCAGGGTTCTCTCCATTTGTCTGAGAGAGTAGCTGAGCTAGCTAGCGTTCTGACCATCTTCCTGCTGCTAACACACACTGTCTGCACTGATGACTGTCACACAATTATCACACTACTGCACACCTTCACACACAACACTGCTGACACTAACACGGAAGTGGAAAAAAAAAAATAATGCTTGGGTGAATCTAATGAAAACAAGTCTAGGCCATATCTCACCCCAAAATGTAACTGTAATGTAATGTAATGAGACATGAATAAAATAAAGCCCATATTAATATATATATATATATATATATATATATATATATATATATATATATATATATATATATATATATATATATATATATATATATATATATATATATATGTGTGTGTGTGTGTGTGTTTTATGAATGAAGGCCAGTATCACTGTTACTAATACAGCTACTGATGTCTCAAGGAAAATAATCTTTTTCTGTAATGTTTTTTTTTTTACTTCTTCTTTTTTCTTCTTTTTTGCGTGTGCATAAATGTATGAATTATATGGACTTCTTATATAATTTGGTTATTAGGTGTCCTTTTGGAGTCTCCAAGTGTCCTTTAAAATACACCTACATTTACCTTGGAAAAAGCTTGCAGAAATTATTACTTTGCTGCATATAGTAAATGATAATAAGCAAATGATTGTAATTTTTTTTGTAATTTTGTAATTGTAATTTAAATAATTTATTTCAAATAGAAATCTTTTTTTTTTTTTTACTTTATAAAGGTCTTTCCTGTCACTTTTGACTAATTTAATGTGTACTTGCTGAATAAGAAAAAATCTGTTTGACTGTAACCTAGACAGATTTCCTGAGATTCATTCAATGGGCACGCTGAGCTCCTTCTTGTCCACAGGCTAACAAGTCTCCTTCTCTAAACCACAAGAGGATTGTTTTCACTGAAATTCCCAATTAGCTGCTATGGACTGCTCTCTCTGGAGACCAGAGTCTCTACCGCTCCGTGACCTCTTGCCAAATTGAACTGCTTAGAAATCTTAAGCAATTTAATGTAGATTGGCTCCCATTGGACCTGAAGGGCAATGTCAAACTTATTCAATCTCTATGTTCATGTGCCGCTGCTGAAGTGCACTTCCTCCCACCTTTTCTCTGGTGACAAAGCATAAGTTACGCATAAAGTACAACAGGAAGCATAAAGCTAACTGCTAGAATTCCCGTTCATTTAAATGGCTAATTGAAATCTGCCATATAGTCAATCGGCTACTGACTGGTCTTCAATGGAACCGAACCTCAACTCTCCTTGGTATTGTTCTGCAACCATCATGAAAAAAAAAAAATGCCAGAGAAAGTAATCAGAGTGACATTTGTCATCTTTATCCTTTGTGACAGGTTTGCGGCATATGCTACTGCCTTGAAAAAGCAGCTGTCTAAACATAAAAGATCCTGAAACCCTTAAAATGACATATAGTCACTCAAGAATCAGCCTTATAATTATGAGAAGATGTGTGTTTCCGCATTCAAATCTGTGCATTCAGACAGCCATTACGCCTTTCCTCAGTTTCTGATTTATCCAATCCCATCATAAGCAGAACCAAAGACAAGAGATATTAACTCAAAATGAGCCTGAAATTGCCATTAAATGCTAATCTCTTCCTAGCCGTTCGGCCCTCAGCCCTCTCACAGAGTCTGGCAGACAAAGAGGTCTCAAACCAGAATAAATTGCAGCACATACCCAGAGCAATTCAAAGTTTAATAAGAAGTATATTAAGGCCAATATTAAACATTATAAGTGAGTGCCCAACGCCATTGCCATGCAAATTATGCCACGGCTACTCAAATTGGAAGTGTCTGATAAAGCAAATTATGGAAATTGTAATTCGGTTAATGCAATTTCAAAACAATCCACACGCGGTGGCAGAGCCAACAGTCTAAATAGAGGAGCAAAGAGCTGATTTGGGTGGTGAATTTTTTTGATTAATTGTCGGCGACGCCAAACGTGACGAAAAGACAATTTCAATAAGGAAGAATACTAAGGCGTACAGTCACGAATCTAACAGTAATTTTCATGAACAATATGTGATTTCACCAAGTACAACATGTTCAAGGAACAACATTTCAATCAACCAATCAGATTTGAGGGACAAGTTTACAGTTTATGTCAAGTTTAGTCTTACAACCAGGGTTTAGGTGCTCCTATCAGTGTTATTCACCTTTCATTTCCCTCTGATTTTAGGGGAAAATCTATGGGTAAGGTTAGGGACTAGTAAGGCTAGAGGTAGGGACTAGGTAAGGCTAGAGGTACTGTAGGACTACATTTTCAGACAGTAATGTCAACAAACTATATTGATATAGGAACATGTCTTACTTGTCAATGGTTATTATCTATCTATCTATCTATCTATCTATCTATCTATCTATCTATCTATCTATCTATCTATCTATCTATCTATCTATCTATCTATCTATCTATCTATCTATCTATCTATCTATCTAATCTTCTCCCAAAGTTTTGTAAAGTCAGCCAATCAGATTGAAGTTAGCTAGTTAAGAAAGAACTTTCCACTTTTCTGTGCTGTGTCTTCTATGTTAAGTAAACAGATAAAATACAGATTGAGGAAACAGGTTAAAGGTGAACTAAGTAACTTTTTTATCTTAACCGAACAGCTTCAGAGTCATTGGAATGGCCGCCGGCCGTAGCGTCAGAAAGTATCAGATATCAGGTCTCGCGATGTAACGAATTGCTTTACGGCACTGCACACATACACTATCTAAACATTTATATGCTGGCCTTCTGTTTATCATACATACCTCAGTGGACATGGCTCCATGCGTTTTCCAGCTTCTTTGAAAACAAATGCACAGGACCAGCGGGAGAATATGGTAGGGGGGCGAGTCGCCAACGAGTTTTGACGACAGTGTTGTCAAATATTTATTCCGAAGCTGTAGGGGGAGCTCTATAGATTAACCCACGAGCAAAAAGCGAGAAAACAGCGAAGAAATCGGCAAAGCTGCATAATTATATAAAGGTCCCCGGATCATGCTCTCTCCATCATGAGATGTCTATTTGTCAAAACGAAGGCATGAACATTTGTTAAAACTAAGATAAGTGCCTCAAGCCTATTTCTAACTCCGTTGGCATGGCAACAAGGCACTGACCAAACGGCAGCATTGGTGAAGTTGGATGTGCAGGATATGAATTGGTCATATCTTATTGATAATCAACTAAACGGTAGATTTTCGAAAGTATGTGAAGCATGTGAAGTTCATGCCATAGACTCTTTAAAATACGTCCAAGACTTTTACACACTGGTCTGTTATTGTAGGGAGACTAGCTTTACATTTTCATGCCCTTAAACATGACTATGAACAAAACAAACTGTGATTGGTTGCTTTACATGTCAGTCAGACGTCCTCTTGGGTGGTCCTTGACCAATGAAAGCTGTGATGGAGTTGGTCAGTCTGAAGGTCTGGGTATATGAGACTATCAAGATAGTAGCAGTCCTTTAAAAAAATGTGTTTTGTTTTATTAATTTATGTATTGGTAATGAATTATTTTTGTTTTTGAACAAATCAATTGAGAGAATGATTGAAAGAATCACTCATAGAACTCATTCGTTGTCACCTACTGGTGTACAGTAAGAGTCACTGAATGACCCAGTCAAATCAAAAGTCTTTTGGTAAACTGAATAAAACAAATCAAGTAAATGGGATGAATCAATTCCTTGTAGCTCTTGTAGTATATGAGTAGTAATTTGAAAAGAAATTGATAGACATTCCAGGTTAGGATTTTTTTTTTTTTTTTTTGTCCTTCACTGAAAGTCATAACATTTTCTTTCTGGGATCGACTCTCAACCTCACGTGACAGAGCATTAGTTGCAATGCCCAAAACTGTTACTGCAAACTGAAAGAACATGAGTTTCACCCACACAGCCTTGTCAGTCCAAAGACATGAAGCTGATCGCTGGGAGCAGGGTAAAACTGTGAAAGAAAAAAGCTACAAGCTGTTTTTGTCCCAAAAAGCACAAACGAGCAAGGTTGTTAAACTAAGCTTGTTGTGCATCAATTGGTTCACACTGATGCAACAGACTTTTATAAGAAAGAGAGAGAGAAACTGAAAAGATGCGTCAAGAAAACCACAACAAAGACAGCGGTGTGACCGGTCAAAAAACAATAAAAGTGTCTGACATATTCAGACCATCTCAGACAGCAGAATTTCCCACAATTCAACACTACCTATTTCCATCCATTTAAAAATGCTTATCATAAACAGCACATACGCAGTCAAAAATGGTGTTATTTCACATAATACACACATTCAAAAGTGTTACATCTATCTATACATCCCTCCTTCCATTCTCCAAACTGCTTTATCTACAACAGGGTCGAAGGAAAAAGCTTTACAGTCAACAAGAAATATATATATATATATATACAGTATATATATATATATATATATATATATATATATATATATATATATATATATATATATATATATATATATATACTTAATGCACATTCATAATCTTATTGTCAATCATTAAAATATTTAAAACAATTAAAATAAATGGATGGATGGATGGATGGATGGATGGATGGATGGATGGATGGATGGATGGATGGATGGATGGATGGATGGATGGATGGATGTGCTGAGAGTAAATAAATAAATGAAAGTATCTGGTATGTTAACATATTAAACTGCAAAGATTGGCTTGGACTGGCAAATAACCCCACTTTCACCTATACAGTACTTAATATAAATCATATTCACAAATGAGAGCATACTCTAACATTTGTTTAACATAATGGATTAGGTTCATTTCCATCCACCTACAGTCTCAATGTCATCTACATATGCTCTATGCTTCCAGCCCACTCTATGATATAATTAAGATTTTAAGTTCTTCCAGATGAAAAATTACTTTCTTAAACACACCGCAGCTCAGTTAGGTGTTATGGAAATATTACCTACTCATCAGTCATTACTTCTCATTGCATCTAGCTGGGTAATTATTTTAATGAATCCCACACTGATGTTCTTCGCTATGAAAGACAAATCCAGGCATTAAGCCGTCTTTGTGTGTGACGAGGGAACTTAGAAATGTTGATTTTGTCCTTCTCTGCTCCGCTAGCGTAAAAAGCTTTATCATCAGTCCTGCTTGAGCTTTTCAACGAACTAGCTAGTGTATCAGCCAAATCGTCTAATACCACACAGTCACAAAAGGTTCCTCAGATGCTGGTGAGCCAGTGTGTCAGATTGAAGGAGATCTGGGCTATGATTCGTCACAAAGACGAGAATTTGTTTGAGCTGTTTTGGCATGTCAGCCTTCAGGGTTTGCTGTTAAGGTCACCTTTTCAAGCTTCTTATTACATAATATTTTAGAGATGCTCATTGCTTGTGACTTTTTCACCAAGGCCTCCTGGACAGTGTTGAGGAAACTTCGTTACAACTGCAGCATGCTACACATAATTTAAGGTAGTTAAACTACAGTCAAAGTCAAAGTTTTTTTAGCTGCAGTGTTAGATGCTAACGCTGCAGCTTTTTTAGCTAAATGCAAACAAAAGGTAGCTAAATACAGTAAAGTTCCTTTTTTGAAATAATGAAATTAAACATTTACAATTCTAAAACAGTTCTAATCTAATTAAAATCTCTTAAAATATCTCATCTTGCAAATATTTCTAAACTGATATAAAAAAAAATGTCTGCACCAACATCTGCAAAGTTGCAATGCTCAAAGTTCAACGCAAAGGAAGATATTTGCTTTTAAATAAATTGCTTTTTAAGGACTACAACAAACTGGAAGGGACTACACGACATTCCTCCAGGGTTAGTGACATCACCAACCCTAAAATTTACATAAACCCCGTCCCCTGAACACGATTTATAGATTATCAAGACAGAATATGCTAATCAATGACTAGAAGATAACTACACATAAGCTACACAAATTCATCAACTAACCATTCAGAAACATCCTGTTGCATTCTACATGTTGTCATGTCTTCTTGAGTCTCTCCATCATTGTCTGAATCCGGTTTGAACATAAAAGGCTAAAAGTTTTTGAAATTTTGAGTGCATGTCTGTGTGAGGTAAAAGGACAAGAGCTTTTGAAGCTCCGTCCCCTGTGCTGGGAGCAGCAGCTCATTTGCATTTAAAGGGACAGACACAAAATGGTGCATTTTTGCTCACCATAAAAAATTGACAATTTTAACATGCTATACAAACATATCTGTGGGGTATTTTGAGCTAAAACTTCACATACACACTCTGGGGACATCAAAGACTTATTTTACATCTTGTGAAAAGGGCATTATGCCACCCCTTTAAAGTGATGTTCAAAATTCAAATAAGTGTCAAAATAAACACACATTTTTGCTTAGGGAACACCTTATTAAGAGCTGACTCAATCTGACTCGTATTAGAGCCCAGAACAATTATCACAATTTCCGTTGTATCAGTATTTAATTGCAGAAAATTGCAAGCCACACTGTAAATAAGTTGGCAAAACTAAAATAATAATAATAATAATAATAAATCAGTTTCATCAAAATATTCAAGTTAAGAAATTCAAAGTTTAAGCAAGCAGAACTTGCAGATTTTAATTTTTTACTCAAACATTTTAATTACTCTTGAAATATTTGAGTAAACTAACTCATACATTTAACTTGTCCCCCTGAGGTGAAAATCAAGCTTTTGATGTTGTTTATGTGTCTATGTGGTGTTTTTTAATATGCAAACCATGTGCAAAAAAAAAAAAGTCAGCACCATTGCTGAGTATTTTCTCCTTAAATCTGCAGTGATCTAAAGACAAAATCGTGCTTTGAAATTGCTGGTGTTTCTGACATCACAAACTACCTTGTAACCAATCAGGTCAACGTGTGATGATCAACGAGTGGATCTCTGAGTTGGTGTAAGTGAGTGGAACCACGTATACTAAATGAGGAAAGGGTGGAGAAGAAATATTGTTTAAATATGTCATTTTGGTGATCAAAGATGAGTTTTAAAGGATAGAATTATTGACTATAGGGGGACTTTAAAA
Source organism: Scardinius erythrophthalmus (assembly GCF_964197995.2). Taxonomy (NCBI): domain Eukaryota; kingdom Metazoa; phylum Chordata; class Actinopteri; order Cypriniformes; family Leuciscidae; genus Scardinius; species Scardinius erythrophthalmus. The sequence goes on along the minus strand of NC_138245.1, from coordinate 15,244,261 downwards.
TTATCATGGAATCTCAACTTCAATATTTTTAGTAGTAAAAACTTGTTTATATTTTATTAGCTAATTCAATAAATGCTAACTTGCTAATTGGTAACACAATGCTTTGGTAGCATTAGCATAGCATAACAATTGCTGAATGAGTATGGCAATACAGAACATTTAACATAAACCTGTTCACAAACTAAGCTCATGCACTACTCATCACCATGATAGTAACCCCCCCCCCCAAAAAAAAAAAAACTCATTACAGAAACTCTTCTAAATTATCATAGCAAAACATTAAACACTACTATATCTCACTTGATATTAATATTCACAAAAAAAACATAACCCTTAATTTTAGCATTTATTCTCCCTTTTGAGTGCTATGGCAAAGCATGCTGTGAAATAGAAATCCCAGCCCAGTTTCAGCTAAAGTTAAGTTTGTCTAAATGAAAAGAAACAAGTTCATAAAACTCAAAACAATGAAACAATTCGGATTAAAATGTGTCTGTTTTGTGAACTCAAAAGAAAAAGAAAGTTCTAAATACTCTAAAAAGTTATTTGGCCGAACAAATTTGTTTAATTTAAGTTTGCCCTGCTCAAACCAATTAATCATTTTGAGCGTTAGGGTTTGCAGTGCATCTGATTTTTTATATCAGCTAAGCATGCTGAGGACTTCTAAGCTTATCCAATTATGATGTCTTCGCATTACGGATCCAAGAGGTAACATATAAATTGCAAACAAAATTGGTCCAAACAGGAAGCCCTGAAGAACATCACAGTTGATTGTAATAATGTTGATGATGATTAAAAAAACAACAACAACCTGTAATAGCATAGAAATGTTCTAAATAGTAATATTAATTGATATGCAAATTTGAATACCTCATTACTTAAAAATATAGCTCTGTCAGATAAGTAATATCAGATAATAGAATAGAATATTTAATCAGAGCAATATTCATCTGACTCAAAAACGGGGGATTTTGAATTAATAAATCTTAATAATAGTGAAAGCATTAAATGTTAACATATAAATCAACATTTAAAATAAAATGTAAAACAAAATCTGCAATATGAATAAATTGAAACCAGTGATGAACAGCTGTTACATTTTGTTATAAAAACAAAAAGACCTGATGCAGTATAGAGACTGAATTTAATAACTAATTAATTTTTGTTAGTATAAATGAATCATACTTTCCAACAGGGCAGGCCATGAACTAACTAAAACTTTTAACAGTCCATTTTATTAATTGAAATAAAGCTAAAAAAAAAAAAAAAAATGATAATAATTTAATTCACTAAAACTGAAAAAAAAGCAAAAAAAAAAATCTAAAAAAATAATAATAATTAAAGCAAAAAAATAAATAATAATTCAAAATAGTAATAAATACTATAATAGTATACAAATATATGAGACCGCTTCAATGCTACATACTTTCTTGGTGAGCGCATTTGATTATGACCTCAGCTCATTCAGTGTTAAAGTTGTCTGCACAGTACACTATGAAATGTGATGTAATTTGTTGTAAAATGTACTGTAGCTTGGTTTAAAAAAAAAATAAATGTTATAGAAAAATGTAGCTAAATCAGTAATGGACCTCTTTTTAGTTAGTTCGAGTTGAACTCAGCGGATCAGCATTCTGTACGCTGGCTCTCAAAACAATGCTGATGCCAGTCATAAGGCCATACTTGACCCGGGGGAAGAGGCCGCTTCAGTCTTATGTTGGCATTGTAGTCATGACTTTCATATCCAATTACATATACAATTCATTCATTCTCCCGCTTTCTGAACCTGTATGAGCTTTTTTTCCCCTTAAAAAAATAAAAATATTATCCTATCAAGAAATTTGCCATGGATCAAGAGCACAGCATACAGAATAATGTGGACCTACGGTAAATACAAAAGCTCCGGTGAGCACAGAGATGGTGCTTTCTATGTATCCCTTGGGTTTCAATGTGAGCATTAACTTTGTCACATTGCATCTCTCACTCAAACCAGCTTCAGTTAAATATAACATTTTATTTCCTGAAAAGTCTATAGCTGAGGGGAATAGCAAGTACTACGAATTTTGACAATGTATTACTGTGTTATGTTCTCAAAGCCCCTTTAAGAGCACTCTTTAATACAAAAAACATAATCGGTTGGAAATAGACTCACTATCAATAGTACCCATTGTGTGCAAGAAAGCCACACAAAAAAAAACTGCAAAAAAACAGCAACAACTCTCAGTGTGACGCTCTTATCGAGAAAATAAGGAATACAAACAACTAGAGACACTTCAAATAGTCTTTACTGGAAAACACGGGAGTAACACGACACCTAATTCGAGATAATAACCGACAAGGGACTGAACAAAACAGGGCATTTAAATATTAGGCGAACCAAATGACTGACATGTGATAATTATACCTAACCATCAAAACAAACAAGGAGATAATTAGTAAACTAAACTGAAAGCAGCAGAGAAACAGGAACTAAACAAAAATATCAAAATAAGAGTCCAGGTCCATGACAATCAGCTAATAAACCGATGAATATTCACAGGATAATGTGTGTGCATGTGTGATTATATTTGACTTGAACTATTGTGCTCCTCACCTGACAAACTCTATTATTTATCAAGCAATTTACCATTACTGTAATCCATTGCTGAGAGCAACCAGTCAAACCCTGTCAAATTCAATTAAAGTCTCACTTATTCAGGTTTGTTAGGATCAATTAATTAGAGTGAGAAAAAAAAAATCACAAGCTACTCAATAATTATAAACAATCATCCAAACAATTGCTTCATTAAAAGACTAAAACTGTTGTTGTTTTTTAAGTCGAAACCTCCAGGCAAAGGAGTCCATCAATAGATGAATTAATTACGTCAATAAAAGAACTGACAAGTGAGAAACGATGACAAAGGCAGATGATCTTGACAGGGGAATTTCAAGGTATGTGATCAATTTTACTTAAATGCCAACGTGCCCACACAAGCAATAAGCCCATGCTCAGGTTCCCGAAAGCCGAACCGTCCTTGTATTCTGACCCAAGAGAAATTGCGAGGCTGTTTCCCAATTTAATGTTTAATGAAACAGCTTAATGACATTTTATTATGGGTGTAATTATGGTGTACAAACACTCACAGAATATAGAGCACAATGTCCAGGAATACTACCCGTGTAGTTTAATTTAACTGATGAATGATCTTGGATTGTGGGTATTCGCTGAATACATTTTATAGACTGTTAAGCTGGAATTAGCTTTCAAATCCGCTTTAATTCCTTATAAAGAACTTTTTATTTACTAGGCCAAATGAAATCATGGTGAATTATTGTAGCTATGTATAGATATATACATTCGAGGCCAGAAGTGATGTCTGGACTAGGATAATTGACACCCTCACCCCTTTCCAAATATTAATAATAATAAAAAAAAATTGTTATAGATTGTGTAAGCATATTGCATAATTGTGCTTGCATGGAGTCAGTTGTTTTATTTGTGATAAAGCAGTGAAACATGCCAAATTGTGCGGACATAATTTTTGGCCAAGCTGTCACACAAAGAAATAATGAGCACATGCAAAAACAAGAAAGAACCAACGACATATTAGTACCTGATTATGTTGTAGTAAATCTATGCTTTTTTTCCCCCTGTGAGCTTTTTGTTTTTCTATGCATATAGTCAAAATAAAACTTAGCTGTAGTTTGCCTTTTTTGCCAAATAATTTTGTCAGATAAATACCTTGAACAAGTTTAATGTTTTATTCTTCCCTCATACTTAAAATATTTTTAAACACTTAAATATTTCCATGTATTTTGATGGTTTAATCGAACTTGTAGCATCATTAAAAACAAATAGCCCCTCTTGACATCACTTTTGGCCACTAGTATATAATATATTTGTGACCACATGGTCAATGTTTAAAATTTGCTTAGTGGGATATATCACAATTTTTTTTTAATTCTGTCATCATTTACTCACCCTCATGTTATTCCAAACCTGTAAGTCCTGAAACACAAATGAAGATTTCTGTCCCTCCATTGGCACTCTGCAACTACCACTTTGACGCTTCAAAAAGTATATACTGTAAAGTAATGTATTGTATATACTGTAATGGATATGATCGCTTTATATGATGAACAGATTTAATTTAGGCTGTTATTCACGTATAAACATTCATCAACTCACACATTAGTTTTGGTAAACGGAAGCTCAATCATGTTCGCTTGACGTGTGCGTTACACAGCACGTTTGAGCTTCTGCAAGAACCAATGAGATTTGTTTTTGCATATCAATCAAGTACGGTTGTGCTTCTGTTTTTGTTTGCTGATCAATGTTCATATGTGAATAAAAGCCATAATTAAATCTATTAATTTAGCTTTATCTCTTCAGAAAACAGAGGACTAAACCGCCTGATTCATATGGATTCGTTTTACGATCTCTCAGATTTAAAATGTCTTCATTTGTGTTTCGAAGATGAACGAATGTCTTATGGGTTCGGAACATCATGAGGGTGAGTAAAGTATGACTTTTTTTTAACTATGACCCTTTATATGTGATTAGTGATCTAAATAGTGCAGAATCTATCTTAAATATCTTCTTAAAAGTTCTCTTTATAAGTAGCATTTTTTAAAATCTAAAACAATAAATAAATACTCTTCTACTACAGTATATTACTATATAAGCCATCCTGTTTTTTCAACCCAAATTGGAGGACCGCTAATTTTCTATGTTTCATTTATGAACACCCACTGGTGAATTTTGACTTGACGTGAACCATCATAAAAAATCAAGACTCCACGATCTATGTGTGAATATTGTTGAAAGTTAAAGATAAGTTTGCAAAATATTAATGTGACCTCTGATGTAACATTCATTAAACCGAGCTCAAAAATTTAGAGATTGTCAGAAGGATCCAGCTCAAGCTCTCATACAGCCAATAATACTCTGATCCAGAATTATGCATGTGCATTACTGATGCTGCGCTGCCCTGCAGGTAGAAATGATAAGCAATCTCACTGCATCTAATGACCTATAAGCATATATGGGTCTGCGCGATAAATTATTCATCTGACACAATGCGCAAGGTTCATTTCTGGTTCAGAGCGACCCCATTTTTACACTAAATCCGGAAACAACATTTTGGACAGCACCCAAATGTGAATGCAGGGAGACCTGTGGGGGTGTAAATGTGGTGGAGACTTGTCAAGGAGAAAGAATGACTCCAGAATGAATAATTCAACGAATAAACACTAGCTCAACAGAACAGCCTGACTTTAAATATATGATTTCAGCCTATGCTGAGAGCACATTATAGTATTTTCAGTATTTTCCGACTCAGACTGAGTTAGACGGTACTATCACTTGTAATGATATAATGATCAAGTGCATGTGGAATTCTCGCGGACCTCCGTCGGCGGTAAGATTAGAAGATGTACCCAATACTGCGGGAAAGTGCCTCCTGCAGCCCATTCTACTAATATCAATCCAATGATCTGAGGAAATCGGCCATCTACAAAGAACTGTGGTTTTCTCCATCAGAGATGAAGAGGAGCCTGAATCAGTGCTTTGAGGAACAAAAGCCGGACTTCTGCTAATTGCTTTTAAAATGGCAGTGGGTAGAAAAAAATTGTGAGAACTCTCACAAAAAGAAGGCCTGGCTAGAATTTGAGCTATAAAACCTAATTATACCCCACAAAAGCAGTCTGTTCCATTTAGAATAAAAAGAAACCCAGAGCAATAACAGCCATGCCATTAACAATTAGTCTCCACTGCACCTAATTAGACAGAGGAGATAAAAAACAGGTTCTAAATTTAAACCGTTTGCCTCGTATATTCCGTGAGGCTCGATACACTGTGCAAATTGCATCTAAAGACCCACAGCATCCAGGGTTCATGACTGTCCATTGAGCAGAAACACAAAGCTATATCTACTGCTTAATGGTAATAAACTTCTTTAGCTAAACTCCAGAGAGGTTACAAATGGCCACAGGACCCCTGAGGGTAAACATCCCTAAATGGTTATTCATTCTATTCTACAGAAAGTAGAGAGACACTAAATTGGGGAATATATGTCCAATTACACTTTTGCTAATGCCTGGATTCTGCGTACTCCACTGAGCCGTGATATGGGCAGTGAGCTCACTGTTAGCATTACAAATATTTCAAAAAGCATTAAAAATGTCATGAAACAGTGCTAACAAAGCCATTTTACTCTCATATTGTGGTTTATTGAAGTAAAACAAGATATTCAAGAGAGGAAAAAACAATGATGATATGAATATGTAATTGATTGGATGGTGAAAAGTGATCTCTCAATGACAAATTACAAATGGCCCCTTCCTCTTCAGGTGGTTGAAGGGGAAGGGGCTAAAAAAAATGCGAGGGCTTGGTGATGTCAGCTGAAATTGTAAGTTGTTTCAGAGGAGGAGCAAATGCTGAGCCCTGCCTTAAAATGTTTCTGATCAATCCTGCAACGACAACTGTTATAATCCGCCATTTCTCAGGCGAGATTTTACTCTTTAGAATATGATTTGTGGCTGGATAGTTTTAACACAATTTCACAGAAAAAAAAAGACGAAAAAAGTCCAACAACAAATATACCAATATAATTGATGGATGGATGGATGGATGGATGGATGGATGGATGGATGGATGGATTGGATGGGATTTTTGAAACACCATGCATTACTGAATCAAATAGGAACATGTATTAAGAAAGTAAATGGTCAATTTCGATTTAATGCAGACTTCAAAGTTAATTCCCCTTTTGTAACTAACAAGCCATTTTCCTTCTAAAATGCATCCATAAAAACTAGAGCTGGAAAATAAAGAGTAAATATACTGCACTGCTTGTAATGACATCAAAGAATAAGTAAGTGGTATCCTTTGAAGGACACTGTCATAATGTTAAATCCTTTTGGATTTGTGATGGGCTTAACAAAATATAAAAAGCACTGGTCAAAAGCCAAAGTACTACCTTATCCAAAACAATAATGAAAAAGCACATGGACTGGCCAATAGGCCGTTCCATCCTGTCTGTCAATACAGCATAGATACCAATAAACCCTCTTACACCCCCTCCCCCCTCCCCCGTTCTTAGCAAATAGTCATAAGACAACCCTGCAGTCCATTTAAAGGCCAACAAATTAAACAGAGAGCCTTTACGCCCCTTTCCTCATTAAATCCTAAAACCTTGTAAATGTTAAAGAGAGTGTTGCTGGGTATAGCGCACATGCTCCCATTATAGAACTTATTGGTTAGACCACCGGAAAACACAGACCGTAAAGCTATCCCATCGCACACCTTGAGTGGCCTTTTTCTATTTGGCAAGAGATGTTGCCAGATTGCCTGCCTAACTTGCATTTAGCATCTCGCTAACCTTCAGACTGCTTTGACCTAATATGACAGGAGTTTTTGCATTGACGCTTGGCAGGGAAACGCCTGACATGGCTGTGAAATGTATGGCCATATGGAATTCTTGGACTGGCTTTGGAACGTGCTGTTGGTACACTTCCCTGCACGGCAGTCTCCCATTTTCTCCTTCCCAGGGCATAAGACACAGCTTGGCATTTTTCGACAAAACTGGCCATTCTCAGAGGCGTGAATGCAAAGGCCGGATCACTCTGCCTCACCCTTGTCTTACAACGGTGTGACGAATAAGCCACCTGCTCTCATCTTCCCAGCTCCTACCATCCATTTGTCCACGTCCCTTTCGTAATAAGGCCCCATTTTCAGAACCACTTAGTTGTAGACGCAAATAAATGTGGCACACTTTAACAAGGTAAAATGTGTTTCTACTCATGGCTAAGATGGAGGACCAAAAATTCAGAAACGATTCACATTCCTCCCACACACGTCAAATGGTATTTATGAGTAAACCACACGCTAGAAGTTTATCTTTCCTGTCACTGTTTCTAAACTCAATAAGCTGTAAAGATTTAATGACTATGATGCCCATCTGCCTTCACTTGGAGTGTCGCAGAGCTCTAAATTAATAACATTTGTATATAATTCAGTTTTAATTTATATATTTTATGTCTTTGGTAACGTTTAACAGACTTATATAAAAGGGCAGAATAGCTCTGCATGATATTGGAAGAATATCTGGATGCATCCAAGGTCCACATTAAGGTCAAAGAATTGTGAAACTTCTCATTAAAAGCACAGTAGGGTTAAACCGGTTCAGATACCGTAGAATTAAAGGGCACCTATTATGCAAAATTCACTTTTACATGGTGTTTGAACATAAATGTGTGTTGGCAGTGTGTGAGCAAAACCACCCTAGAATGATAAAAATCCACCCAGTAGTTTTTTTACTATCTCAATAAATCATAAGCACTGTCTCAGAACACCCTGTTCTAGATTTCCCTCACTGTGACGTAGAAATGAGCTAAGCCCCACCGACGTGATTTGATTGACATCTGGTTTTGGCATAGACCCCGCCCTCGGTGATCTGCATCCTCGACAGCCGGTAATGTCTCCTAAGAAGTGTAGGTGTTCTGTTGTGGGATGTAAGAATGGACATACTAGTCTCCAGTCTCCACTGACATCAGAGCCACTGAAAACGCAGCGGATGGATTTTATTTATGAAGAAAAGGCGCCACTTAAACTTCCTAAATACGAGATTCATTTTCTGACTGACTGTTTAGTGAACGAGGGTCAAAGTTAATCCTCAAGTGTGGATCGTTGCCTACTGTTCGCGATCCAACGTCACCTCTATGATTTATGAGCAAATAGTCATTTCAATCGATGTCAGCCAGTTCAACAACAAATGCGTCTAAAGCTATTTATTGTCGTTGTCATAGGATGTCTCAAAAAACAACGTCAGACAGTTTTATGTCACGTAAGTTAGGCATTTTTTTGCAGCATTTACAAATGTAAATAAATTAAGGTCTGCTCTATCTCCATAGACAGTAGGCTATATAAACGTCTATCTCCCTCCCCTTAAGAAATAAATAAATAAATCATTTGTCCTTAGCAAACGTTATCACAGTAGTGTGTGTGTGTGTGTGTGTGTGTGTGTGCAGGTTCAAAAAATTGCGCGAACGTTATCACAGTTCGTGTGTGTGTGTATGTGTGTGTGTTGCACATCCATAATGGCAAAGGGGACGCGATTAAAACTTTGTAAGTACATAAATGTATCAAATAACCATTCCGAGACGTTTAGTCCATTCTCTTTCGTGTTTATTCTGTGCCAGACTCTCTTCATCATCTGGGTCCAGCAGCAGGGCGGGGATATGCAGCTCATTTACATTTAAAGTGGTAGACGCCAAAACAGCTCTTTTTAAAACAGGCCCCAAAAATGACATTTTCAAATGGTTATAATAAATTAACTGTGGGGTATTTTGTGCTGAAACTTCACAAATGCATTCTGGGGACACCCAAGACCAATATTACATCTTCTAAAAAGGGGCATAATAGGTGCCCTTTAACATACCCTAAAGACAAAAGTTTAGCACACAAACCGCTAGGTCACATTCACTTTAATATGACCCTGTGTATCTGCACTAGCACTCATGGTGATGTATTCTAGTTTCTTAGCTATCGCTGCTGGGTAATTAATATCTGGCATCATGTCTTTACTATCTCAGTATTCTTCTTCACATTAACAAAAACCTTAACTAATTGACTCTTGACTGGGATGATCACTGGAGATCAGCTAATTACCTTTTAATGCATGAATACCTAAAAGTCATTAAAAGTGGCTCAACCTAGCAACCAGCACCACGAGACAGATGTGGTGGTGTTAGAGTGTCAAGGCCTCCTTAATTACACACACTTAAACTCTCTGCCAAGAATTTCTTTGCCTCTGCAAGTGGAAAAAGAACTATGAGACATAACTCTGCTGTAATTTAATACTAAATCAAAGGATATTAAATCTAACAGCATTAATCCTTTATGATTGTAAGACTTAGCATTTTCTGTCTAAGCCTGGTAGTGTTTACATACTGTAAGTAAATAATTGTATATTTAGCACCATTTGCTGAGGCAAGAATTGTTATGATCGCTCAGGGTTAGGGATCTGAACAAACTGATAACGCTAAAGGCTCGTTCCCACCAACAACGATAACTAGAAAGATAACTACATCAGCATCCACACCAATGCACCAAAGCATTCTGTTTATTCTAAGAGTTCATTTCAGTTATGTTGTCTGTCACTTTAATGTTCGATCTCAAGTGGATCCTGTTCCCCTTCAAGGGAACGAGTCGCTGTGTCTATGACGCTTTGGGAACGCCCCTGCGTGATTGCGACTCAAGCACCTGTGTCAACTAATCCAATGGCGAGAGTGAGCGTCACGGGCGGGTGACGTCACGACCAGGAAAGGATAAAAGCACATCCGGTCTGACCAGCATTAGCTTCTGTGCCTCAGCAAGCACTCTGTGTTCATACTGTCTGTCTTATTTATTATTGTCTGTCAATGTATCTGTCACAAGCATAGATATTATGGCGAACAAACAAACTTTACATCATGTGTTCCTCCCTGTCCTCGTTTCATTACGGGTGGGGATTTATGTGTTGTTTGTTTGAAACGGAGCATGCTCTATCAGAGCTCGAGGGCACTGACTATGAGCATTGTGAGTTACTTTCGCTTTACACACTCCGTTCCCCCCTGTCACTCTTTGAGGAGGGTGTTCAGGCTTGCTTTCCTCACAGTACCGGCCCCGTTGTTGCTGAGGCAGCACGGAAGCTGGAATTGTGGGATTCGTAAATGGATCTCACGGAGGGGTTGGAGACGGGCTCCGCCTTTTTCTCTGCCTTCACCCGGGGGATCCAGCACTCTCTCTCTGGGATCACGAGTTTTTAGAGTTTTTGACTTCCATTTGAGGGCCTTCCAGTTTTTCACGATCTCCACTAATAAAATTTGAGATCCCGGATCAAACCCTTTCAGCTCGGTTTTTCAGTTCTCAAAATACATATTTAATAAAGGGTTGCTGAAAGAGCTTGGGTAAGGGGCCGAAGCCAAAGGCATAACAGACGCTTGCGAGCTCACAGTCCTGCCACGGCTTAAGGCTCCCCTTAAGACTCGGCATTATCCTCCAGGCCAGTTAGAACTACTTTGGCCCTTAGGCATAAATGGGGGATGCTGGGCGGAGCAGCCCCAGCCATTAACAAATTCTTTGTACAGTATAGAGTGTCGTTTCCCGTGCTCCCCCTCAGAAAGATTGGGGACCGGGATGGCATTCTCAACCGAAGCCTTTGAAGCAGAAGATGGATCTGAGGACTGTTGTTCCTGCGAAAAAGGCTTCCGCCAAAGAAAGGTCCTGACACCACTGGGCTGCCCTGACCAGGGTGGAGCGATATACACCTCAGTATATGGTGCCCGCCCCACCTCGGTGCCCTCAGGGCGCCTTTCTACCAACCCCACCGCCCTTGGTGCCTCAGGGCACAGCAGTCTCCAGCGAGCACACGGCTCAGTGTCACCACGACGCTGCGTCAAACTTTCACCCTCTGAGTGGGGTTCAAAAACAACCAGTTCGGGTTTATACTGTCAGTATGCTTTAGGTCCCCGAAGTGGCTGTCCCAAACACACCAGAGGCCAGTCTCGAGAGGCTGGTATCCTTAGTAGACTATCTGACAGAATGGAAGAATCTGCCAAATATATCTCAGTGTGTCTTGCAGATCATAGAGTAAGGCAACAGAATGCAGTTCGGTTCTAGTCCACCACGCTACAATGGGGTGTTGCTCACGTTAGTGCATCCCGAGCAGGCTCTGGTAATGGAGCAAGAAGTGAAAACTCTGTTAGCGAAGGAAGCTATAGAACAGGTGTATTCACCCGACAGAGAATCAGGTTTTTACAGCCGTTACTTCCTTTTCCCGAAAAAGGATGGGGGGTTGCGTCCTATACTAGATCTACGTCAGTTGAATCGTGCAGTCAAGAACCTCAAGTTCAAAATGCTGACACTCAAACAGATTGTGACTCAAATCAGATCCGAGGACTGGTTTGTCACGATAAATCTAAAAGACGCATATGTCCTTATCTCCATCCTCGATCAGCACAGTAAGCTCCTGAGGTTTTCTTTCGGGGGCAAAGAATACCAATATCGGGTGCTTCCATTCGGTCTAGCTCTATCACCCCGCATGTTCACCAAATGCGTAGATGCAGCTCTGGCACCGCTCAGGCTGCAGGGAATATGCATTTTGAACTAGATAGACGACTGGCTAATTCTAGCAGAGTCAGAGCAGTTGGCGGTTCGGCATCGAGACGTCCTCGCACACAAGCAGAAATTGGGGTTGAGACTCAATGCCAAGAAGAGTGTGCTACACTACAGAGAACCATTTTCCTAGGTGTGGTTTGGGATTCAGTCATGATGCGAGTTGTTCTATAGCCTGCTCGTGTAGCTGCTATCCTCACAGCCACATAAGAGTTAAAGCTAGGCCAGTCACACACTGTGAAACAGTTTCAGAGACTGTTAGGCTTCATGGCAGTGGCGTCCAATGTGATACCCTTTGGCCTGCTGTACATGAGACCTTTGCAGTGGTGGCTCAGGACCAAAGGAGTCTCCCCGAGGGGAAATCCACTTTGTATGATCAAGATCACGCGACGGTATCTCCGTGCCTTGGTTATATGGAGGAAACCTTGGTTCCTATCCCAGGGTCCAGTGTTAGGAGCTCTTTTCCATCAAGTTGTGCTCTCAACAGATGCTTCCCTCACTGGCTGGGGAGCGGTGATGGAAGGCCGTTCAGCTTAGGGTCTCTGGAGGAGGCACATAAATTGCCTGGAGATGATGGCAGTCTTCAATGCATTGAAACACTTCCTCTCAGACCTGAGGGGCCATCATGTGCTTCTCCGGTCAGACAACACATCGGTGGTCTCCAATATAAATCATCAAGGGGATCTGCGTTCACGTCCTCTATGCAAACTGGTGCACCAGATTCTCTTGTAGTCCCTAGGGTGCTCTCCCTGAGAGCAGTTTATATTCCGGGGCATCAGAATGTAGGAGCAGACATCCTGTTGAAGCAGGGGCTGAGGCCCGGGGAATGGAGGCTCCACACCAAGGTGGTGGAGCACATTTGGGGGGTTTATGGCCAGGCACAGGTGGATCTGTTCGCGTCTCAGGATACGACGCACTGTCCACTTTATTTCTCCCTCACACACCCAGCTTCCTTGGGGCTGGACGTTGTGGTATAGACATGGCCGAGGCTACGTCCATACCTTTCTCCCCAATTACTCGGCTTCCAGGAGGCCGAGCTGACTCCCTCGGAGATTCCAGTCAGAAGGGACCTTCGAAGTGGGAGTCTCAAGTGGGAGGGGTGCCTATGGTGCACATTTCCTCTGTGGTGCTTGTAGACCAGGATAGGAGTATGGCGGCTTAGAAGCCTTATTATATAAGGAGGTATCCCTGCAGGATGTGGTATGCGGCAGGCTGGTCCTAAACTGAAGCTAATGCCGGTCAGACCAGATGTTCATTGCTATGGAATATACTTCATCAGATTTCTTTATCAGTTAGCACTAGCTAGTAGGCTAAGCTGTTAGCTTGCTAAATAAAGGCTTTCTAAAAAACGCAAAAACCATGTGATCCATTTGATACAAGAAATCGCATACAGTACTTCCATACTATATAGTAGGTGAAAAACAATATGTGAAAAGGGTAGTCTGTCCAAATTCACAATAATCACAGAAGGCGAAAAGATGACCTACTATTTCTAGCAAGTTTCCGAAGCACACATTCAATGGACACTTTACTACTCCATGAGAGGATTTGTGAACTGACACTGGTTATGTGTGTATATAATGGTAATGTAAGTATGTTCAGATTACATTCATACTACACACATTCATTTACACAGCTTTCTTAGCCAATGGAATCATTGTTTTCGGAAAGAGGACAGGATTACGCTACAGACATGAACGATAGCTCAAATCATGCAGCTTATTGAGGAGATTTAGGAGTGGGTGATATACCGATAGATAACCAGTAGAAATTTGTCACACAGTTAAGATTTTGTACTATAGTCTCTACATCGCGGATGCACGCTCACATGGTGTTTCTTTGCTGCACCATCACAAAAGCTTAACATTTGCATGCGTTTTTATGCATTGCTGTTTAAAAACAAGTGATTTTAACAGTTGAAGTGAAATAAGCAGTGAAAGAAATAATTTCTGAGCGCTGTTTAAGAGACGCACGCACATAAAGTCATTGCTCATACAGCGTGTAAGAACTGAACTTTCATTTTGCAGTACAAAGTACGAATGTTCTTTTTGCAGCTTTATTGGGTTTGAACGGTCAAATACATATACTTATGTGTCAAAATGGCCGTCTTTCCGAGTATCCTTGTAAACACAGTCATTTATGTCTCAAATAAAGATAAACAGTTGAGAAAGAAAGCGCATATGTATCAGTATATTAGATCAGTGTATTCGGGTATTTCTTTTGTTATATTGAAATAGATGATGATGTACACTGTAAAAACGACAACTCAAAATTGTTCACCTTACTAAGATTTTTGCATTCACTGACAATAAAATTGCTAGTTGTAACTTGAACTATCTGTTGTAAGCCACTTGAACACACTTTCAGACGTTTCTGCGGAAAAGTTCATCTTATTTTATAAATTGAGTTGATTTTATTTTGAAGTTGTAGTTGACACCCAGTTAGAGTGAGGTCAACTTATCTGCGCATGCTCATTTGAAATTTGTCATGGCAACCGGCAGCGACAGGGTTTCCAAGGATTTTCCCAGGAGCTCCCTTCGAAAGTTTGAAAGTTTGCGTCCGCCATCTTGTCACAATGCCAGCGGTAACTTTCCCTGACGTCTTTGTCGAAGAGCAACATTCCTTCTAACGGGTAAGCTAATCATATGAATATGTATATGCATTTGGCATTTGTATTACATTTCATTGCGGGAATCAAAATCGATAAATCATAACCAGGCGAGGCGTTTATGGCAATACAAAATCCCCCACTAGCTAATCGGTTAGAAGCTAGCTTATTTTGAACAGCTAAGCTCAATATAATTATTGTCCGCATATTAATTGAAAGATTTGTGTTGCCGTTATGTTTGTTATTCTCGATGAATGATGGCATTGTTTTATGCACGTCTGCTTTGCTCATTGACATGAAACCGAAGCACCGGCGGTGGTTATAGTTCACATTGCTGCTCGTGACCATGCGCTGCAACCAAGGTAGAACTAACGTGCTAAAACTGTGATGCAAAACTTCGGTTTGATATGGTAGTTAACTAGATAGATATAGCTTCTAGCATGCGACCTTGTGTGTTTTAGCCCTGAAGCTCAACAGCATTAATGTGAACGGTTGCGAAGTATGTCACTGTGTTCATTTTCTATGAAGTGTTGCTTCTGCAGCTTTGCCAGCGCCAGTCAAGAGCGTCTGCTTAGGCACCATCGGCTCAGGCACGGAAGAGGAGCTTACTGGCCGTGTGTTTACAGTGACTGTGTATGTACTTTTAAAACACCTGGCGCCTTAAAGTCACATTTGACCAGATCACATTGTAGGACAGCCAAAATACAAGATAAATTCACCTTTTTTTGTGATCTATGTGAATTCTGGGAAATCTGCACAGAGCAGTCTTTCTTCACACAAGAAAGAAAGAAAGAAACACTACTTGCTTTGGGTATAAGATTACTTGTTTACATTGCCCATATTATGGTACTGAAACCTGATGTATTTGCTTTGGGCATAAGATTACTTGTTTACATTGTGGAATTGTAAAGCTGTTTGTTCCAAAGTCATTCAAATAAACATGCATAAATTAACTGGTTTACTGTCAGTGGATGATTTAATGTGGGGGGGTAATTTAAACTCAGAATAGTAAGTTATTACAGGGGATGGTAATCTGAACTCAAAATAGTAAGCTTTTACAGACTTGAAAGTTCCCAGTTCCTGGGAAGTGTGAGATTTTTACTTGGGCCAGTAAGCAACTACCCTGAACAGCCTAGCAACCACTCAGAACATCCTAGCATTGCGATGTTAAGTTTTGCCACATTTCTTCAACAAGTTCTTCATAAATAAATAAATAATCTAATATGTCAATTTCAGTAAAAAAAAAAGAAGAAAAAAATTCTGGATGCCAGTCAGTTTCACCGTAAAATGCACATTTTGCTAAGGAAATTAATTCAGAAAGTCCTTGATTATGACATTTTCTTAGTCCAAAAAGCTGTACAGCACATCCAAAAGACAAACACAGAGGTCCATTTGGTCTAAAAATGACCCTCACCACAACCCACTCCCACCCCCCTAAAAACATCCGAAGTGAGTTTGACCTCGGCTACCCATCAGGCAGGAATATAATAGATAATTTGGCCAGTAAATGGCAGGTATTACTGCAGTGTCTCCTCTCGGAGGCATATGATTTAGAAAGACACTCAGGTAATAGCTTTGCAAATTTCCTCTGCCATCTCTCCACGCTTCTGCACATCTGAGATGTTGGGAGAAAGGTGAGAAGTCAATGACTATCCATCAAAACATCAATCTCCATTTATTCTCCTCTCAGCTCTTAAATACTAAACACGACGACAAACGCTATCATGTGTGCCAACCCCCAGGGGACCCCAACACACTATAGTCAAGCAGGTCACACAGGAAGGCCTGTAATGTCAGTGACGTCTGAGACAGTAGATCTTTTTTACAATATCCACAAATCTGTTGCATTACTACTAGTAAAGATCTGAGCGTTGAGCAGAAACAATGATTCTAAATAAGTATGTAATCATGGGCTCTTGTATATTAAGGTGCAATATACAAGATGCAACATTACAAGATGCAATGTTCGCCCAGTAGTCCCAATGATTGGCTGAAAAGCAAATACGTTGGCAGATTAAAGGGATAGTTCGGCCAAAAATGATATTAAACCCATGATTTACTCACCCTCAAGCCGTTCGAGATGCATATGTCAATCATTTTTCAGACGAAGACATTTTCAGTTATTTTAGAAAATGTCTTAGATCTTTCAGTGGTTATAATGTCAAGTTATGGGGTCCACCTCCTTCAAGTCCCAAAAATGTGCATGCATCCTTCACAAAAGTAATCCATCCGGTTTCAGGGGGGTAAACGAAGGCCTTCTGAGGGTAATCCGTGCGGTTTTGTCATAAAAATATACATATTTAAAACTTTATAAATGAAAATAACTGGCTTCCGGCAACGGTCGACGTGTGTTCACGGGAGATGGATGCCGGCGTATGACGGCAGTAAATTGACAAGCGCAAACCTTAGTAAATCACCTTGCATGATTCATTTAAATCATTGTTTTCAAATCAAATTTTTCACAGCATGTCTTTAGTAAGTGCTGAGAATATTTTTTCAACGCCAAATGAGGGTTTGCGGTGGCGCAAGCTGTTAGTAAATCTGTCCTTATGTGCCCCTCACCCCCACCCCAACCTTAAAAGAAAAAATTACTGGACAAGTATGTTTAAAAAACAAACAAATAATGTACACTCATAGGAGATCATGGGATATTCAGATTACAGACTAATAGAACATGTTGCTAATGTTACAGGTATTCATTTTTTCTTTATTAAAAAATAAGCTGTGCTGCCTCATGGTCAATATATTATATATTCCTGCAATATCAGAGTTTTGTGACAGTGCCATCTAGCCAATTCTACTTCAACAGAGGAGATCTGATTCAAATTTCAAACAGATGCAAAGACTAGAGCCACTGAAATGATTAATTTTTAAAAAATTATGTTTCCACCTTATTTATAACATAAGAACGGGTGTGGCCATTTTAAACTTGAATTTGTGAGGCTTTCGGTGTCAGCAGTTATTACTTAGTTGTGCAAAAACAGTTCATTATGCTGCTGGATGTTGTACTTCTTTTCAAATTACTTTAATTGATTAACGTACTAATGAACACACTAATTTGTAGTGCAGTTGTTTTACCGTTTACTGCACTTTGTTAAGTGTGTCACACATCAGACGTGAAGCGCCTAATGGGGGGCAACATCATAATAAAATTTCAGCTGATTTAGATAAAACTAGAATAAAATAAAATACAATTATTAGATGACTCTGCCTTGGCAACTAACTGAAATGTGTTTAAGTTGAAGTACCAAGCAGCTTCCATTATGCTATCTTTGTCCAGACCACATTGAGAATGAGCTTTCATTCACAAGAAACATTTGGAATAAAATAACCTTTACAGTAAATTGCTTTTGATGATAACCTACTGAGCGACAGTGATATTTTTACATTTCTAAAGCTTTTACACCAGGATGCATTAGTGCAGAACCATTTAAACTTTTCAGTGTGCATATTTAGTCCACAGCTTTACAAACACTGCTCCATGAAGTTGGCATCTACGAAAAGCAAACAAGCAGGAGGACGTGTTAAAGCCTCCAGCTCGTCTGTGGCTGGCAATTTTGGAAATCATCACACGGTTGCAAATGTAATACTGCTATAATCTGCGTTTTCCCCCGTTTCCCACCCTTTCACGTTCTATCAGTCTGAGACCACGTCCTGCGAATACATATTTGAAATGTAAGCTGTTAGCATCTGGGAAGATTTGAGAATTTTAGATGTAGCTTTTATCAGGAAAAATACCAATTAACAAATCCTTTCACAGCTTTTCCGGAATCGGAAACAAAGAGAGCCCGGCACAATTAAGTTCACGTCTCTGTGGTCAGGGACTGATAAGACACACAATCCAAGAGACAGCCCAAAAAGAGAAACAGTCACAACACACTGACAACACTCGCAGGCTCAAGCCAAAACCACAATGACTCAAATTACGGCTCCACAAAATGTTGATGGCCTGCGACTCGGGGCGTATTTCAAATTCGCAGACAGGGGTAGAAAAGGTTGGAGAGGCTGTTATGGGATGTGACCATTCTCTTTTTTACTGTTTTTTAGGAGGAAGGAGGAGCAGAATTAGCCAAGCTTGTCATGAGGGGTTTCCTAAATGGCAGAGTGCTGGTTAATCAGAAGCAACGGTTCAGATCACTGACAGATTTAGTGTGGAAAGCCTGTGAACGGCTCTAGCATAATGTCTTACATCAGTGTTTTTGTTGCCAACGACCCTTAAATATTATATAAAGACAGCATTATATATTTTTTATGTATACAGAACAGATTCATTTATACTGTGTGAGAAAACAGCAGTATTATAAATGGCAAAATCACCATTTATATTGTTATAATATATACTTAAATCTGAAAATATAACTGGCAAAGATTGCCAACAGCCCCCGGATTGTTGTTTACATTCACTGCACGTCATTACCTTGACAAACTGACAGAAAAAGTATTGACAGCATTTCTTATTTTTCTACCAATTAGATATAAATATTGTGTCTTGTAGAGGAGAAACTCTATAGAAAAATGTTTGATACACAACATAACGTAACATGACATGACATACCGTAACATAAAAGTCACACCGCTGTGTTGTAAATGCACACGAACGAGAAGATGACGATAAACAGGCAGTCTTTAATAAATCCATAGGTATATCCACAAAAAGAGAACAGCAATCCAACACAAATCAACCATAGACGAATCCTGACCACAATGAATAGAAACAAAGGAACACCACACTGGCAAACAAGGTGTTTTAACAGATCCTTAAAATTTAAGGATATTGAACTGAATGATGAAACTGAAAGCTGTGACTGTGACAAGACTAGGGCTAAGACTGTGGCATTATTGTATATGTGACCTATCAATCATGTCAATTGATAGGAGCATTAGATTCTATGTATCACTTTCATTCTTCTATTTTTTCTTTCTCATTAGAGCTAAAAAATCCAACTAGAATCTCTGGCTTGATACTGTGATAAGGTACCTGGTCTGACCCTTGTGTGTTTTGTTCCTTCTAGCTGCACAGGTGGACAGATAGATCCTGTGTCTGTTCCAGCTCTGCTGATCAAGGATCAGGTGGCCTTTCTCACAGTGATAGGGCACAACATGATGCCCAAATTACAAAAATAAACAGCTTTCTGGAAGCTTCCCAGGCCATGCATACTGGGTAACCCATTCCACCTGAGTTATCGTGATCATATGTCATATAATTTTAAAAGTAGTGTCCATCATGTCTTGGGACTCATTTTTCATTTGTATCTATGTGGGTGTATTGGCGGTTGATGTGTTTGTGGAGTTATTTTGTTTTTGAAGATTACTAAGTTTGGTATGTTATTATTGAAATTAAAAAGGTAATTGTGACTTTATTTATCATAATTTAACATCTAACTTTGACTTTATTTTCTCACCATTGCGACTATCACAGTTGTGTACAGTATGTATGTCTCACAATTGCGACTACATATAGTGACAATTTAAAAATTACATCTTTATTTCTAATATTTGCAACTTTATATCTCAAAATTGTGACTATTTCAATCATGACAACTCTCAAAATAGTTTGAGCATGTTGGTGAAAATGGAAATGTTAATGCATTTGGTCTTGGCGGACTAGATCTGCTGTGCCGCTGCTGCTGCAGAGCAAATATGGACTTGTTACTGATAATAGATACACAGACGCACACCTGTGAGCAAGTAAGATATGCTGCTGCATAAATAGACATAAATCATGTAGCAGATCTAGGCAGGTGGAGCTGGGGGAGGTGGAGGATTTCAGAGCAAACTATTAATAGACTATTAAAATGTTGAGCATAGCAATCTCATTGGCTGCAGGATCAGCAGAGGCCAATCAGCATGTGCCATGCAGTAATGATGTGATTGCTTGCAGATTACATGTAAAGGACAGCCTGCGCCCTCTAGAGCTTCAAGACTAGTATTACTTGTAATGGTGACTATATATCTAACAAATGTGACTTTAGAACCCCCAAAATTGTGACTATATTTAGCATATACAAATTGCAACAACATAAATAAAAATTGATTATATAGAGTCTATACAGTATCTCAAAATTATACAGTATGTTAAAATTGTGACTATGTTCGGCACACTACAGTATATCAAAATTCCAAACATATCTCAAAATTGTGACTTTATTTCTTGTACTTGTAATTATATGTTTAACATTTTTAACTCCCAAGTTGACATATTTAGCATATCACAATTGCAACAACATACAGTAGTCAACATTTGAAGTGGATCAGAACCTTTTTATCGAAAGTATACATGAATTTTGAAAAAATACCCGTTCTTGTCTTAGGAAAACTTTTTTGATCCACTTCAAATGTTGACTACTGTATATAAAAATTGCCTATATACACTATGAAGACTATATACAGTATCTCAAAATTGTGACAAAATACAGATCACATCAGAAATTCTCAAAACAGTCACTTCTCGTAATTGCGACTTTATATGACACAATTACACCTTATCACATGCTAGCAAACACAAAACAACAATCTAGCAATCCCCCAGATCACTACAGCAAATGCATAACAAAACCCAAGTGGTTTTGCATGAGAGTTTAGCACCACCAGGAACCGCTCACATTTTCTAAAGAAATGTAAAAAAAACACATTAAAAAACCTAGTTGAAGCCTACCATTAACGTCCCTTGAGATAAATCTAACGTGGATAACAATTCTCACGACCGCTCCTCACTGCTGTGAACACCTACAAACCGGCAACAACAAAACGATGCATCTCATTTCCAACTACATCAGTGTGAGATGGAACAACATGGGGAAAAAAAACACAAGGAAGAAAGAAAAAAAAAAAATCAGTCTGACATGAAAAAACTCCACATCCATGGGGCCTTCAACATATTCAACAGAGAAAACACTGCTTCACTGGCGGAGATCGAAAGCAAGCTGAAAGGAAGCAACTTCCTGTTGAGGGCTTTTATGGTCTAATGGGACCACATTGAGAGGAACACACCTCAATTCCTCGTCACTAAAGTCAAATATATTTCCATATTTTTGTGTTGAGTTGTAATTAAATCCCTTCTCTTTTTGACCAAAAACACAAATGGCTTTATTATTATTTTTAGATCTTGCCTTACCACGTGTCTTCTGATTATATTAATATTGATGGTGACACACTGCTGTTTTGGCTGTGGAAGCCTGCAGCTACAATCTGTCAAGAGCTCTGGTGGCATGAGACATAGTCTATGCTAGCCTTTCATCACTGCTGCGTCTTCTTGTGGAGAAGCAGAGGCAGCATGGGGCTAGAGGACTGCGGAGGGGGTCCAAACCGCATGGTCGAGACACGCCGCTGCTCCATTGGAGCGCTCTTAAAACAAAGGGATAACAGTGGAAGGGAGCTTGTCACACCCGACTCCCAGAACAGTGTCTCGGAGCACCACGTTCCCCCTCAAAGTGGCTCTCCCTCCCTCATTTCTTTTTTTTCCCTGTCTCTCTGTGTCCTTGTTTCCACGTTGCTGACTGTCATACTGCACCATGTTGCATGATAAATACTGAATGGAAATCAGCAGGAACTGCAAGGCGTTGTCTGAATATGAAGCTTGTGATTACATTCCAAGAGAATCTGCAGTGTGATGTAAATGAACGAGAACTGAACAGTCAATATTTACAGTAACACTGACCTCAAATAGTTTCAAATGGCATATTTAAGTTGTTCTTTATTTATCTTTAAAAGGTGAAATTGTGTAAGATGACAGAATATGCCAATACTGTTACATGTGGAAAGCAATTTTTGACACACACAGTATATTTACATTTGTGAGAAAATGATGAGATTAAAAGTCAAAAATGACATGTCAAAATTATAAGATAGGCCTTTACGTCAAAATGGTGTCAAAAACTCAGTATCTCTTAATTTCAATTATTGACTACAGGGGGAGTTTTTATCATAATCATATATGAAATATTACCAAAGCATGATTATTTTTCATATGTGGTGGAAATTGGCTCCCATAGTTATAGCTAAATTTATTGTACAGTATTTGCCCCAGAGAGCAAGATTTCAATTTTATTCAAAAGCACATCCATTGCTGTGATGGTCAGGGTTACATAATGTCTTGCACACATTTCATATACATCTATTTCTTATAAAAAAAAAAATAAAAAAAATTGTGTAGGTGGAATTGGAAATGTGCAGAGTTTGCTTTTGGCTAAAAGATCTCATCAGTGAATGTCAATCATCTGTACAGTTTTTTTTTTTTCTTGTAGTTCTTGTAGATCAGCTAATATTTTGCCACATAATAAGATCGATAACGTTATTAATTGCATTTTGCACCCTCAGATGGCACTACAGAGGCATCTGGCTGGATATGAATCTGGTGTATAATTATTATCAGCTAGTTTAGCGGAAATTTCACACACAGAGCGCATCACGTTATCAGACAGGATATATTCCTATCTGGCTTAATAAGGCTCATTCATTTGGATTTCTTATGATGTAAAACAGTATATGAGAGCTTAATCTTGGCCATATTTTACCCTCAAGCTAGCTTTATTGAAATGCCATGCTTAATATGGCTGGGTGATATAACAAAAAACAAAATATCTGTCAGGATTTTATTTACTAGAACACTTTTTAAAACAAAATAATATTAAAAATATATATCATTTCAGTTCCATTTGAGATACACACACATATACATACATATATATATATAAAATAATGCTAAAAGGTTGAAAAATATAAACATGTTTTTTCAGCTCTATTGCCCAGCCATAATCCCTTTATCCTGTGGTTCCCAACAACTCCCTTCGCTGTTCATGACACATGGTGAGGGACACAAAACAAGCTCGTTTACAGACTGTTGTTTGTCACGACTATACACCTCTGAGATCTAACACATCTCTCTCTCTTTCTCTCACCCACTTTTATTCCTGCTCTGTGTAACATCACACATTAATTTTGAGAGATGATTTGCACTTTAAAAATAACAAGAAGTATCATCAGTTCAATATGTATAAGGCGAAATGACATCATCCAGACGGTTTAATTAGAAGTTGGAAGTAGGTTGTAGTTTTCACAGGGCTTTAGGGGGTACAATTTCCTCTGCAAAATCAGTATTAAACTTATTTGTTTTAAAACTAGCTGTGCCCATGCATCTAATTTTGCTCTAAATGACTGTGTATCCTGTCACACAGAAATAATTGCAAAGGGCTGTAGATGGAGTGGCCGCAGCGGTCTGCACTTACAAGAACTGCCACAGTGAAGAATTGATGGGCTTAAACCGTCATTAATATTCAAGGTGAAGTCCCTCTCAGTCTCCAACACTGTTTAGCTGACCCTCCACTCACAAGCTCAAGCCACACATTACTCTTTTCTCTCTGTTTCTGTGTGCCATCACTATTTCTGCCTAGTTTTTTTTCCCTCTTGCACTCACTCCTGTTGCATTTTTTTTATATAATGGGGAGTAAAGTAGCAGCACTACTAACCTAATTACATTGTTCAGTAGTGTGA
This sequence comes from Scardinius erythrophthalmus, assembly GCF_964197995.2. Lineage (NCBI taxonomy): Eukaryota > Metazoa > Chordata > Actinopteri > Cypriniformes > Leuciscidae > Scardinius > Scardinius erythrophthalmus. Next base: position 15,220,034 of record NC_138245.1, on the reverse strand, counting down.
CAGTACCTCAGCTGTTTTCAAAACCAGCTTTTTTTAAAACAAATAAATATATAATAAACTCAACACTCCCATATTTTGTAATATTGTACACAGCTGAGTGAACTGAGGTCACGATCAAACACACCAAAAATCTCACAAAGAAACAAAGAACCAAAAGAAAGGAGAACAGCTGTTCGCTCAAGACTTGTATTTAAAAAATAAACTGGTTAAAGAAAGAAAGAAAGAAAGAAAGAAAGAAAGAAAGAAAGAAAGAAAGAAAGAAAGAAAGAAAGAAAGAAAGAAAGAAAGAAAGAAAGAAAGAAAGAAAGAAAGAAAGAAAGAAAGAAAGAAAGAAAGAAAGAAATACCCCCTTAAGAATTTTTTGCAGCAAAAAAATAATAAAATATAAAATAAAATAAAAAAAGAACTGATTTCCTCAGACTTTTTTGCAGCAACAAAAATTATTAACAATATAAAAAAATAATAATAATATTTAATAGAAAAATAATAAAGTATTTCTGTATTAAATCGTGCTCATGTGTTCTCTGTTTTTAATTCAATTATATACATTATTTGTGTAATATTTTACATAATTATAAAAAAAAATTGGAATTTGCCCTGTTTAGTAAATCTGGCCCTAAATCTAAACACTTCATCAACCAAATTATTTATAATTGTTATTGTGCCAGATAAGTGCTACTCTGACAAAAAAAAGTGTAACTTTTGATAGTTATATATTTTAAAACAGCATCAATATTGTCCTCAAATTGCTGCAATTTATTAGCATCTTTGAGTACCTTGACAAACTAGAGTTTCAAAGTAGCTTCAAGAACATTGATTTGTACTCGATTTCCCGGCCCAACCCTCATTTTTTGTGGCCCGTTAATGCGATTTCCTGTTCATTCATTATTCAAAGGCTCTCTGTGTGTCTGGGCATTAAGAGCCGGCTGCAGGACGTGTGTTACTTTTGCCTCTTTCTGCTTGTTATGATCTCTCGCTGTGATTAAAATGACCTCTTCAGTAATGACATACACCGCAGACGGACGGCGGAGAACGTGGCAAACTACTGAAGCAGCAAAACGCTGCCGTGACACCGCCCCGAGACGCCCGCATGCCCGCCGATATGTTTAATGAAGGGAGTGATGAGTTATTGATGCCTCCACTCTAATTAGAGGTCCAGAAGTGTCCGCGACAGTCATGGCGGTGACAGCAAACACAAAGACGGTCATTGATTGTGTTGGGATGAACTGACTTTGGGTTTTGCAGTCTGGAAGAGCACAGGCACACAACTACTGTTCTACTTGACTGGCACGGGCCTAGTCTGATTAGTTACACTTCCTAGGATCAGTGAAACTAATTACTGGCCTTAACTTCAAAACCAATAATGAAAGGTTTAGGGATGTGGAAAGCGCTTAGAAATTCTTCAATTCAGATTCAGACTGATAATGGTTTGTTTAACTCTGTCCCAAAATCTAGTGAGCAGCCTTGCTGTCTATTCTACTTAGACACAGTGTTAATTTCGTTGACAAATAATATTCGTCATAATTTTCGACATTTTTTCACTGACAAAAACGAGACGATAACTAAACCGAATGACAAAAACTATGACTGACGAAAATGTAGGGAGGGACGATTTTGGATGAGATCCAGTCAGAACTGATTTGAATTGTAACATGCTGATCTTCCCGGCAGGACATAAGCTGGCATACACTTGCTGCATGTCTCATAAAACGTTCAAAAATGTAAACGTCTGAGAGAAAGAGAAGTGCAGACAAATGGATAAATATGAAAAAGCGTGACGACGCGAAAGAGAACTCAATTCAGTCCGGTTTTCTGTGTGCAAAGACGACAGCGCATGAGTACTGAATAGAGCTCTCTTTCACATCTTTTCTCGCTTGAATAGACATAATTATGTAGTTTTGGCGAGTATTCACGTAAACACAGTCAGCTGTGTCTTAAGTGAATGTAAACAGTAGGGAGAAAATTGGATTTGTATCAGTGTATTGGATCCTTGCATTCAGCCTTAAAGTGACAGCAGTCTAATAACCTGCTGCTGTCAGTCATTAATGTTAATCAAACAACAAATGAAAAAGAGAAAGATCACTCAATTTTATTGACTGAATAATATTAATAGGATTAAGGCCCGTTCACATCAAGGACGATAACTATAAAGATAACGATAAAGATATAATTCTAAAAATCGTTCTCCATATTAAAGAATAACAGAGTTCACACCACAACTATAACGATAAAGATATGAGGAATGATATCGTTGGGATCACTTTCAGAACGATTTTTTTCCAGCTGTCAAACGATAAAACACTGACAGCCAATCAGAATCCATTCTAGCAGGTCATCCATTTTCGCTACTTTGAAACCGCAGCGCGGGCGCGCGCGTGCTTAGAATAAAAAGACCGTTATCGGTCATTGGTGTGGCGCATATATAGTTATCTTTATCGTTATCTTTATAGTTATCATGCTTGGTGTGAACGGGCCTTTATTCTATATTTAATTTATACAAATAAATGTATAAATCTTCTTGAAGGAATGAAGAATGTTGCATGCAAGGTGTTATTTTATCCCGCTCCTGCCTGAAACGTTCAGGTTTTGTCCCATTCCCACCGGCAAAAGCCTGTAGGAAGAGGTCTACCCAGATTTTTCAGTCCCGGTTGAGGTTAGATTCTGTCTCGTTCTGGTGTCCATTTAGCCTAGAAATCTAGACGCACCCTAGCGGCAGCAAAATGTATTTCGCAGCCAGGGTAGTCTAGCAACTCTCAATAAACCTTCTCGCTGCAAAAACCCAGATTGGGTCAGGCCAATCACGTTGTGTATAGAGTAGGCGGGGGCGGGCTTAACATACACGACAGAGTTGCGACGGTTACCTTGCTGCTGCTACTTGAAAACAAAGAATGGCGGCTGCTGATGGAGAACAACGGTCTTTCGAATCAGCTTTGGCCGCGACTCTGGAGGACTTGGAGTTAAGTTTTTCTTTGAGAAAAGAGCAAAGAACGGCACTTAAGTCATTCTTAAAAAAAGAAAGATGTGTTCGTCGTTTTGCCGGCCAGATATGGCAAAAGTTGAATCTATCAACTAATCTCCGCTGTTGGGAAAACGCTCTGGTTGGTTGAAGCGCTGTCCTATTGCGTGCAGAGGGAATTTGAAAGACAGCCGTTTATCCCGCCCCTCGGATTGAGTCGTGACTATGGTGAGTTTCCAGACCTAACATCTTGATGTAGGTCTGGCTTGCCAGGCTAGTGTCCATTGGCTATTTTTTTCCAATTACCACATACACGACTTTTTAGATCTCCAGTTTCGCATACAGACGACAACATTGTCAAAATGATCCCCGTTCACACTGATCTGCGAAAACTACTAAAAGGCTGGATACCGTTACATATTCATAAATCCTAATTTTGCATTTATATTGTTTTGTTCAATTTTGCACTTTACAGCTTTTAACAGGGGCTTTTTATTCAAAGCTGAAACGTCCTCTACTGTATCCAACTCCTTTCTACATAGCACAGGGAAAGTGCATCATCTAATTTGACCTAAGCATGAGTCATGCTTTATATTAAGGCCTTTAAAATATCTGGTAAGATTTAACACGTATAGTTTAAAAGCGGCTTTGCTCCGTCAGATGATCTGACATCTGCTGACAGATAGATACTTGCACTGTTTAATGTGTTAGAGATGAAGTGCTTTCATCGGTGCAAAACGTACATTTCACAGGTATATACTCCATCTGTAAATGTTAGAAGCTCATGCAAATATTTCCATTTTGCTGTCAGGAGTGAATCTCCGCTAAACTTCACAGATTTCCGTGAGCGAGCTCCGCCATGCGCCAAACAGACATAGCGCAATAGAATAGGAGCACAATAATTCTGACTTAAAAAATACATATTGCTAAAATATTTGTTGTTGGACAATAAATGTGCCATATGTAGAATTTTAAAAACCTACAAGTAAGTGTATTTTTATGATAGCAGTTACTCTAAGGGGACTACTGTAATGGGGTAATCAAATGTAAGATAATTAGTCTGTGCTTTTGATTGTATTTATTTTTATTTTTTGTGTAGTGAATTTTTGGTTAGAATAGAATAGAGTTAGAATAGTTTTGCACACAATATAGCAGAGCCTACATGGTTACATTCACTATGTTTTTTTTGTTTTTTTCATGGCCTTTAATATGAACATTGTTTGTAGGAAAACATTGAGTAGGATGTGAAAAATAAACAAAAGCAGATTTTAGAAGTTAGTAGAAAAACGTAGAAAATACCGATATATATATATACCGTATACCACCATTTAACCAAAAATACCAAGATATAATTGTTTTGGCCATATCACCATGCCCTAGTGTAAACGGCCCCTAAAACAAACATCCCCAGGTAATATTTCAATATGTTTTGGCTTCCGTGCATAAGCTACTGAAACTCACAATGGATTCCAATAAAATTTTATGTTAGCATGTTGCTAAGTTAACAGAACAATTAATTAAGCATTATATGCATAAAAACATACAATACACACAAATATTGGGTACAATTCAGCACAAAATTTCTTTCTACTCTTTTTTTCTTCAAAAGCATGTTGCAGTTCATTCTGGAATTGTTTTATACTTGAAACATGCAAGCGATACTGACTGAAATTGACTAAAAATAAGGTATCTTTTGCCGCGTTCCAGGCAACCTGTAACCCGTGATTTTCCAACTCGTAACTGGGAGTACATCGATCTAGTACGAGTTCACGGGTGGGAAGTTACGGGTTTTACTGCCGTTCCAGTGCACTTTCACGGGTATAAGGTTGGAAAAACACGGGTTACAGGTTGCCTGGAACGCGGCATTAGTTATGTGTGGTTTGGTTTAATTGTGTTTTGACTCTGTTTTCCCTGTTGTGGGGTGCGTTTCCAAAAAGCATTTTTAGCCAACTACGGTTACAAGTTCCGTCATTAGCAGCATATAATAGTGCAACTAGTCTGTGTTTCCCGAAACCATAGTTCCAATGAACGTTTGCAATCAGCATCACAAAGTTGTCTGGTTGGAACGACAGCACTCGACCAGTGGTTAGAAGCATAGTTTCTTTTTTGCATGACGTGGACGTAATAAATCCTTATCTTAAACGAAATACACAAGCTGACATTCAGTACAATCTATATCTTTTATTTCAAATATACAAATGTAATTTACGTCTTTTAGTTTCTGAAAAGAGCGCATGTGCGTACATGCTCTAGTACATAAGAAAAGTAAGAATTAGCCCTCAGATGCCATGTCCATAATTTATAGCAAAAAAACTAAAACTAAATCTAGTATTAATTAGATCTCAAACAGATCAATTATAGAAGTCATTACTCCACCACCTGTGTAACATCATTAACCAGTGTGGTTGAACGACAAAAATGGGACATCACGGTTTCGGGAAACAGCTGTGACTAGCTAGTTGACTTTTTCAACGGTGCATCGTATTATGGTTGTTAAGCAGCACAGCAACTACTAGCTGGCCTCCATTACACTCACCCCCCTAAATCTCACTCCACCAATGTAACCCCTCCACCCGGGTCTTACTCGCCCCACTTTGTGTGGGCCTCGAACCCAGGTCTCCGGCGTGAAAGTCAGGCACTCTAACAAGGAAGCTAAAGCTAGCGTCTGTCGCTGGAGCACCTATTGAGATCAGAGGAATGAGGTTTACTCCCAAAGCAATTACTAGATGGCCTCCGTTACACTCACCCCCCCTAAACCTCACTCCCATCCGGGTCACGGCACCAATGTAAACCAATGTAAAGGGTCCTAACAGAAGGCTTTTTTTGCAGAAGCATAAGGTATCTTAGAGTGTAACATAATTCCGGTTATGCTTTGGAACATATCTTTACAATGGGAGTGCACAATGTAGTTGGGAACTGGCACACTTTTAGACCAAACATTTGTTTCAAAAGTATCTTTTTGTTTTGCATTCATTTTATTTAATTACAACATAATAGTGCCCTGTTCTGGGACCTCAAGCTGCTAACTCTCACAGTCTGTGTAGGCTGGTGGCAATTAATAAAAACATTGTTGTGAAACTTCAGATTTGAAGCTCAAAACAAGCACAACAGTGACAAAGTGCCACAACAACAATTTCCAGTATCACCTTTGAAAATGCTGACAACATAGTTTCATATAACGCAATACTGTAGCTTTCTATTATTTTTTCCCAAAGGGTTTTGTCGTCAATAGCCATTAACATTAACTAGTTTTCAGAAAAAGTGCTGCAGATCAAAGGAAAGATGCAATCTAGACATCTTTTCAAACATGCTCGGAGTAAACTCGGTTACTGCTGACTGCTGGTCAGCCAGGCGGCGCAGTTACTAGGGGGTGACCTGCCACTGGATAGACAGTACATCTTTCGAGAGATGTTCAGCAGCCTTGGCTTGCAGACGGATGACAGGATCACACATATTCGATGTAATTGCTGCAGCTTTAGAGGAAATACATGTAGAGTACAAAAGCACAAGGTTACAAGTTACAAGGACGAGTACAGATAGTGGCTCAAACTTTCTGAAGGCCTTTTGAATATATGGGGAGGAGAAAGAAGATGATGCACAGGAGAAGGGAGACTTCATACTTGATGATGAATCTGACGAAAGTGAATCGGAGATGGGAGTAACAAGAGCTTTCTGGTATTTTAAATGGGGACTGTGGCCTGGAATACCAACTTCCCAGACATCAAAAATGTGCATGCCATCTACTTAATATTGTTGCTACTGGTGATGCTTCAGCAGCAGAAGCTGGAAGTGATGCATATAAGAGATTTTCACGGTCAGCTTTTGCAAAATGCAGTGCACTGTGGAACAAAACCAGCAGATCAACCTTGGCTTTTGAAACTGTGGAACGTGAGTGCAAACTGCAGTTTCTGCGACCCAATCAGACCTGCTGGAACTCACTGTTCCACTCGCCCGCATCCAGAGGGAACAAGGAGAACAAGCAATCCAAAACATATGCACAGCATGACTGATCTACATTTATTATAATTATTATTATTAACCTTTTTGTGTTTTATGGTACAGGCTCAATACAGCTGAATTGGGATTTTTGGCTGAGTACGCTATTGTAATGAAGCCATTACTCAAGTAACTATTACCACTGTTACTTTTACTTTTATTTGAATAAATATTTCCGTAAGTACTTGTACTTTTACTTGAGTACAGATTTTGGCTACTCTACCTCTGTGTTTAAGACAAAAATATGTACTGTAGGAAAAAACTCAATTGTCCAAAAGCATATGTAAAAAACTGCATTCTTTTGCTCAAGACAGTATGTATGCGATTTGTTTGTGAATTCAACAAACGCCAGACTCTAGGTCAAACGCGAGCCTCTCATTGTCATCTCAAGGTGAAAGAAGCATTTAGACAATCTCCCCTGCACACGCACCATCTGCGACAGTCTGTCCCTTCCCTTCCTCTCTGCTTTTTCCTCTCCACAAGGTTCAGTTGTTGTCATCTACGTTATGAGAAAATGCTTTGAGCTGATCTGGGAACAGCGCCAGGTGCCACATGCCAGTCTGTTTCCTCTAATACGCTCCATTTTAGCATAAACTGTAATTAACGCAACTTGGCACTACACTTAGCACAGGAATTTTACAGTTCAGACCAATGGCTTAAGAGCTGAACAACACAACGCCATTGCTTGAAATAGTTATTTTTTTCCTTATAGTTTTATGATATTTTCCCTTACATAAGCAATACTTTTATGCCAAAACTTAAAGGACAGAGTGACATTTTCTGGGGGCGGGTGGGAATTTAAAAACCGAGTATGCAAAATTAGGACGAGGGACGAGTCATAAATCAGCAAAACAGCCAAGAACTAAATTATACTAATCCCACTAATACAACCAGAAATCCCAAATCTATTGGAAATCTAAATTTAGAGAGTGCCAGGTTGGAACAAATGTCTCAGCTCTGGAGTGGAAAATAGTTTGCTTTTACTGCATTATTACATCCATGTCTTTACTTAGTTTAGCCTCTTTAGAATAAAAAAAAAAAAACACTAATAGTATATCTCATATGTCCATGGGGAGGTTTATGAGTTTTTCATGGTCTACCACTGATGAATGACTTTGAGTGAAACTGAGACTTGCACTCATGTTAAATCAAGTGTACTCAGGTTGAATTTGCATCTTTGATGGTTGCTTAAAACAATTTGAAACAGTTGACCAATCAACACACTGGTTCAGCAGACCAATCAGAATACATTACGCTTTGCAAGAGGGGGGTGGGCGGGGGCTTCATAGATACAGGAACTAAACAGACTGGTAAGAGAGGTTCTGCAACCGTGTAAAATATGTGAAAAATTATGTCAAGCATGAAAATCTATTCTAGCCCACCTCAAAAACAAAATCAAAACTTTGTAAAAGGGGAATGATTTTTTTCTGCCTTGTCCGTTCTCTTTCATTAAGGCATGACTTGCATGTAAATATGTATTGTCAGATGAAAGACTGGTTTCCCAGACCTCTGGTGAGGGCAGTTTCTAGGGGTCATGAATAGGAAATTAAATCTTCCTTGATCTTTTGACATATAAGAGACATATCATTTGTACTATCCATTGTACTATATAAATATCCTGTATGTTTCAGAACTCAAAACTTTCTTGTTAGTAAAAAAAAAACAGCTTTAGATGAAACCAAACTCAGAAAACTTTTTGTCACATTGTTACATCATACTGCAAAGAAAGACCACCTATACAGAAGATAAACTTTTACACCATTGCCTCTTTAGCCCCGCCCACCAATTTACGAGAGAAAGGTGACGTGTCATTGCTTGTCACGTGACACACTGCAGCAACATGTGAATAAAATGTGTTTAATTATAATGGAAAGGATTATTATTGCCTATTATTCCATAGACATCAGTGTGTATTTTACAAACTCTAAATGTATTGTTTCTTTAGTACTTATGTGAATTTATATGTCTGAAACCTAAAATATACATTATGTGGTTGAAAACACTGAAAAGTCGTGATATATGACAGCTCTGAGCGCGACTGTCTCTGGCTCAGCGCCAGCCAGCGCACGAAAGCACATTAGAATTTAGCAGTTGATCACGTGATGCGCTAACCGTTCTAATCACAACGGTGTGATCGTACGCTCCAGGGACCAGCCTAGACTGATCACACCGGTGTGATCGTACGTGCGAAAGGGTTAAGACATGTGAAACATCCGCGTTTGCTCATCGCCTGTAGGGTTCATTTGCAAAACGTAAATGTAAGAAACGTTTCCAAGATGATTATGACGATTATTTAACTGAAGTTATGATTACAAATACCTTTATATGAATGTATTTTTATCTGCGGGATGATAGAATTGACATCAGGACGTAAAAGAACTGGTGAACCGTTTTTTTGAACCGGTTCATTGAAACAAACTGTCCGAAAGAACCGATTCGCGGAAAAGAACCGGACTTCCCATCACTACATTCATGTGATTCTAACATTAAGAAAGCGTGGATGAACTTTATTTTTAACAAAGTTACAGTCAGATTTACACTGTTCATTTGTTCGCTTCATTAACTGCGGAGAGAGTGAAAATAAAAGATGATGCAGTACCAACTACATTGGATCTGACGGTAATGTCATAACACACAAGTGTGAGTAACAATGTTTTTACCATGTCACTATTGCTTTGTCTGATATAGATTGATATGTACTGAGTATTTATACTGTAGTGCCTCAGTCAAACTGAATAGCTGTGATAATTGTGACTTGCTGTTCTTTCCTTTGCTTTTATGCGGTTAATGCATTGGATTATCGGATATGGAAAAAAGCATGTATATAGAGAGCACTGTTTTGTTATTGTTTTGATCTAAGCCATTCGCTGTAATCCTGAATAAAACGTTCAGTGAGCGACATCTTCTGTTTCGTCATCAGTAGGTCATTACCACGTTTCATTTTATTTAAAACACAACACTGCTAATAAAAATGTATACATTTTTTACTTTACCAAATTGGATGAACTATGAATAGCCTATAAGAACGACAGTGTAACAAACGATGATAGATTCATCATTCATAATTCCTTTTACACTAAACACCATAAGTCATCCTTTGTAAATTATAACTGTGGTAACTCCAATACTTCAACTTTATTTGCCACAACTAAGGCTTATAAAGCATATGTAATACACAAAAATGTTTCACATTGTCAAACGAAATCAAAACAAAGTGTTTGAAAGAGAGGGTCAAAAACATGATAGAACATATAGCGTACTACTTCTAAATTAGGATGTTTTTTATGTTAAAATCTTATGGACATCAGATAACTTTTTTTTTTTAATGCAGTTCATTACAACAGACTACAATAGACTATTGATTGTTTTTTGAAAATGATGTGGTAAAGGCTGAGGATGAGTGTGTGTGAGTGAGACTGAATCAGTGATTAGATTTGGATTTTCTCTGATACAAAATGATCCAACAGTCTGTTGTTAGTATTCATCAGTCATGGTGAAACGGTTCCCTCATTATTGATTCAAACTGAGACATTATCACCTACACAACATGGCCCTCATGTCACACAGGAAGTTCATACAAAAGCACAGTGAGCAGAAAATGATTCTGAAACAACGGTGAAAAGCATAACCTACAGTAATATTACTCTGTTCCACGCCTACACACACATTCAATATTCAAATAGACTCTGAACAAATAGATTTGTGAGTCAAAACACTGGGACTGCTAAAGAAAGCTTATTAAAATGCATGGTAAGTTAGAACAGGGATAAATAGGAGGAATTTTTGCACCCACCCATATAACAGTTTTAAAACATCATGTATACAGAAAACAAATTACTTATTACTACATTGTTAATTAGTAGTGTTTGCTAACCTTTTGTTTTACAGAGACGAATGATACAATACCTCATTTCATGTGGTTTGTTTAGGAAAGGCATTAATCTGACTCATATTTATGAAGGTGAATCTCATACACACACACACACACACATCACATGCCATATTATATATACAGTATACTGTATATATAATATGGCGTGTGTGTGTGTGTGTGTGTGTGTGTGTGTGTGTGTGTGTGTGTGTGTGTGTGTGTGTGTGTGTGTGTGTGTGTGTGTGTGTGTGTGTGTTGGAAAATTATATATAAATTAAATATATAAAATACATATTATAACTTTATTATGGAATTTGTTATAGTACCAACAATTAAATTAACTGATTTGCATGAGCTGTAGCTCATTGTAAGTCATTATAAATAAGTGTTATGAATATGAATAAATGTAAAAAAATATATATATATATATATGCAAAATATTGCAAAATGTTTTGTTTGTTTTTTTCATGAAAAATATTGAGAGAAGATTAAATGTACTCAAATAATGTCACAACAAAATAATCAAAGAGTCCTGAAATTTTCATTTGTTTAAGCAAAATATGCAGATTTTCATTAGTTTTTAAGAGTAAATTTTGACCTGGACATTTCTTGTCTGGTTTCACCTATTAGGACCTAGGTGTTGGGGCTTTTGTAACTACCCATAATACCCTAGCAACCGAACATTAACACCCTAGCAATCACACACAATGCCCTACCATAAATCACCACTCAAATTATACAGAAAATTAAAAAATCTAGATAATCATTCTTAAAAAAGAAGAACCAAATAAGAACTTGTAAGGTGTTTCCTGCTAGAATAGAACATATCTTTATCTTAAATCATTACTTGAAAAACACTATTTCCAAAGCCCCAGGATTGCAATACACCATAGCCTATATAAAGATGAATGTTCCTATAAAAGACTTCCAAAACTACATTATTACATACCGAACTCTACACCTTTCTCAATAGACTGTCTTTCGAAACATCGCATATCCCACAGAGCGAATTTTGATTTAAGTCACAGCGAGTTATAGCGAAGCCCAGGTTATTCTGATCACCGCATGTATGTATGATTCCAATCTGATTTCCTTTGAGAGTTGGACAACCCTGAACCAGAGGAATCCTGTTGCTCTGTCACACTGCGGCTCTTTCCGCCCACGCTCCGCCATCTACTGCAAGCCTCCAAAACAAGTGTGACAAACCTCTTACTTACAGACACAAACTCAGCCTCGCTTTCTCACACCTCTAACTCTACGCCCTGCCAAGACGATCAAGTTTCTCTCAGAGTTTCTGCGAGCACCACCCCCGGCCTCAATACAAACAGACGTCTGCGCTCATCTCCACCCTCGCCACTAACCCTGGCTCCTCCGCGCGCCATTCACCCAGCCAAGATACAGCGAATTTCAACTCGGTTTTACAGACCATCTCAAAGGAGGGTGCAGAGAGGAGGCAGAAACTGAGAAGGAATGAAAAAAAAATCCATTCCTGTCTTAGCGCGAAGCAAGCATTGCACTTCCCTTAGGACTACCATCAACCATTACAAAACTGGGACAGAAAGAGAGCGAGAGAGCTTATTGACGGACACTCAATTCTTGTGACGCAGCTAAATATCATCTGACAGTGTCACACTAGAAATGAAAACCAACACTATTAAATTTTCATTAACAGAAGCCCCTGTTACAAGCTCTGAATTAATTTTTAATAGCTTACCGTGGCTTAATCTGTTGTCTTTTTATCAACAAACATTTTGATTTATGTGACAGTCTGCTATGCGGTAAAAACCTTGAATAAAAAAGGCACCGATTAAATGTTATGTTTACATCGTCCTTGACAGTAACATCCTTGAGTTAGCAATGCCGCTGTGTCCGTTCACGCCGTTTTAAGGTAGTTAATTACACATAGATATCGAGATATACAACACCGTGCTGCTGAAAACCAATAAACGCCGTTCTTATCTATCAGAAGCGTAAATGCAATCAGGTATCAAAGGTTTCAATCAAAAGTATTAAATGTAGAGGTGTGAATTTCAAATCCAATTAAAGCATGAGTTAGTGGTCCGAAAATGAAATCTCATCACTGCATTTCCCCCCACGAGAAAGCACAAGGCACAAATTTTCCGAAACAGCATGTGGGAATCCTAAATGGAAATTAAATTTGTTCACAAAAAGACGTATCATTGACAATTATTTCTCAGTACACAGCGAAGGATTGATCTAACGACACATAAACAATGAATCAAGACATGAATCAAGTGTGATATTCATAGCAAAAGAGAAGGGCTTTTACATCATTTACCCAGAAATTCTCAATCTGAGCAAATTCCTCAAAGCCACGCCCCTCAAAGCCACTCCATCTAACGTAGCAATTTTACTAAAAATTGCCTCCATTATTTTTGCAGGGAGAAGAGACAACTGCTCTTTGCCGTTAAAGCAATCCCAGTTGCGATGATGGTGGGTCTTATTACACAGCATGCTGGAAACATAGCTTCAACTGCAAACGTCAGCGATAACACAATGGCAGCATGTTTACAACATTTTTAATACATTCAAATTAAACCCAGAGCAAGATGCTATCTGTGCCCTCACTGGCCTTCACCTACTTAGATGTGTGCAAATGGACTGAATTCTTTAGCTGCTATTTATTTTATTTTTTAATTTCTTAATGGATAGGTGTTGGATTTGCTTTGGTTTGGCCTGTAGATTAACGCAGATGGACATTAGTTCCCAAGCCAGATTTTCAGTGACTGAAAATCACTGACATTTAAATGTGGTTAAAATAATGTCAGTCATTGGTTCAAGGTTAAACTAAATTGAAACAATGATTGAAAATCAACTGTCAAATCAACACTGAAATTTAACAAGATAGAAAAAGTAACTAAGTTGAAACAATGTCAGAATATCAATGTTGATTTGATTTGCAACATTTAAAACATAATTCAACAGTGATTCAACCTTCATCTGCTTTGAATAATCATTGAAATGCCCGATGGATCACCTTAAAGGGATAGTTCACCCAAAAAAGAAAATTCTGTCATCATTTACTCACTCTCATGACATTCTAAATATAGTTGGTGGTTTTGGACCCCACTGACTTTCAGTGTATGGACCAAAAAAGTTCTTCAAAATATATGAAAGAAAGTCAATAAAATGATGACAGGTTTTTTAGATTTGTTTTTTGAACTATCCAGTTAACAGGAAGTTTTGGGGGAAATGTATTGTATTTATACATTCATTGATTTTTGCCATGTCAGACCAGCAGAAGATAGGATAATGTTCTCCAGCTGGAACGTTTTATGATTACTCTTGTCGGCAGGGAGGACGTATTAACGGGATACTTTATATAAAGCGAGCTGTCAACAAACCCAATGCTCGGAAGGGGCCAAGGTAGGGTACGTCAGGGTGGGGGAGCTAGAGACATTATCTTGATGAAGCTGTGATCAATACAGCCAGTGTAAGCCAATGAAATCCAGATAGCATCTCTTTTAATTGAGATTAGACTCTGCAAGTTCAAAGTGTGCCCATCTGATTTAAGAGCCGGCTCGGTCTCCCCAGTTGACTCTTCATGGTGGGAATCAATTATGGTTTCTTCTCTGACATGCGACCTCAGAGTCGAGACCTGGACTGGTGCTGTAGAGAGGGGAGAGATCTTTGCCTGTTCTCTTTTGGGATTTATGTCGGTGGATACATACCTCCTTTTCTACAAATTTTCTTGCCGGGTTTTCTGGCACATTCCTTGGATATTCTTTTTACTGCAAAATGAATAGAAGACTAAAAAATAACATGGGAGTCCATTATGGACATCAGGTGCATGCAACAGCAAAACTTGACTGAAAGAGGAAGAGAAGATTTTAACGAGAAATGTCTTTAACTTAAATGATCATCACCATCATAAGTACTGCAAAAATGCTCCCCTTTTATAGTTCATTTTGAAACATTATGGGCTGTTTACACTAAAGCTGTGTTTGACTAACAAGTAAAGGGGGGGTAAAAAGAAAACCAACCACCTAAAATGGACGTGCTGCAGCACACAGAAAGATTTGCATGTGCAGGGGATGGTGGGAAGGTTAGGACACACATACAGCCTCGCTCACACACACATTCACACATTAAGCAGTGGCATGCATCGGACATGCAGATATCATGCTTCTTTTTTTCGCTGCACTCACTACATTCTGCACAGAGGAAACTGACACAGTGAGATGACAAAGACAGGTCTCTCCGTCCTGCCCGCACATAAACTCACCATCCTCCGTTGGCACGTATATGTTTAAGAATAAGCAGTCCTCGCTCTGGTCCTGTACGTAGGACGACACCACTTCAATACTGTTGGTGAACCAAACTGGCAACATAACGTCCGGTAGCCTGCCCTCCAGCAGGGTTTGGGGACAAACGGGAGCAAACTGAGTAGCGTTACGGATATCTGACCACGAAATAGGGGGCTCAGGAGGTTGGAAGCGCCTTTCGCCTGTTGGGGGTGCTGCGTAGGGAACGCCCAGGAACTGGATGACAGGCCCCAGGATCTCATTGTTGAGTTCTTTTTTGAATCCCCGCAGTTTGCCGTAAGTCATAGTGACAACGGGGTCCGTCTCGTCCAGTTTTTGCGAGGCAGTGAGATGGGCGTGCAGGGTTAAGCCTAATATCCAACACAAAAACGGCAGGTCCAGGCTAGCACTGAGGCCTAGCCGCGGACACATGGCCCTCCAGACGCCACCCAGGCGGTTTGGTCGTTGGAAGGGCATGTTCAATCCTCTTCACACTACTCCCACTAACAGCGGCGGCACTAGTTTATATCCACTCGCACAAAAGAAACGATCAAACCCAAGATGCCAGATGTTCCAAGAGCGAAGCTGTCAAAAATCTCAAAGCCTCTTTGCATGGCAAGTATTCCCACATGGATTTAAAAACGGATCCAAGCAACATCTTTATCAGAAAGCCAGCTATTCGTCAGGTCCCATCCTATTGACAACGTAGCTTTCCATCCTGGCTACGTGCGGGGCAGGGCTGGGGGAGGCATTTGCAGCAGGTTGTCCACAGATAAATCAAGCCCGGTGCAGTGGTTGGTCTATATCCTGCTGAAAAAAAAAAAAAAAAAAAATTAGTGGTGAGGCAGATGGGAGAACGGAGCTTTATTAGCGTCTGTGATCTTGTGTGCCTGTTATCAAGCAGAATGTTCTAGGATCACAGCTCACTGGCATGACACAGCATCTATTATACAGACCCAGAGTCAGTTAAGAGGAATCTCAGCCAATGGCAAATCAAATACTTCTCCAATACACTCACAGGCTGAAGTGGTCATATAATAAAGCAGTACTTATTGAAAACCACTTAGTCAGGGGGAAATCTCACAAGTCATACATCATAAATGGTAAAACTTTTTTTTTTTGCAAATATTGTTAATTATTTATTCAGAAATAAATGTTACAATCTGAAGTTGTCTTCTCATAAAGAGGTTGAACTATTTCCTGTTATGGTTTTTTTGTCCATGTTGGTAGCACCACATCACTGTGATTTGGTGGACAAATACACACACACACACACACACACACACACACACACACACGTCATGTCATTGATGAACCAATGAATCAACAAAATGTCCTGTTGTTTGTCGTGATCACCGTTGGATTAGACAATAGCTATTCATTCCCATTACAGCAAAGATTCAGATACATTACATCAAGAACTCAACAAAGTGTTGTGATAAAATAAGTCAAGAGGAAACAGAATATCGAAGAACAGCACAACAAAACCCTGCACATCCATTTAGTGCATCAACCTCTCTTCTGAGACAACCTTGCAAATGTGCAAAAATTATATTTAGATCCCCCCAGAACACAAGTCTTAATAAGGAATAGAGGTTCATTTATAACCGTGGGCGAGTCTTCCCCAGTGGACGCTGTGACGAGCGGATTCAGAACAGGCTTTCGCTCAGCACAGTAAATGAGTAAAGCACTTCTGCTTCCATGGTTCTACAATAGGGTTTATGTTCCACTATAATGGGGCATTTGTCTTGAATACTACTGTACCACCACACACAGCCTCCTCTGCCCAATTCCCTCCAACAACCAGATCATTCATGATGACTAGCCGTGGAAGTGTCAGCAGATCCGGTCTGAGTGCCACACAGACAGACAGGTAGCAGACATGGCTGAATGGAATAGCTGGAACTGACCTTTCTCCAACCCGCCATGTAATGGCGTCCACAGACAATGCTTAAAGAGCCTCCGTTCTGTCTGATCACAATATTTGGCCCCGAGGTCTAATCTACTGTAATGAAATGGAGCGATTTTGGTAATAACTCTGCCATTGTGCATTTTGTTAATGGTGAACCAGAAACTGCCAGCATTTTATTAAATTCAAAAGGTTTTCAGACATTTCATTGTATGGTTTTAGGGGCAGGGCAGTGACTAGAAATAGATCACAATGGTCTCCTACTTTTCCAACAACTAACAGTCAGTTAGTAATGTCTATTTACAACTAATTTATCTTTTAATAAAATGTGGGTTGCAATTTATTTTAAGGTGCCCTTGTTACAGTGTAATTATACAAAGAAGTACTGAGTATTTTTAATTAACAAAATGTACTTATTATATAATTGAGTTTTGGGTTAGGGTTAGTTGCTTTTAATTATGCATTATTTGCTGTTAGTAATTATTACTATAATAATGTGTAACACTCACACACATACATACATACATAAGCTGTGCATATACAAGTTCTGTATAAAAAAAAATTAAATAATTAAAACAGAGAATACATAAAATATTAATATTTTTTTAAAACTGTCAAATACAATATTGAATGTTTGGTTTCATCCTATATCACATGGTTCTTGCAAGTTGCACTCGAGTTCAGTCTTGCAGAGAAACATGCCAAAAACAAACCCCACTCTGCAAAACTGAATGTGTTAACTCAAGTGTTTTATTTATCCATGATTAGTCAATCTCACTTTGGCCCAGTTGACATTTCTACTCCCCTCACTTCATATTTCAAAACAAATTGCTCCTATTGACGGTAGCCTATCAATGACAGGCTTCAAAAAGATGCAAAACAGTCTGTTCCATCGCATAATTAGATGAACGGATAAACAGACGCAAGATGAGAAATCCACTGCATTGATTGTGTACTGTATTGTTAATGAGCCTATAAAATCGCCTAGGAGATTTCTATAATAGAGCAGAGAGAGAGAGAGAGAGAGAGAGAGAGAGAAAGAGAGAGAGAGAGAACTCCAACACTACACTACAAGTCTTTATTCCATGTCTGCTATTGGTCCTCCTTGTGCTAGCATCCCGCCGAGGCATGGACTCTACAAGACCCCTGAAGGTACCCTGTGGTATCTGACAGCAATACATTAGCAGCAGATTCTTCAAGTCCTGTAGGTTGCGAGGTAGAGCCGCCATGGATCAAACTTGTTTGTCCAGCACATCCCATGGATGCTCAATTGGATTGATATCTGGGGAATTTGGAGGCAAGGCCAACAACTTGAACTCTTCATCATATTCCTCAAACCATTCCTGAACAATGTGTGCTGTGTGGCAGGGCGCATTATCCTGCTGAAAAGAGGCCACTTCCACCAGGGAACACCATTGTCATGAAAGGGTGTACCTGGTCTGCAACAATGTTTAGGTAGGTGGCACGTTGCAAATGTATGTCTACATGAATGGCCAGCTTTTCCAGCAGAACATTGCCCAGAGCATCACACTCCCTAAACCAGCTTGTCGTCTTCCCTGTGCATCCTGGTGCCATCACTTCCCCATGTAAATGGGACTCATCGGACCAGACGACCATCTTCTGATGCTCATGTGCTCATTGTATTTATATTTTTATACATTATATATATATATATATATATATATATATATATATATATATATATATATATATATATATATATATGTAGATAGACATGTCAAATTTAATTTCACAAAATGAAGTGAAGTGAACTATTAAGTAAAAGACAGACAGACAGATAGACAGACAGATAGAGAGAGAAGGAGAGAGAGAGTGTGTTTGTAATGAGGTCAGGTTTGTCTCAAAGGATAGAAAGAGGGCCTGGGGAACTGAATTGAGAGATAGACATATGCCTCCTCTGAGACAGTACGTAACAATCTCAGTTGGGATCTTAATACAGTGTTCCCTTGCAGACAAATAAAGAATCCACAGCACAGACACTGTATATCCCCATAGAATATACACAGTCTTGAATTTCCACTTTAACCTTTCGTATGGTATGCCTTTGCTTGTCCTCTTATAGGTACATCTACTCATTCTGAAAGCAAAGACTGGTACACTGATGACATCACTCCCCATCCTCTTATAAAATGTTTGATAGATATGAACAACTACATATGCAAATTTGTCTTAATGAATACCTCTCTGAAGTTTTGAGGACACATTTATCACGTGGTCAAATATAAATAAATACAATCTGGCAAAAACATCTCACTTTAAAATACATTAATTTAAATCTTCTTCTTTCATCACTTATAACCCACCACAAATATTTGTTTGTGAAATGTTTTGCTGTCTTTCTTTGGAATAAATGCTATTTAGTTTGATATTATTTCATATAAAGCAAAAACATTCTTACATATTTCCCCAGTGGGTATATTTTTGTTTCAATTCTTTGATTGTTTATTCTCTTGAAGTTCTCTTTTTTTTTTTTTTTTTTTTTTTAGTCTGTTTTGTCTTTTGTATTTCTTTCTGCTTGAAGTGCTTATCTTGTAGCTCCTGCTGTGAGTTGTCCAGTTAAAGACAGAGAGCTCTTAAAGCAAGGGTCCGTGAATCTCAGTTACAGTCGGGCCGGATCTAGGCATGGGCAAATGTCCACCCAATCAGAAATTAGGCACAGAACTTGATAATCTTCTTTTTCTTTTTTTACAATTTGATCATTGTTTTAAAACAATCTGAGACTAAGATAATCTCTGTAATCTCTGTACTGAAAGGTTGTAATGTAGGTCTGTGGAATGCCCCAACCAATAAAAAAAATAGCACTAGAAAATTGTAAAAGCCTATTTTTCTTTTATTAGTGAAAGTAACGGCGCGGCGCGTTATACACTCAGGAGGTGCTTCAGTCTGTAGCAGAAAAGCAGAGGCTGAAAATCACACGAATGAAAATGGGCAGAAATATCAAGGAGCAAATTACGGAGAGTTTAATTTATCTTCATGAACAACATGAGCAGTTGAAAAGCGCTAGAAAACGCATTTAAGAACGTATAATTATTGAATGTTCGGAACAAGAACATAATGTAGCCTAAGTGTATAAAATGCACATGCATAGTTCAGTTAAAACCTTGCTGTTAAATCGAATGCACAAGGCAAAATGTCAGTTGAACATGTTTTTGTGGTAAAAAATGAATGTTTTTTTTCTCACTAACATTTAGATATTTAAATTGAAAAAAAAAATGGCAACAATAAAAAGAACTAGCTAGGTTTGCCGATTACCTTAAAAGTCCATAGATGTTGCCTTCCGTTCATATTGTCATTAAAGGGATACTTCAGGATTTAGCATTAAGCTTTGTATTAGTAGAAAACCTGTAGTATTTTCGAATTACCGTGCTTTCCACCCTCATATCCCCCTGAGAGGAGAGATTTATGTATTTTTTGTCTGGAAAAAATCCTCCGATGACGCAAAAATCGTCATTTTGCGTCATCTGAGGATTTTCTGGCCAGAGGCTAAAGACTACAGCCAGTAGGAGGAGCTGTCCCGCATGTGTCAGCCCACCAATAGAGGGTGGGATCTCACTCACATAATGTACACACAGTCAGCCGTCTTTCTTTGGAAGCTAAGCTTGCAGGCTCTTGTTCTGTGAAGAAAGCTGAGTAGGAGGAGAAAGCTGAGTAGTCATTGTTTACATGCACACCTCTTGTTTCAATCTAACTGAATTCATTCCGATTGGTGAATCTGAATGTAGTGTTTACATGAACGCTAAACAAGTGATCGGTTGATGTGCGTTTTAACATTGCTAAGGAAATTCCCGCTCCTCTGTGAGAGATACGAGACCGGCGCGTCTCAGTCGCGCCGTTCTCCCGCGGCCGTCAGCCTCGTCCTGCTCGCCACAGTAAACATGATGAATGGCGACTGTAGAACGCAAAAGCCGAATCCCGGACATTTTGGGCGATCTCGAAATCCCAGGCAGACTCGTCACGGAGACTCACTGGTAGCCTAACCTTGTTGTTTTCAACTGCGCTCTCTAACCGGTAGGCCTGGCCTCCTAGGGCAGCGAAGCAAGTGCATTCTGGGAGTTGTTGTCTTTCATCCACATAAGGATGGATGGGATGGATGGATGGGATGGATGGATGGGATGGATGGATGGATGGAATAATGCATTTTAGTCAAAATACACATCTACCACCCAGATGGATGGATGCTTTATATGCAACAATAATGCATTTTAGTCAAACTACACATCTACCTCCCACATGACAAACATTCTATGTTGAGGAGACAATATTCTCAACTTTCTTAGTGTCAACTTCCATCATACTGGCATCTGAGAATAATGGAGCATGGTTCTCAATTACAAAGGTGGTTCGAAGTGGAAAACAAATGGCTGATTATTTTAGCGAATGCCGTCAGAAGTTGTGAACACAGGCCAGAAAAGTGAGTTACTGCAGCAGTCGGTCAAATCTGAGGCCATTTCATCAGTGTTTGCTTAAGGCCCGCACAAGCTCACACTCACCTTAATGATCTCATCTCAACCGCAATAAGACTTTGAGAGAAATTTATAGGCCAAAGCTTATATGATTATGTGTGGATATGCTTAGCTTGCAGGTCAGAATGGTCGCACTGGCGAATCTGGAGTTTGGGAAATCTAAAGTCTGATTGAGAAGACCCTGAGTTTATTAGAGCTGCCATCAAAGACTCACTTAAAATTAACCATCATTTGCATGACAGAGTAATCCATCATATCATCAGTCCAGTCAGTAATGCCACTCACACATTTTTAGGAGTGGTACAACAAAGTGACAGTTGACATCAGGTCTTTTTTTAACACTCACTCAATGAATATGGTGTGCGAAAATGGAATTTTAGATAACCAATTAAAAATCTGCAAAGTTGAAATGAATAATTCATCCAAAAAATGAAAATTCGGTAACACTTTATTTTGATGGTCCCTTTTGAACATTCTGTTGACTATAAGTAACTTTGCAACTACACATCAACTAACTCTCATTAGACTATTAGTACTGTCTGCTTAATATCTGCTAAATCTTTATTGTGATGGTCCTTCAACAGACATTCTACTGACTATAAGTACAGTAACTTTGCAAATACATGTAAACTTATTCTAACCCTAACCCTACCAGTCTACTAATACTTTACTAACACTCTAATGAGAGCTAGTAAAATAACGTTGCTTATAGTCAACAGAATGTGTTAAAGGGACCATCAAAATAAAGTGAAACCGTTTCTGTCATTATTTACTCACCCTCATGTCACTCCAAACCATAATGCTGTTTGTTCTGTAAAACACTTCTCTTTACAACAAGCTTTTCTTCTTCACTTTATGTTTTCATGCTTCTTATCTGAAGTGAAAAAAAGATATTTTGAAGAGTGTTGGTACAATTTTGGTTCCTAACTTCCATCGTTTATGGACATTATGGAAGAAAAAAAGTCACAAAAGTTTGGTACGACATAAGTGTGAGTAAATCATGACAGAATTTTCCATTTTTGGGTGAACTATGCCTTTAGCCTACTTAAAATTGTATGACCTTAAAATAGCTCATCTCAAGCACACTAATTTCATAAATTATTTTAAAATACTGCAAAATCCTCCATTGGATTCAATGGAATCTATGCCAAGATTCGTAAAAACTGTGAATGTGTACATTTTACATAAACAACATACAGGTTTAGAATGACAAGAGGTGAGTAAATAATGAAATGTCATTTGTGAGTGAACTATTGCTTTAAGATTCCGATGAGACTGTATATAAATAAATGCACGTTAAAATAGTGCGCAATGAGAACACGTCCATCTCCCGAGACTGCAGAGAGCTGCATTGACAGAAAGCAAACGCCGATTTGAAACGAGCAGAAGAACTTCTTGTCCTCAGATGACAACGTGTAAGCAGCCGTCAATCCAACTGAAAGACAGAAAGAAAGAGACTGCTGCAGCAGAGCTGATCTTACTCAAGTGGACCGCTTTCAATGACGACTTAGTCATGAGAATATTTTAAATCTATTCTGTGAGACTCACACAAACGCACATACTGTATATGCAAATGTACACACACAGCCTATGCTCTCACAAAAACATACACAATTACGCATAACTCATTCCCAGCACCTGCAAGAGCGAATGCCGGCAGAAATGCTGAGGTGTACGACCACCACTGGGCCTTTGCATTATTCATAACAAAGGTACAGCTAGAGGGACAAGATTACAGTTTATGTCAAGTTTAGCATTACAACCAGGTGATTCTACGTCAGTGTTATTCACCTATCATTCCCCAATAAGTTATGGTTAGGGTTAGGTTTAAGGGTAGGGACAACATTTTCGGACAGGAATGTTGTTCCAGGATCAACGAAATATGTTGACCCAGGAACATTGTCTCACTTGGCAAAATCACAGTAAAAACAGCTAGAGGCATATCTGCACATCCAACACAAATATACTCACTCACTTCTTCACATATACGAACATGCGTACACATCCCATTTATATAAATAAGTAGTAGACTTTAATGTTGTTCAGGCAGCTCTAAACAAGAGGGGTTTTTTTTCGAGATAAGGAAGTTCTGGGCATATCTGGCACCAGTGACCAACACAAGGTGCATTCTAGGTAGAAATGCTGTTCAATTTGCGGTAATACCATGTGACAGTAAAGAGGCTCCAACAACTGTGCAAACTAAAAACAGTTGGTTTACAGTATGGCTAAACCTCATGATCTTACAACAATTGGGATGATCTAAAATGTGTCCAAATTCATTCACTTTATTGGCAACAAATATGTTTTTGCTTGCAAAGATTTCTTTTTTTATAATTATATTTACGCTACTACTCAAAAGTTTAGGGTCGGTTTTTAAAAGAAGTCTCTTATGCTTTAGTACAGTACAGAACAGCTGGAGTAAAAACAGTAATATTGTGAAATATTATTACAATTTAAACTACTTTTTTTTTTCAGCCTCATTACTTCAGTCTTCAGTGTCACATGATCCTTTAGAAACCATTCTGATATGGCACTGAAGAAACATTCTTATTATTATCAATGTGGAAAACAGTTGTGCTGCTTTTACTATTTTTGTGGAAACGTGTGGGTTTTTTTAGATTCTTTGATGATTAAAAGTTTCAAAAGAACAGCATCTATTTGAAATAGAAATATCTATTTGTATTTGAAATATCTTACTGACCTCAAAAATTTGAACAGTAGTGTAATATATACATAATTGAGTGGAAATGTTGAATTAGCGGTGGTGATTTAAGTAAAAAAATGTGCTATATATATATATATATATATATGTGTGTGTGTGTGTGTGTGTGTGTGTGTGCTATATATAATTTAAATAACAAAATGTGTTTGGTCGATAATGATATCACAACGTACAAATTTATTTAAAAGTGACACCGAAAATTTTTATTTTTTTTAAATGTCCTTTTGATACAACAGCATATTATTACACACATATTTATATACATTTTTTCCACTCTTTAAAAAGGTTTAGGTTTATAAAGTCACACAGATATTAATAACATTCACCATACTGCCATTTTAGTGATATCTGCTGTGCAAGTTCTCTAGTTTACCACTGGGATGTGTAAAAAACAAAAAAGCTCTTGCTGTCTCTAAGCAAACATCTCCTCCCACATGCACTTTTGCACAGGCATCAGGATCATGAATCTGAATGCTGCGAGTGTTGGATTAACAGATGAAATATGCCGATTGCATTATATTTCGATGACCTGCTTTCTATGACGTTCTCTACATTACATAAGCTACATTAACAGGTCCTGAAAAAGGGAGGGAGCATACAGAACCTAGTCAAATAAGCTGCGTGTAGAAGATTCAATTACACTCGTTGTCATCAAAGTAATAATTGGGAGATTTATTAGGAAGGTAGCGAAATTACAAATCCTGTAAAACATGGACGTGAAAAACCAACTGTATCTTTATCGTCCTTAATATGAGGAGCGTTGAATGCAGGCTTTGAAAAGCAATCCGCAAAACCCATAAAGTGCTTGACAGATTTAGCCTGATTATTGCATGTGGGACATTTAGGTCTTCATCCCACAGAAATGTCACATTAGCCTCTGGTCAATGAGCATGTGGCGAAGATAAACATCAAGAAGCATTCAAACGTGTGTGTGTGGTGGGGGACAGATCCAACCTTGACCTGACCTAAACCCTGATTTAACAAAGACTAGAATGAAACAAAGACGCTTAATAGCAACACATGCAGTGTTTGTGCAAATGTAGTCTTCACAAAAGGTTTGCTTTGGGATTTGGCAAGCGTTTCACAGCCTACGTTGAATCCTTTGTCTGAAGCGAGTGTGAAGAGTAGACAGGTGTCCAAGTGTAAACACCGGCTTTAGCTGGCAGAGACGGAGGGAGGGAGAGGACACACGCCTGCCTACCTATCACACCTTTAGAATGACAAGGCGCCCATCGATCCAAACCGTCCTCACACTCCACTGCCGATGGAGAGGTGGGAAGTGGAATTTTGACTGCTATAACGACAGGGGGTGGGAGCCAATTGCTTCCCAGAACTGTGTTCTTCTCCGGAACAGACGCACCAGTCCATTTAGACAGTTTAACTTTGTCTGGCACTTTCTGCACTCAGAACACTCTGTGCTTGACTTCCACTGCCTCCAAGAGAATGCCTTTCCCACCGAAGAAAAAAGTTGCAGTCTTAAGGGACCATGAAAATGGTGGCCAGTTTGCGCACACACAGACAGAGAAAGGTCAAGGCTCTTGGACAAGGCGGAGCTAACCACGGGAGAACAGAAGAACACTTCAGCCATGATGAAAGCTGCATTTCCAATGGATCAAACCAAGTGCGTTCTGAAAAGGGGATCAGAGAGAGAGACATGGCAACCCATTGTGCCTCATAAAAACTGTCTGCCATAAAAAAAAGCCCATAAGTGGAACAATGTCATGAACAGAGCATTGCTAATGGATTCTCAGGATTGTGGTTTTTGAGAGTCTGTTACATGCAGTGCACTTTCAACAGTCTTTAAACGAAAGTACATTTGTTTCTTTACAAACCACATAATTGACTGATCGCAAAGTCTATGGAATTCCAAAGCTGCCAATATTAAAGATAAATAAATATATAAATAAATAAATATACAAATAAATGTAAAAAATAAAAAATAAAAAAATAAATATATAAATAAAAATACATAAAGCAAAAAAAACGTATTATTTATACATTTATTTCCTTATTTATGTATATATTTATTTTTTTCCATATTTATTTATTTATTCTTTTATTTATTTATACATTTATTCATTTCTACATTTATTTATTTCTACATTTATTTATTTTTACATTTATTTATTTCTACATTTATGTATTTCTACATTCATTTATTTCTTCATTTATTTCTTCCTACATTTCTTCCTGCGTAGGGTAATGAGGAGGGCGTGGTTTACCTCAGACATAGCAATCGAGCTCAGAGTAAGCGAAGGCGAAGGGTTGAGGCCACAGTGACACCCTGTGGCGAAATACAATAAGTATAGCTCACTGACGTTGATACGGTCTGTGACTGCGAGGTATATGGTCAAAATCCTAAATCTTACTGTGTGACATGGATAGGCTACTCTTTATTCCGGACATGGCCGTAGAACATCGTTTGGTCTGGATTTGTAAAATGTCCTGGGCTAACAAACATGAAACAGGGACTCTGAAACGGAAGCGCTTGATATTTTCCATTTTTCGGTCAGAACTCACGGAAAGGAAGCAAGGCACATATAGGCTACAGTGAAGTCGACGCAAGCATATTGACCAATGCTTTTGAAACGAGACTATTGCATTTTAATGTAGCCTAATTTGAATGTGAATTCACAACCTCTCATGTCCAAACGTATCATACGTTTGGACATGAGAGGTTGCGGATTCGCATTCAAGTGTGAATCAACCCGCTACACTAACTGGCAGTAGGCTATAGTATGGCTAATACCATTTATACTATCATAATATATTTTGCCATAGTATTCATTTACTCCACAAGAAGGGTTAATTGCCCGCATCACATTATTGGTGTAAATTAGGGCTGACTTCTAATAGTCGAGGATTCGACGATTCGATTCGGAGAGGTCTGATTCGACTATGAACCTCATAGTCGAATACATGGGCGTCAGTTTGGTTTGAAATGTGCTGGGGACAGAGATGCATTCGCATTTTCAGAAGGGCTGGGTACCATTTTTATTTAATTTTTTCAGGTCATGTTTTGAAAGACGATGTCCTGTAGCTTACTAATGTAAATAAATAAAAATGTATTCAAAAATCTGCTTCACATTTTCAGCAGGGCTGCGGAGCGGCTGTGAGTTGACTCCACACGGTTCTCATGTGCGTTAAAAAGCTTTACATGGTTTAATGTACCTAAACAATGATAACCAAATTCCCCTCTCATGTTGCTCCACATAACCACTTAAAATGATAAAAAAAATCGAACCCAGAGTCCAATTATTATGGACGTTATCTGATATTAAGCGTTTCTGCTTCACATTTTCAGCAGGGCTGCGGAGCGGCTGTGAGTTGACTCCACACGGTTCTCATGTGCGTTAAAAAGCTGACTCCACACGGTTCTCATGTGTGTTAAAAAGCTGACTCCACACGGTTCTCATGTGCGTTAAAAAGCTGACTCCACACGGTTCTCATGTGCGTTAAAAAGCTTTACGTTGTTTAATGTACCTAAACAACGATTACCAAATTTCCCTCTCATATTGCTCCTCATAACCACTGAAAATGGTCAAAAAAATCGAACCCAGAGTCCAATTATTATGGACGTTATCTGATATTAAGCGTTTCTGCTTCACATTTTCAGCAGGGCAGCGGAGCGGCTGTGAGTTGACTCCACGCGGTTCTCATGGGCGTGAAAAAGCTTTACGTGGTTTAATGTACCTAAACAACCATCACCAAATTTCTCTCTCATATTGCTCCTCATGTTTATGAAATGTTATGATATATGTGTGATATATATGTGTTTTTTTAGCTCTTTTGTTTGAAATGGAAAAAATCTAGCTGCTATCTAAAAAAAAAAAAAGAAAAAAAAAAGGTTCGACTATCAGTCGACTACGGCAAAATCTAACGAATCAGATTCGACTATGAAAATCCTTAGTCGAAAACAGCCCTAGTGTAAATCACTAATTTTATTGGATGATCTCAATAAAAGCACAACACGCAAAACATAATCAACAGCTAGAGCGGAGAGAAAAGAAAGAGAAGAGTGACAGCAGTTGAATTTCGGGGCTGAGCTCCGTCGGGTTTGTCTTGACAAAGTCGGACCAACAACAAGATCTAAAAGCTGCTGAATTTGCTGCCGTGGCAGGCAAAATCTATTTTGAATGGCAGATTCTGACATGATAGCCAGGGGACTAAGGTTTTCACGGATGAAATAGTGCACATAGAAATGTCTCTGTGGACGGCGCCCTCTTTTATTTCAACCCGTTATATTCGCTGTAGGCTATCACTGCCATAGTGTGACCAAACTCCCCGCCACAATCATTCCCTTTAAATAGACTCCATAATGGTTTGCCAGCTGATGATGATGAGGATGATAACAATAGCCTAATAATAATAATAATAATGATAATAATAAAAAGAAAGAAAGAATGATAATAATAATAATAATAATACAAATTAAAAAGTTGTGTATAGGCTACTAGCTATTTTTTTGTTATGTTTTTGGCAGTTTTTGGGCTACAGAAATTTTTACAAAATTTAAAGGTGCATTGCGCAACATTTCATGTTAAAAATACCCATTTTTCTAACCCATACATGCTTAAACAATTGCCTGATGGGCTGAATGAGCCCTTCTCTGATCACTGCGATTGCCTCTATAATCCTGTACAGTAAAATAAATAAGAGGGATTCGGGTCGGAATTTGAGACTGGGCGTGACGTCATGCGCGTTCAGTTGCAGTGTTGCAGTTTCGCTTGTCGCCAGAGGGGGCATAGTTCTGCAAAAACTCAGAGACTTGCGCAATGCACCTTTAACAATAAATAATTTGATCTTTGAAGTAGCCTATTAGATAGAGATAGCTTCGATATTTGATCACTATGGTTGGTTACAAAGACTTTACTATTCTGAAAATAATAACGAGATACAAACCTGTAAATATTCAATCGACTTTTCTTAAATTCAAAACAAAATATGAATGCATTCGTAATTTCCATTTCTGAATAGTTGCTATATGGTCACGCAGGTTTGCGCATTAAACTCATGACCCCGAAAAATAGCCCCCAAAAAAAATCTACAATTATGTTGTTTCCCCGAACATGACCCCTCTCTGCCAACTTTTTTAACATTTGGTCATTTATTTATTTATTATTTAAATAATGCATAGGCCTAAATAGAAATGATCAGAAACAAATCCACAGCTGAACTGCTTCAACACATCGAGTTGTTTTTGATTCGGTGTATTTTAAGGAATCAAACGAGTGGATTGAACTCACTCATTAAGACAGTGACTTTCTGCCACCTGGTGTCTGTTTTAGTTTCATATTAACTTAGGCCTATCACTTCATTGATTCCATCATGTCATATTTATGTCTTCAAAATGTAAAACACTTCATAATATTTGTATGCACTTGTAGGCTAATTGCTGTGTAAATGCATTAAGATCTCTTCTGTATTGATGGCTCTGATGAAGCTCTGGTTGGATTTTAGTGGTAGGCTAACTGCCCTACAGCCTTTTCCTCTAACTGAATTTATCGATGTGGATTAACGTGACGTTCATACATTTAATAAGGTTGCCCCTGGACATGAGTTTATGGAGGCAGGCTAAAGACTACCACCGCTTAATAGAAAAAAAAAAAAATTCTGTTTCTGTCAGTATTGTTTTTGCAAATTAGGCTACATTAAAATGCAATGGTCTCGTTACAAAAGCATTGGTCAATATGCTTGCCTCGACTTTACTGTAGCCTATATGTGCCTTGCTTCCTTTCCGTGAGTTCTGACCGAAAAATGGAAAATATCAAGCGCTTCCGTTCCTGTTTCATGTTTGTTAGCCCAGGACATTTTACAAATCCAGACCAAACGATGGTCTATGGCCATGTCCGGAATAAAGAGTAGCCTATCCATGTCACACAGTAAGACTTAGGATTTTGACCATATACCTCGCAGTCACAGACCGTATCAACGTCAGTGAGCTATACTTATTGTATTTCGCCACAGGGTGTCACTGTGGCCTCAACCCTTCGCTTACTCTGAGCTCGATTGCTATGTCTGAGGCAAACCACGGACTCCTCATTACCCTATGCAGGAAGAAATGTAGGAATAAATAAATAAATGTAGAAATACATAAATGTAGAAATAAATAAATGTAAAAATAAATAAATGTATTAATAAATAATTCTATAAATGAATAAATGTATAAATAAATAAAAGAATAAATGAATAAATAAATAAATATGGAAAAAAATAAATATATACATAAGGAAATAAATGTATAAATAATTATTTATTTTCGTGAACCGATCATCTCATCCTTCTAGTTAATTTATAGCCTAAAAAAAATTGAATGAACATCAGAAGGAATGTTGTTTTAACTGTGGAAAGACACACCGTTTTTCAAGTTCAAATCCAGCGACGTTAACCTACTAACTCTCCTGACTGCTTTGTCGGACCAAAATGGCAGATTCGGCGGATGGCGGATTATGATTGGTCAGATCGCCTGTCAATCAAACTCCCTGCAAAGGGTCAATTGTGGCCATTAACAGGTTAGTTAAAGCTGCAGTCATATTCACTGAAACCGACACTATGCTCCGGCAGAACAACATAAATCCTATCCTCCAACTGGAGCCTGTTATTTGTTTTGCAAATATCCACCGCTCCCAGTTCTTCTGGTCCAATCAGCGCAGGGCTGTGTGAGATCTGACTGTAAATCACAGTTCGTGCACACGCCACATATCCCCCCTCCCCCCCGCACATTACATTATCACATGCACACGCCTGAAGTTCGCAGGTGTGTTGGATTGTACGAAGTGTGATGGCGGAAAGAAAATCTACTAACAAGCTTCCAATTCCTCGGTTATTGCCATCTATGGGTAGATTAGCCAGGGCAGCCAACCTCCGAGTCCATGGTGTTGATCGATGCTGAAAAGACACACGCATTGAGAGCACGAACTCGATGGGAGGGTGCTCGCTGGTAGTGGGGGAGGGGTATGAGAGTTGTAAACATTAAAAATTTTGGCTAAGTCCACTCAATTTGCCAGACTTGCTGACTGCAGCTTTAATTAAAATTATGACATCAAATACTCGCTCTTATGTTGTTCCAAACCCATAAGACTTCAAAACACAAATAAAAAGTCACACAAGCACGTCTGAGCTTCCGTTTAGCATAGCCTACTCAATGTGCTCCAAGTATGTGTGTTGATCTATGTTTATATACAAATCAAAGCATAATTTAAATGTGTTCATCTTATAAAGTGATCCTGTCTCTTCAGAAGACCTGGATTAAACCGCTCAGTTCATATTTTGACACTATCATGATTAGGGCTGCAAGATTTTTGGACATTGCGATATTTTGATATAATGATAATCATGGGTCCATTCAAGCACAAATAGACGTGGAAGAGAACGAAATTCAGTGTTCGTGTCCTGTCTGTGCCCATGCAAAAGTTCCGAATTCAATTCTCTTTCGCCTCTTCTTGCGCTCGAATGGTTTAAAATCACTTGAATGTTTAAACTGACCGGACCTAAAACACATGTAAAAGATTCAAAAGATAAAAACTTTCGCTCTGATGGTTAAACTATGCAATTAATCAAAGAATCACACATTTCAAACCGTGGTACCTGGTCCGTACGGATGAACTAATGATACCTAAACTACACTATACATCGCACATCCTGAGATGTAACTATCACAAATGCGCACATCACGATATCAATGCTAATTCTGCCCCATTCACAATGTCTTTATAAACTTTTTGAAGTGTCAGAGTTTTGGTGAAATTGACATTCAATGGAGAGACAGATATCTTCTAATAAATATATTTATTTGTGTTTCCAAAATGAGCGAAAGTCTTATGGGTTTGGATTAACATGAGGATGAGTAATTTATGAGAATTTTTATTTTTTGCGTGAACTTGAAAATGCTGTTTTGTTGCTCACAATCGCTTTTAGACTTTAACGTCACAACCGTCTGATAGCCATTTTTAACAAATTATTTGAGCGCACTCATGTCAAATGATCAGATTAGCAGCACTACGCAAGTTTACATCTACTGTGCAAAGTTGGTAAACTGCATTGTGCCGAAGGATCAAGGCACGAGGGAATAATGAAAGGTGAACAAGGCTTTAGCGGGCCTAATGCCTTCCTCATCAAATGCACTGCAAATCCTGAACCTGACAGCACAGATATGTGAAACACACAGCACTGCGTATCCTTCAAAGGGCAACCATTGTCGCTTCACTCCAGCTTGCTGCGAACAGCGATGTCAGCCATGTCTAAATGATTACAGCAAAATAATCGTTTTCTTGCAGTAGAAAAAAACAAAACAAGCACGAAGACAGTCAAAGAAAGGCATTCGTCTGCACAATAAAGCAGATTAAAAGACAGCGGGTGCCATGCTCCACTCAGGATGTATGCAGGGAGACAAAACACATCGCCTTAATCACATTTAATGGCCCACGATTTGTGAATTAATATTCTACGCGTGCCAATGTGGTTGAGAGTTCAGCAGGATTTGGAAGCATCTGAGACACATCATTGTTGAATAAGATGGTCTGAAGAGTTGAATATGGACTAAAAACTTTTTACTATGGGAGTTACAGAGATGAAGTTCAGCTCATGTGATTTTACCATGACAAATAGGCTGGAAATTGGTTTAAAACAAATATTTATCAATATTTACTTAATCTTTATTCATCCATTGATACTGGGTCCACAAATGAATGCCAAGAATACTAATAAATCTTTACTTAAATTAATTTCAATTAAATACACCCCTTAATAAATTATACACTACATTACATAATCTATGTTATATACTGTGTATGTGTGTGTGTATATATATATATATATATATATATATATATAAACAATAATTTGAATGTAAACAATAATTTGAATGTAAATTACTGGACATTCATTCATTAACAGTATAGTCATGATGAAAATGAACCACCCTTATGTGGAGTATTATTTTATTTTTTTCTAAATACACTGATATGACTTCTTCATTTCATGCAAGTCTTCATTTCATGCAAGTATTACATTCTCTAAACATATTTGTCATTTGTACTGCTCATTCCTTTAGGTATAAAATTGTTTTTTACTTAGTGCACCTTTAAAAGTAAAAAGCAAAAACACAGTGTGACCAGACAATGTCATCACATTATCTGCCATATACAATCTTGCTCCATCTCTCTTTAAAGAGAGAGGGAGTTCTAACTGTGGTGGTGGCTTCTGTCAAAACAACTACGCATACAATAGCAATTATGATATTCTCTGAAAAGCTACTATTCAGTCTTAGATGATTATAAATCTCAGTGGGAAATCACAGCGTTATAATAGCAGACCTTCAATATCTGCAGATACATAACGTACACTGTAAGAAATTAAATCGGGCAGTTGACATCACGATCACGAGTCACGACTCAATATTACTTTCAGACCATAAACCAACACAACTCCCAGATGGCCATTGAAAAATGTAAGAATATTGTGGAGACAACCACTCAGCACACACACACTCTCACACATCACTTTCCCCTTTAAGCTTTCGAACAGTGACGTACGCTCTGCCTGCTGATTATGAAGCGATCCTCATATCACATAATGAAGAGCATCAATAAAGGCAGAACAAAGCCCTGGTAATTAATTACCATGTAACCGACAAAGGTTTAATGTCAACTCAGTAAATGGAAAGACTTTCCAAACCAATCTCGGTGTAAACTTTAGTGTGACACCATTAAGCATCTTGACAGCAACTATAAGCTTAAAGGGATAGTTCACCCAAAAAATAAAATTCTGTCATCATTTACTCACCCTTGAATGTTGTTGTTGTTGAACACAAAAGAAGATATTTTGAAGAATGTCACCAGACAGAAAGTTGACGTTAGCCATGACTTCCATAGTATTTATTTTCCCTACTATTTCCCTACTATGGAAGTCAATGGCTAACATCAACTGTTTAGTCACCAACAGTTTTTGAAATATCTTTTGTGTTCAACAGAAGAAAGAAACTCGTACAGGTTTGGAACACAGGGTGAGTAAATGATGACAGAATTTACATTTTTTGGGTGAAGGATCCATTTAAAGGACTTAAAAGACATTTGCCATCTTTACGCTGCTAAGGCAGCACATCTGCCTGTACCACGAAAAAAAAAAATGAATTTACACGCTATTTTAAGACACCATTAATGGATTCATGCAGAAAATACATTTTCAGAAATGCGTAAAAAATATAGTATGCATATAGAAACGTGCAAAGAACAGAAATATGAAAATAGGCTAATAAAAATAATCAAATATCAACTTTGCTGTTATGACATCAGCAAAGTTTTAGGCTGCACTGATGCTGCATTTCATCAAAGCAGCATCAGAACCTCAGAGCTTACTTTGCTTTGAATGTGGCATTGCGTCTTTACACAGAATTTGGAGCAAAGGGATAAGAAAAAAACTTTGAGGATGGCGGAGTACATAAAACGTGTTCGTGTGAAGACACAAATGGGCCTTGGGGGCGGCTGTCTTCGTTTATCAGAAGCCATGAAGCAATATTAGCAGGAAGAGTCAAAACCTACATTATTTATGGACTGGCTCCCTCCCCTGTACACATTTGGTACCTGGTTTTCAGACAGGCAGGAGAAATACAAAAAAGCTTCCCACTGAACGGTTAGTTTTTTGACAATATATACATGACAATATGGACGCCCTTTATTTTACTATATTTATTTCCCTGAAGCGATATTTCACCATATTCGAATACGAAGACGACGTCTTTACTTCGAAATATTTTTAGCTAAACCGAACTCACCAAAATGCCTCGACAACTGACAAGTTTTATGTGAAGCACTGGTCTAAAAAAATAGACAAGTCGTCCAGTTTTGACGTTGGGGTGTCATGACAATTTTAGCCTATCTAACGTTGAAAGAACAGTTCACCTCAACGAAACGAAAATCATTAGCATTTACTCACCCTCACGTTGTCCCAAACTCTTATGACTTTCTTCCGTAAAACAGAAAAGACGTTTAACTGAATGACAGATTCAGTCACCATTCACTTTCATTGTATGCAGAAAAGACGCAATGAAAGTGAATGGCGACTTAGACTCATTCTGACTAACATTTTATTTCCCGTTTCACAGAAGAATGTAAGTCACATTAATTTGGTACAACGTGAGAGTAAATGATGATATTTTTCATTTTTGAGTGCACTATTTAAAATACAAAAATGTTTAAAAAGCGCTCGAACTTCAACGTGTCTCGTCCAAACATCTAGCGTCGAATAAGGCGATTTTTCAGCCGTTGATACAAACGCAGTCGTGTCTACCATGAATGGTAAGTTTGCTTGATCATCACGCCGGCATCTCTATCATTACGCCTTGAGATCTGCACAAGTTGCCCACCAAATCACCCCTCTACTCTCGACCGTACAGTATTATTACACAATGATATCCAAAAATGCCATTCCATCACTCAGAATGACACGCATCGAATAACCAAAAAAAAAAAAAAAGAATCCCCAAATAGGCGATGCACTTGCGCGTTTCCATACAAACTCACGACGTCAAAGCTGTCTGAGTCAGAGGTTCCTTCAAGACCTCATTATCAGTCAATTAATATAAGCTCGACTAATTTGTCGGATTAATTATAATTAAGGGGGGGTAAAATGAGAATCACCTTAATCAAAACAGATTAATTTTCATATACAAGTTGACGGGAGAGGACACTTTAAATACACCTGACTCTTGCCAATTGATCCTTCAGGGTTGCAGATTGTATTCAAATTCTTATTTAAGTTACAGCACGTCACAAGCCCAGTTCATTTCTTTCTGATGATCACGGTTTATGAGCATTATAAGGTAACTGTTCTGTATGATTTCACATTTAGAGCAGTTTTATTTCCTAATATCCTACAATCCAGTCAAATGCACAAGTTTTTCTTTCTCCTCTTCCATGTCAGAATAATTATATTTTCAATTATATAATGAACAAAACACGACAGTCTCGTTTACAAACAAACAACACAAGAAGCTCGCGAGATAGATAAAACGATCCACATAATTACCATGAAGCTCTATTTCCAACACTCTTTGCCATTTCCTACATTTCCAGAGTGCGTCTCCCACTAATGAAGGCAGGAGGAGGGGAAAAAATACAATCCAAACGAAGGGAAAGCTCAAGCAAGAAACATTTGTGACAGCGACATGATTCGGTCCAACTATTTCGCAGAGTAAAACAGCATGATTTCCCTAATGCAGTTTTAAGACTGATGTTAATCCACAATCCGTCGTCTCATCAGGGGGAAAAAAAAAACACATCCCGGTGCAGTCTTTAGGTGTCGCAATGAAGGTAAAAGACTAGAGAGGGGTTTTTTTTTACCCTCGTTCCTCACGATTGTGGGTTCGCGGGTTGATAAAATGCCGATATCTCCACTTGCCCTCAGTACGGAGAGGAACTGAATGTGTGAGCGCCTCAAAAGTGGAGCAAAGACGCCCCTTGCGGCAGTTAAAGGAACTGCAACGCTCTTACTGGAGATATTTTTTAAAGGGACATTAGAAAATCTTTCCCAAGTGCTTCTGTTTAAAACACATAATGGTATTTCAGTCTCATAGCTTGTGATTTTTATCTAATCTGATGAAGAATGCTGACATTTAGATGCTCAGTTGGTAACTAGCAGAGATCAGGGAGTGTTGTGTGTATATATATATATATATATATATATATATATATATATATATATATATATATATATATATATATATATATATATATATGTATGTGTGTGTGTATATATATATATATATATATATATATATATATATATATATATATATATATATATATATTGTTGAAATGTCTGTAACTGTTTTTTTTATCACAATGAGTTTCAAACTTTGATATAATATTTCCATATTCATCTGCTTCAAATGAAAGTGAATTAGAAATGTACTACTTATCGATAAACTCTTTAGTGTAACTTACACTGGTCAATCATGATTTATTATTTTTTTTATTGGCAGGCATGAAATTATACACTCAAAATAATAAAATAAAAAAGATTTACGCAATTTAATTAATAGTAAAATTCCATTAATGTGTTGAATAATCCTTACGTAATTGAAAAATGTATATATATATATATATATATATATATATATATATATATATATATATATATATATATATATATATATATATATATATATATATAATGGTCACATGACTGTGATTTTACTCCTCATTTTACTCCTCTAGCACATTTCTAATTGGTTAAGCATCCTTTCCACAGTCTCACTATACTCACAGAAATGGGCTTTTACTAATAGGGCTCTTGGGAATATGTCAGTGTTCCAGCAAACAGGTCTATGTCTATATCAGTAGAAACAACTGACCCTCCCCTGCAGTGTAATGAAACCCTAAGCCAGCGCTTACTGTCCCACTGAGAGCCTATACTCCCTTCATTCATCTATGCTCATCTCTCATAAGGCACACAATCTGGTAAATAAGTGTAACAATTTGAATAATTTTACAATAAAAAGTGCATTACCTTATCATAATTACATTTTCAGAATCCAGATTTCTTATATTTGTCGGCTCAGCCTGACATAACTTTCAACATTATTGCTTATTTTTTTGGCTGTCTTATTGCCCAACCAATAATATCCACACTCATATCCAATGAAAAAAAAAGTTCAGAGTTCCACATTTAATATTCTCTTTCATTGCTTATGCAGCAAAACCCCAAAAAAATTCATTCACTCACTTTAGACTTCGTTGAACACACTTTTAACATTTTGTGATGCAATCCAACTACTAGATGCAACAGTAGCTGCTGTATAAAGAAATATTAATGCTGTGGCATCTATCACCAGTAGGAAGACCCCAACTGCCATCTAAATCATGTGATTGCAGCATCACAGCTGGGCAGGTTCCACACAAGCCATGGCATGTTCTGAATGACTTGATGAGAGGCAATTTACTGTACTAATGTCCTCAATATCCCTTTGAGAGAGTTAAATATAAAATTGATGCCACTGCAAATTGGTCCACCAGTCGAATCAATCCTCCGTTGGACTCAAAAGCATTCCATTGTCTGTTTATAGTGCTTGATTAGAAATACAAAAAAAAAAAAAAAAGGCAATTAATACCCTTATTCAGCAAGGAGGCACTTAATTGATCAAAAGTGACAGACTTTTACATTGTGTGATTTCTAGGGGTGTAACAATACCCTCATGTCACGATTTGATTCATATCACGATACTGAACTCATGATACGATATTATTGCGATACTCCAAGACATATGGTAAAAGATTAACAAAAAATTAACTGTTGATTAAAATGCTAAATTTGGTTTCATATTGTGGGTGTAAATGAATAGGCTTGGACAATAGTGACACCAGAATAAAAATATTAATGATTCTGAAGCTGAAAACAGAATTATTTTAGACGAATTTGCTTGCACTCTTTCACTGACTAGATATATTTAAAATAATGTAGGCCACTTTTTTACTGGTAACATTTGGCATTATCAGGACCCACAAACAGTCTCCCATTGATTTATTTTACATTATATTCAACATTATATATAGCAATTTAATATAGTACTGACACTAAAACTCTGAAAACTTGCATTTTTTTCCACACAGTAATTTTTATTTTGGGTGAACTATACACAATACATATTGTCACTATCCACGATACATATTGTTGCATTTTTGTATTGCGATATATTGTGACACGATATATTGTTACACCCCTAGTGATTTCAATTTCAAATGAATGATGTTGATGTTTAAGTTTCTATTCATCTAAAAATCCCGAAAACAAAAAAATGTAGCATGGTTTCCACAAAAATATTAAGCAGCACAACTGTTTTCAACTATGATAATAATAAGAAATGATTCTTCAGCACCCAATCAGCATATTAAATATATAAATATATGTTATATAGTTATATAAAAATATAAATATAAATAAACACCCCATACCCTACGTAAATGTTGCAATTATATATGCATGTATGTATATATATATATATATATATATATATATATATAT
Source organism: Scardinius erythrophthalmus (assembly GCF_964197995.2). NCBI lineage: Eukaryota > Metazoa > Chordata > Actinopteri > Cypriniformes > Leuciscidae > Scardinius > Scardinius erythrophthalmus. The sequence goes on along the minus strand of NC_138245.1, from coordinate 15,180,813 downwards.
AATTATTATTTTTATTATTAGGCATTACAAATAGCTACTCCCTGAACAGGCATGCCAAATTATTCATGATCCCGAGATAACCCATATCCGGCACAAGAGAAATTGGTTCCGGCACCTATTTCATTTCATACACTTCTGAAAGAAATTCATTCCATGAAAAATCAAATAAATTGCAACCATTAAAACAGTATAGACTGTCACATCTTATCACATGACATGCTTGTAAATAAACTGTGGAATTCCTTTCAAAAAATCCACCGTAACCTTTTTTATTATTAATGCGAGAATCGTCTTTGCTAATCTCGCTCCATGTCATCCCGTCTCGTATCCTTTCAAAAACACAGCAAGTGTAAATTGACGTGCTCTATTTTGTGCAGGATGAGCCTTTGAATATTTTTAATGCACTTTTCACATTAACACACTGCAGTCATTAAAAGTGAATCGCTGACCTGACCTCAGCGGTGATTCATTCCATCCACTGCAACTAAAAGCATTTCAACGGAAGCATGATGAAAGCTTAACATTCAGCAAACCACCTCAACTTCAAACATCTGCTAAGAGCTCCAAACAATGTCAATTACAGCTCTCGCTCTCCTCACTTGGACAATTCAAGCCCATAGACGAAAAGCCACAATCCACAAATCTCACTTGAAATCACGGTGGCCGTAGCAATGACACATGCTGCTGTCGACCACCATAGTTATTGTAGATGACAGCTTTTTGCGATGACAGTCCGAACTGTCTGGTTCTGTACAGTAGTGAGCACATTAAATAGGCTTGTGAGATCTTCACGCCATATGTTGTCTTTGCCGTCACTCAAAGGCAGCCACTGGCAAGCAAATTGTTCGTTTTCCAGGCGAGATGTAGGACAAACGTGCGGCCAGATGTTTGGGGAGACGAAGAGAGGCTTCAGATGAAAGGCTACAGCATGTGCCGGCATCGCCCCCGAGTGTAGTGTGGCATGCCAGGCAGACGCTGGTGTAATAACCAATCCGCCTCCGGCAGGCTTTGAGAAGCGGCCCTGCTCCCGGCACCCAGGGGTCACTGCAGTCCCTCACTTTCTCCCTCCGACTTCCTCTTTTCATCCCTCTGTGAGTACATTTCCTTAGAGCAGGAGGGCGTAAAGGGGGGCAAGCTATAAATAACAAACACCACACACTAATAGGCACTCTGTAACTGTACCTGCTGCTGAGCAAATGCTAATTGCGGTAACTTACAGGTGGTATATCTACTGTGAGCAGGGCTTTTGTATTGTAGCTTCTGTTTTATATTTCGATTCATCTTGGTTTTGTTATTTATCTTGTCTTTAGTTTTCACGGTAACACTTTACAATAAGGTTCATTAGTTAACTACCTTAGTTAACATGTCTGTCAATATTATCTATCTGTCAATATCTATCTATCTATCTATCTATCTATCTATCTATCTATCTATATATCTATCTGTCTATCTATCTGTCTGTATGTCTGTCTGTCTGTCTGTCTGTCTGTCTGTCTGTCTGTCTGTCTGTCTGTCTGTCTGTCTGTCTGTCTGTCTGTCTGTCAATATTATCTATCTATCTATCTATCTATCTATCTATCTATCTATCTATCTATCTATCTATCTATCTATCTATCTATCTATCTATCTATCTATCTATCTATCTATCTATCTATCTATCTATCTATCTATCTCTGAAGTAGACGAGAACACCTGACCACAACCTGGCGCTCTCTAACGGGTACTGTGGATGGCAGGCCTGGGGCAAAGGCACGGTGGGTACACAGACACAGACTGGGTGATTAGTGAAAGGGGCAAGTTGTAATCCACCGCTGCATTAATCAAAATGATAATGCTTCCATTTGTGATTACTGCTTGCTTCCAGCACTTCATAAAGCCTGTCCCGTGTGTGCCCAGGGTTGTATGAGGATGAAGGTGGGTGGGGGATGTAGTCACCCCGCCATGGTAGCTGTCATATAACCAAATATCCTTCCAAAACCACCTGGTGCATCAACTGCAAAAGGCTGAGAGCCGTTTTGAAAAATGTGCAGCAGTCGAGTCACATTGTACTTGCAAGAGAGTAGAGTCGTTCTGCAGAGTGAAAGAAATCTCTCCATTCAGACTGTTGTCGTGTGTCTTTTGTTCTGTTGTCCTCACCTTCCTTTGGCTGAGTTTGCTTTCGCTGCGTGATAAATCACCTTAAAGACTGTTGCCTCTCTGTATAGCGCTGCGCATTCAGCCATGTCAGATTTAAATAAGAAAATGATAAGACAGAAAGGGGATCTGACACATTTAACACGGGAAAACGCAACGCTGGCATCTTATTAAAATGTATGAAACCAGAGATAGGGTGATCCATAGGCAGCCAAAAGGTGGGGCAGTCTTGTTTATTTGCCGGAATAGTCCGATGGGAGACCAGAAGCGAGCTGTTAAAACTTGAAAAAGTGGCCGCTCTCTATCAGGGCTCAGGGGTTGTTGGATGTAGTATGTAGTAAAAGAAGTGCAAATGAATCCTAAGGAACAGTGAGCCGGATTTTGAGTTTTTCTGGAATAGTTTTCCACTCAGCGCCTTTCATCGTAACTCTGAATGAAACCAGAGAGCATCTTTCTTGTTCAAAAAGAATATGGGTTAGAGTCAGACATGTTCCAGCAAAGTGACTCATATCGATTTCTGCAGGAGTGAGACATCAGATTTGGATCTGATGCCACAGGGAGTCAGCAGCCTATTGTTTTTGGAGTGGGGGGCAATCATTTGATATCATCAAACTGTAATGAATCTGGGAGAGAAGAGAGTTCTGAAATTAAAAGCGTCCTTTGCGACCATAAACGGGTTTCTGAAGCTGCAGCTCTCAGCTCCCTTGGCTGAACACTGAGACTGAATCAGGGGCGAACTCTATGGTGATATTCAGTCAACACATCTCACTCTCGACTATATACTCCAAGTCGAAATGACTAAGGAAACAGGGTGTAATATTGCTTTAAAGAAGATTTTTTTAACACAAAAATCAAAGCATTTCACAAAAGGTACTGTAAAATCATTCTGCCACAACTGTAATATTATTTCAAATGAAGCAGCCTCTAATAGAAGTGCTGATCAGAAAGTTCTATGACGATAAGACTTCCTCACTACCCAGTTATTTAAAAAAAAGCATAGATCCTTCAGCACACAGAGAGACTTTTTTAATTACGCATGACTGGTGGAGAGACACTGGCAGCATGGCATATATTGAGCTCCTACTAAATCTTGTTTATGCTGTCACACAGGGGGCGACTGGCTCCTAGCAGGCTCCTGGCACCAGCAAAACAGCACAGTTGGGCTGCATCTTTCTGACCCTGTCCGTGGTGCTGAAATGGTAACCCTCACCAATATATATCCTCAATGAATTCACTCAACATGAAATGAAGCAGCACTGTGAATGCTGCAGTGATTTTAAGGAACAACTTTTATCAACAAATTAATGCTGAAACGTTTTTGTTTGTTTGTTTGTTTGTTTGTTTGTTTGTTTGTTTGTTTGTTTTAACATTTAATGTACTTTAAGTAAATAATCAGTTTAAACATTTTCAGATTACTTGGCTGCAATGGGTGTTAAACCCAAGTTACAAAAGGAAAAAAAGAATTAAAAAAAATATTATTATTATTAATTAAATAATAAATAATTAATAGTATTAATAAATAATAATAATAATAATAATTATTATTATTATTATTATTACAATATGTTTATATTAGCAAATGTTTCCCTAGTCATTTCGACTTGGAGTATATTGTCGAGAGTGAGATGTGTTGACTGAATATCACCATGTAATAATAATAATAATAATTATTATTATTATTATTACAATATGTTTAGGTTTGCAAATATTTTTAAACACTGTAATATTTAATACATTATATTTTTGTTGTTTCAAAGCAATTACATAAATAATTAGATTTTTTTATATATTAATAATTATGATTATTATCATCATTATTATTATTATATTTTAAAAAATCAAGCTAAGTAATTTCTTTGAAACTACATATAAATATAATATATTAAATATTACAGTAATTAAAAATGATTTGCTAACCTGAAAATATTTTTTATATGTATTATTTTAACAAATAAAAAATTGTCATTACAGCAGATAATTAAATCTATTTTATTATTATTATTATTATTATAATTATTAAATATGTATTGTATATAATATATTAAAAAAAATTAAAAGAATAATCACTCTGAAATGTATGTAATATTATTAAATATACATTATTAAGTCAAATAAAATAAAATGTTACTCTCTCTCTCACACAAACCAGCCTATACATGCACCCGTAATTTGGCACTTGTTGTGTTATGTTTTCAGAGCTAAATTACCCTGACTCATAAGAATAGTGAGTAATAAGAGAGCTTTTTGCATTGGCCCCTCTAGATTTCTCTGACCCTGGTGAACCAACTGATCAATGAGCGTTTGCCACCTGTATCCGCTGCGCACGGCCCCGCTGATATCCCAATATGTCAGCGCTGTGAAAGTGAGCAGGCAGTGGGAGGAGTTCAGCTCATTTTCACATTTGATGAATAAATTTCCGGACAAAATGCGACAGGAAGCGCAGCGGAGCCTGTGTTTTTCTCATCCGACGCAAGGTCAAGCAGATCCGTCTGGTTCTGGAATTCTCTGCAGGCTGTCTTAAAAAAAAAAAAAAATCGCAAACGACTTTGAAATCACATTCCGTCCTTGCAGGCCAGAGGTAAACCATCTCTGGATGGCGTGGCCGCTTCATTTGTATTCCAAAACACACGGGACACTAGCTTGATCAGGTTGGGTTACGTAGCCAAAGCGATCTATCTTCTTTGATGTAAAAAAAGATCTCTTGCTCGTTTTCTGACAGCGTAGGGCAGGAAAAACTGCTCGGCCCCAGAACTTTGCGCGTTTTACTTCCACCTGCCAGAGTGGCGCGGTGGAGATGGAGAGAAAAGCCTTGGAGAAGAGGCTGAATTTATCAACCGCACAGTGCTCCGAGCTCCCCTCGGGTAGCATAATGAGTTTAAACTCGGTGAAAAATCAACAGGGTATGGATAGAATAACCTGAGCACTCGACATCTCGAATGGATTTTGCTTTCAGAAAGATGCCTTTTAGCCAAAGATCTCTTGCTCTGTGTTGTGAAATGTGATAAATATCTAACAACCTCCATTCTTGTAATGGCTCCTGGAGCCAGGAAGAACAAGGGAACCGTACTTTTCTATTAGATTCCTCGACTTTTTATGGGCGTAATTGGTCTGAGTAAATGGATTGGTGAGCAGGTGCTACAATGCGTAAGAGCTCTAATCTTTCTTCATTTGATCATTTACAGGTAGATTCATGTCTTTAATGGAAGTATACCTCATGAAAAGTGGCCATAATGGGGAGGAGATATATGCGCCTAACCCAAGTTTTGATTTCCATCATCCTGCCCATCTCTCTCTGGAGCCCTGAAAGATCTAATTACTACTTTTTTACAGACTTTCCACATCCACTCCATAGCCTATTATGCCTCGACCACCAGCCAACTGGATATTGCTTTAAGGGAACGAGTTTGGAGGGGGTGTTCTCATCAAAGACCTCTTTTACCTTCTTAATGTTCAGCATTGTGACCCCTCCGGGTGAAACCGTCGTTTGATCTTAATGATGGCGGTAGGTTTTGTGAGCAGACAGCAACAGGTATCCTGGCATTTGATGAGCCCATTAAATCCCACGAGGCTGAGAATTTGGCAGCGAGACCGGGAGACGGGAGAGCCAGCTGACATATTGGACGGGACGCAGAAATACACGAGGAAAGAGACACGGAGAGCCAGAGGAGGAACTAAAGCTGAAGAAAATTGTCACTGCTATGAAGAGCTTTGGGTTCGCTGTTGCCATAGATACTCCATGGCCTTTCCACTAGGAGAGTGCTGCTGAATCAATGCATTACTCTGGCACTCCGAGGCAGGTGAACACAGCCCCCCCAAAAAAAAAATCAATGGTGAGGAGGTGAGTGGGCAGCTATGCAGAGCAGTGTAAGAATACTTTATGGGGAGAGAGAACTACATGGAAGGCAGATAAGACGCTTCCTGTAAGCGAACCAGAAAGCTATGATATATGGAGCGGGTGAGCAGGTGTAGTTATATAGGTGCCTTCTAATTCATCATTCCATCCCAGCATGCATTCTAGGGAAGAAAGAGAGCGAAAGATGAGGTTTCGACTAGACCTCTGTGCTGTGGCACATAAAGGAACATTGCATTGTGACGTTCCATATAAATGCTCTGAAGAATTTCAAAGCTGCAAAGAATATGGCAACAAAATGGCTATTGATGCCACTCTCTTTGCTTTCTCTTTCTCAGTTACACATTCTCTCTCACACACAGCCATGCATCATAGGGATGTGCATGAAGCCGAACCTCGAAAAGGCACAAATATTGACAAAAAGAATAATGAATTCTAACAAAAAGATAAAAAAAAAATAAAAAAAACATTTGGAATTACAATGCAATGGTGAATGTGTGAATGTTATGATTGAAAATATGAAATGGTCAAGAGTATTTACGTGCATACATATTTGCAACTTTTTTTCAATGTCCTACCCTATTCATTGACTCACTCACTCACTCACTCATTCAATCGTTTTTTTAGCTTTATTTTAAATAAAGGTTGTAATAAAATAATAAATAATTTTATGAGCAATAAATTATATAAAAATGCAGTTTTATTCATGAAATTATAATAATAATAATAATAATATAAATTAAACAATACAGATTTTATATCATTTTATTATTCATTCAATTTTTTATACATTTGTTAAAAAGTTCAAATATTTTCAACCTTTTCAATGTCTATGTTGATGTTTTAAACCTACCTTATTTATTTAGCGTTTTAACTTAACTTAATTTTGTCACTAAACAGGAGAGGACTGACAGAACATTCCAAAGGGGAGTGGAGGGAGGAAGGAGCCAGGGAAGAATTGAAGGAGTGAGGGGCCATAATGTGATCCAGAGCGTTACCAAGAAAAAGGACCACAGTAGAACCGATTGAAGGGAAGTGCCAATGAGGAGCTAGGAGCCTGCCAGACTAAAGTGGAGTTGATAGAGGTGGAGACCCAGGCAGAGCCGAACATCCGGGGTGACACCAATGGACTGGAGGGTTGAGGCGTAACCGCAGGCTTGCGGGACTGAGGCGGAGACGGGGTGGAGCCAGTGAGAGTGAGGACAACGGTGGAGTCACAGAAAACCAAAGGACCGGTGGAGCCGCAAGGACGGTGGAGCCTAGCGAAGCCTGAGGGATGACGGACCACAGTGGAGCCGAGGGAGCGTTGAGCCAAGGTGGAGCCCGGGGCTCGAAGGCTAGAGGTGGAGCTGAGGGATCCACACACCAAGGGGGAGTTAACCACTGGGTTGCCCAAGGCAGATACAAGCAGAACATTGGAACCACTGGACGAGCCGAAGGGCTGAAGGGAGACAGCGGAGGTGAAGCAGAGGACCAGGTATCTTTGGCAGCGGAGGAGGGAGAGGGAAATGAAGGAGACTTGAGGATGGGCAACAAAGACTTGGAGCTGAGCTTGGCCAGCGACGACTTGGATTACTTGGACTTGGCAGACTTGGCAGGCTGACCAGGTCTGGGTCTGCGGTGAGCTCTGGCTTATGGTTCATGCTCAGGGTGAGTGCATCTTCGAGCTCCAGGACAAACACTAGTTCAGGCTTGAGCTCCAGGACGGACACTGTGGCTGAGTGGTGATGTCCTCATCTTCTATATCTCCAACTGTCAATGGCGAGCCACACAGCCACAGCATATAATCCATGTACTGTGCAAGCATGCAGGTGGAAGCTTCTGCTGGCTAAAAGCAGGTGTTTATCCAGCCCACTCCAAAAACAGCTCTTTAGAGTGCCATTGCTCCAGGACACCAGGTGGCAGAGCTCGAGGAACTTCTCCACATATTTTTCCAGGGGATGGCCATCTTGTGAAAGGGAGAGGAGAAGATCTTTGGGGGAGTGATTTGAAAATCCTCCAGTGCTTATCTTGTTTGGTCTGACCTTCTGTCACGGTCAGTCTTGGATGTAATGACCAGAGCTGAGGTAAAACTCAAACAGGTAGGTTTATTTGCAGATATGGCAGGAAAACAAGGCATAAACAGGTAAGAGATTATACTTGAGATCATTAGCAGATGAGATAGACTTGTACTGTTAAGTCTTTGTCTCACAGATTCGTTGGAGCACACACACACAAGGAAACAACGTTAAGACGAGGGATAACTGAAAGATGACTTGGATGAGGTAACAGCAGTAGCTAGCAAGGTAGCCAGGAACATTAAGCAGGTAAGTAGCAAGGCAAGTAGTCAGTAGCATCAGACAGAACCTCACTGAGGGAGTGTGTGTGCTCCTATAGTAGTGCTGGTGATGAAGGCTATATGAGTTCCAGGTGTGCGTTGTAACTTGCCAGGATGGATGAATGGAAATGCAGTCTGTGACAAATTTTAAATAAAGGTTGTACTAAAAAGAATAATTAATTAATTAATTGTTTAATAAATTATTACTATTATTATTATTGGAAACTATAAATGGAATAATCTAAATATTGACTTTCAGTTTTCAAAGTCAGACTTCTGGCTTAAGCCTCACCCACATTCATTTCTATAGATTTACAGCCAATTTTGTCATTGCATTAGATACAGATACATAAACACACCTAATACATCACATATGTACATCTACTGCAAATACACTCACTTACAATAAATGTCAGACTAAACTCAAGCTTCAATTAAAGAGCAAGAAGCTGTATATGCCATTCTAAACGTAATTGATCTAAACTCAGTTGTTTTTCAGTCAGCCTTCATTAAATGCCCAAATGAAGCATGTGACTTATTACACCGCCATACACGATGCACTGCAGGGGATACCAAGTAATTGACCATTGCAGTCAGCCCGTATGGCTGACATGACAGAATGAAGTGGACAGAGGAACCGTGGCTGATTAACATGCCAAATGGACAGTGAACTACAGTATCCCAATTATACATCTGTGGCTTTTTCCACAGACACTCCTGCCAAGTTCCTCTTTGAGGTGAGGTCACATCCCACATTAGTGAGTGTTCACAACTACCCCCGCAATTACAGCTGTTTTAAGCTGCTCTGAAACAATATTTACACATCATTACAGACGTGATTCACTAATAAATTTGAAATTAATTAAAACCATTAAAAAAAAACACTCTAATAGGCGGGATGAAAAGGATACACTTTAACTTAACACAAAGTAATTATTTTAATAAATTGCTTTAGCTTTAGTATAATGACAATATAAAAGCCATTGTTTTAAATATCATGCTTAATTTTCTCACACAACATAAACTGGTCTTTACAAAAAAAGGAAGAGGAAGAGGATCTCTCAGTTTTAAAAAGTGTTAAAGAATGAAAAAGTTGGAAAATCT